>NW_027288688.1:0-300000 GCF_037038585.1 Patagioenas fasciata | reverse complement strand
GAACTCTGGATCCTTTGGGGCACTCCTGGGTCCCCTCCTGAACTCTGGATCCTTTGGGGCACTCCTGGATCCCCTCCTGAACTCTGGATCCTTTGGGGCACTCCTGGGTCCCCTCCTAAGCTCCTGGGTCCTTTGGGGAACTCTTGGGTCCCCTCAGAACTCCTGGCTTCACCACTAAACTCCTGGGTCCTTTGGGGCACTCCTGGGTCCCCTCAGAACGCCTGGGTTCCCCCCTGAACTCCTGGGTCCTTTGGGGCATTCCTGGGTCCCCTTCTGAACTCTGGATCCTTTGGGGTACTCCTGGTCCCCCTCCTGAACTCCTGAATGGGTCCCCTCAGAACTCATGGGTCCCCTCCTGAAGTCCTGGGTGGGTCCCTCCTGAACTCCTGGGTGGGTCCCTCCTGAACTTTTGGGTCCCACCCTAAACTCCTGGGTCCTTTGGGGCACTCCTGGTCTCCCTCCTGAACTCCTGAATGGGTCCCTCCTGAACTCCTGAATGGGTCCCGCCATGAAGTCCTGGGTGGGTCCCTCCTGAACTCTTGGGTCCCCTCCTGAACCCTGGATCCTTTGGGGCACTCCTGGGTCCCCTCCTGAACTCTTGATCCTTTGGGGCATTCCTGGGTCCTTTGGGGCACTGCTGGGTCCCCACCTGAACTCCTGGTTGGGTCCCTCCTGAACTCCTGGGTGGGTCCTTCCTGATCTCTTGGGTGCCCTCCTGATCACTTGGGTGCCCTCCTGATCACTTGGGTCCTTTGGGGCACTCTTGGGTCCCCTCAGAACTCCTGGGTTCCCCACTGAACTCCTGGGTCCTTTGGGGCACTCCTGGTCCCCCTCCTGAACTCTTCGGTCCCCCACTGAACTCCTGGGTCCTTTGGGGCACTCCTGGGTCCTTTCCTGAACTCTTGGGTCCCCTCCTGAACTCTGGATCCTTTGGGGCACTCCTGGGTCCCCTCCTAAGCTCTTGGGTCCTTTGGGGAACTCTTGGGTCCCCTCAGAACTCCTGGGTTCACCCCTGAACTCCTAGGTCTTTTGGGGCACTTCTGGGTCTCCTCAGTACTCTTGGGTTTCCCCCTGAACTCTTGGGTCCTTTGGGGCACTGCTGGGTCCCCTCCCGAACTCCTGGGTGGGTCCCCTCTTGAACTCCTGGGTGGGTCCCTCCCGAACTCTTGGGTACTTTGGGGCACTCCTGGGTTCCCTCAGAACGGCTGGGTTCCCCCCTGAACTCCTGGGTCCTTTGGGGCATTCCTGGGTCCTCTCCTGAACTCTGGATCCGTTGGGGCACTCCTGGGTCCCCTCCTGAACTCCTGGGTCCTTTGGGGCACTCCTGGGTCCGCTCCTGAACGCTTGGGTTACCCCCTGAACTCCTAAGTCCCCTCCTGAATTCTTCAGTCCCTCCCTGAACTCCTGGGCAGGTCCCTCCTGAACTCCTGGGCGGGTCCCCTCCTGAACTCTTGGGTCCTTTGGGGCACTTCTGGGTCCCCTCCTGAACTCCTGAATGGGTCCCCTCCTGAACTCCTGAATGGGTCCCCTCCTGAACTCCTGAATGGGTCCCCTCCTGAACTCCTGAATGGGTCCCCTCCTGAATTCTTGGGTCCCCTCCGGAACTCTGGATCCTTTGGGGCACTCCTGGTTCCCCTCCTGAACTCTGGATCCTTTGGGGCACTCCTGGGTTCCCCCCTGAACTCCTGGGTCCTTTGGGTCACTCTTGTGTCCCCTCAGAACTCCTGGGTTCCCCACTGAACTCCTGGGTCCTTTGGGGTACTCCTGGGTCCCCTCCTGAACTCTTGGGTCCCCTCCTGAACTCTTGGGTCCTTTGTGGCACTCCTGGGCTCCCCCTCTAAGCTCTTGGGTCCCTTGGGGCACTCTTGGGTCCCCTCAGAACTCCTGGGTTCCCCCCTGAACTCTTGGGTCCTTTGGGGCACTGCTGGGTCCCCTCCTGAACTCCTGGGTGGGTCCCTCCTGAACTCCTGGGTGGGTCCCTCCTGATCCCTTGGGTGGGTCCCTCCTGATCTCTTGGGTGCCCTCCTGATCTCTTGGGTCCTTTGGGGCACTCTTGGGTCTCCTCAGAACTCCTGGGTTCCCCACTGAACTCCTGGGTCCTTTGGGGCACTCCTGGGTCCTCTCCTGAACTCCTGGGTCCGCTCCTGAACTCCTGGGTCCGCTCCTGAACTCCTGGGTCCGCTCCTGAACTCCTGGGTCCGCTCCTGAACTCCTGGGTCCCGTCCTGAACTCCTGGGTCCCGTCCTGAACTCCCGGTCCCCTCCTGAACTCCTGGGCGGGTGCCCTCCTGAACTCCTGGGCGGGTGCCCTCCTGAACTCTGGATCCTTTGGGGCACTCCTGGTTCCCCTCCTGAACTCTGGATCCTTTGGGGCACTCCTGGGTTCCCCCCTGAACTCCTGGGTCCTTTGGGGCACTGCTGGGTCCCCTCCTGAACTCCTGGGTGGGTCCCCTCCTGAACTCCTGGGTGGGTCCCCTCCTGAACTCCTGGGTGGGTCCCCTCCTGAACTCCTGGGTCCTTTGGGTCACTCTTGGGTCCCCTCAGAACTCCTGGGTTCCCCACTGAACTCCTGGGTCCTTTGCGGTACTCCTGGGTCCCCTCCTGAACTCTTGGGTCCTTTGGGGCACTCCTGGGTCCCCCTCTAAGCTCTTGGGTCCCTTGGGGAACTCTTGGGTCCCCTCAGAACTCCTGGGTTCACCCCTGAACTCCTGGGTCCTTTGGGGCACTCCTGGTCCCCCTCCTGAACTCTTCGGTCCCCCACTGAACTCCTGGGTCCTTTGGGGCAGTCCTTGGTCCCCTCCTGAACTCTTGGGTCCCCTCCTGAACTCTGGATCCTTTGGGGCACTCCTGGGTTCCCTCCTAAGCTCTTGGGTCCTTTGGGGAACTCTTGGGTCCTCTCAGAACTCCTGGGTCCTTTGGGGCACTCCTGGGTCTCCTCAGTACTCTTGGGTTCCCCCCTGAACTGCTGGGTCCTTTGGGGCACTGCTGGGTCCCCTCCCGAACTCCTGGGTGGGTCCCCCCCGAACTTTTGGGTACTTTGGGGCACTCCTGGGTCCCCTCAGAACGCCTGGGTCCCCTCCTGAACTCCTGGGTCCCCTCCTGAACTCCTGTGTTCCCCCCTGAACTCCTGGGTCCTTTGGGGCACTGCTGGTTCTCCTCCTGAACTCCTGGGTGGGTCCCGTCCTGAACTCTGAATCCTTTGGGGCACTCTTGGGTCCCCTCCTGAACTCTTGGGTCCTTTGGGGTACTCCTGGGTCCCCTCCTGAACTCTTGGGTCCTCTCCTGAACTCTTGGGTCCTTTGGGGCACTCCTGGGTCCCCTACTGAACTCCTGGGTCCTTTGGGGCACTCCTGGGTCCGCTCCTGAACTCTTGGGTTACCCCCTGAACTCCTAGGTCCCCTCCTGAATTCTTCAGTCCCTCCCTGAACTCCTGGGCGGGTCCCCTCCTGAACTGCTGGGCGGGTCCCCTCCTGAACTCCTGGCCTGCCTGGCCACTTCACTTCACACCTCCGCCCCGGCCACTTCACAGCGGGTTAGGGTTTAGGGTTAGGGTTAGGTTTTTACATATCATCCCAAAGTTCAAGTTTAAGTTTTGAGTCACTAATGCTCATAACAGTCTTTCCAGGTTTTAATTGCTTCACTGTAGTAAGTACCAGTTTACAGGTGGTTACAAGGCTGAGAATATATTTTTCACTGCGACTAATCGCCTTCCACAACACAGTTCCCACTTTTTCCCAGGTCTTTATTTGAAAAACTCCTAACAGGTCAGCAGGAAACCCACTGCCTCTGCACCAAATTAACAATCTTTTGAGGTTACTCTCCTCATACTTCACCACTCTCTTAGAGAGAATATGCAAGAGGAGCCGCAGTATTTCTTCTTCTTCTTTAAAAATATTCTGCCCCACCTCCTCTCGCCCCCAGCTGCTCACCTCTTTGGGCGTCCGTTGCGACGATATCGGATCCTTTATCCCTCCTCTGTCACTCCGTAGCCATCAATCGGGAGTCACGCAGCCCGCGTCCCGGTCACGGTCCAGCCGAGCCGTTCCAGCTCGGGCTCGCTCCCTGCAGCGGTCGTGCGCCTTCTGTAAATTCTCCTTAGGGATCACGTCGGGGTCACCGCTTGCGAGGGCGCAAACTCACGGACTCCACGCAACTCAACACGAATTCAAGCGAAGCCATTTATTACAGAGACAAGCCTCCTTATATACGCAGTTATTTCCCGATAAGCGTCCACGTTCCAAACACGTGTCGGCTGATCGGATATCGTCCACGTTCGGGTCTTGTTATTATAGAATTACCTCACTCTCATAACAGATATTGTTTTTCAGCCTTCGCGCCAGCCTTGGAGTCGCTTTGTCTAGTTCAGAAATAAATCTCTATCTAACAGAAACCCATCTGCACAACAACCTTAAGAAAATCCCTTAAATCTCCCACAGGTGCTGTCTTTTCTAGTTAGGGTCCAGGTGATTTTATAAGGGTGGTGGGCGGGGCCTGGGATGATCGACCCCTCCCCTCGGCAGCTTTGGAGCCGTTTAATCTACATGGGCAGATGTCTTTGGAGAAGTGGAGGTGTCTGTTCGAGGTACGAGCTTCAGGAGCAGCAAAGGTTCAGTAGCAGCTGTAGTAGAAAGGTTGTTTGTCATTATGTTTCATTCATTGATTTGGTTCCAGGTGCTTTGCATTTTCCCAAAATTCCTGACTTCAATGGAGATGGAGTGCTGGCAGTTGTATTTCACTTTCTATCTGCTCCCTAGAAAAACTAAGTTGAAATCCATACTCGGTCTCATTGTAGCTGCAATAGCAGCAATAAAGTGCAGGTGCTGTCATTTTCAGGGAGATTCCAGGTAATTTGATAAGGGTGGTGAGGGGGTCTGGGGTGAATGACCCTGCCCCTTTCCCAGGGGTTTGTGGGAAGGGGTGGGCGGAGCCCTGGGTATTTGAGCCCCGGTCCCCGGGCAGGGAGCTCATTCTGCTCCAGAGCCTCTTCGGTGGTGGTTCTCTGCTGCTCCTTCAGCAGCTTTTGAGATGTTTAATCCTAATAGGCAGATGTCTTTGGACAAGCAGAGGTGTCTGTTTGACGTAAGAGCTTCAGGAACAGGGAAGGTTTAACAACAGCTGTAGTAGAAAAGTTGTTTTATCATTATGTTTCATTTGTTGATTCATTTCCAGGTGCTTTGCATTTTCCCAAGATTCCTGACTACAATGGAGAGGGAGTGTTGTTTTTTGGTTTGTATTGCTGTATTAATAGTTATTAATGTCATCTCTTCTCCTGGAAGAGCATCTTGTCTCCAGAACCTTTGCAGCGTGCAGCGGCCCCCGGTGGATCATTCAAATGTACCTCCCAGAACTCAGCCAATGTGAGCAACGAACCGTAGGCTACTATGGATAAATATTATTTGGGGTCTCGATAGCGTGCGTGTTCTCGCTTTCCTTACTGTAGGCGACGACGGAGAAAGCGACAACTGCGGGAACATCCCCGTTAGCACAGGTGGCATTTTCCTCTGTCGAAGGTGGATTCGGTCCCTCGGCCCTCTGAAAGGTAAGTGGAGGCATGAGGGCTGGGAAGGGGCTGGGAATCGCAGGGTGGGTTTAAAGTTCTCAGACAGAAAAGCGCAGTCTAGGAGCGGTCCCCTTCGGGCAGATAAGGGGTCAGGGAACGTTACGGTGTGATGCCAGCATCTGCCGGGCAGGGCAGCTCCCGCCGGCGCCTGTTGTCGTGTAGTTCGGGAAGCCCGCCTCGTGCCTGTCAGACGATCCCGGGGTCTCGCTGTGCTCCGGGGGCCCAACGGGCCTCTCAGGTGCTATCCTGGGATCCAAAATGTCGGTGTTAATTGGCGTAGAGCCAATCGGGTGCTGGATTCTTGTATCATCAGCCAAAAGCGTGGACGGTGCTTGCATTTTGGACGTTTCTGGTCAGCTGTGACTTACGGTGTCAATCTGGGCTGCATCAGCAGCTCTGCGCTCTACTCCTCCAGTCTAAGGGACTGGCACTTCAAGATGCTGGGAAGAAGTTCTTAGGTCGTGCCGCCATCTCTTCTGCGTGTGTGTGTGGCAGTGCCGCTGTCTCGTAAGGGTGTGATGTTCGGTTCCTTTTTCTTTTTCCTGGGGCTGCAGAAGAGGCTCCTTGCCTCATCACTGCCTCCCTGCAGGGCATTTGGATTGATGCCGTCTCTGGTTTTGGGTCACTGTCGTTGCAGAGCGTTTTTGGTGCTGTTGCGGTTGTGTTGTCCATAGCGTTCTGTGGCGCGTTTGTCTGCGCACGTGCACGTTCGGCTCGGAGCTGCTCTGCCCGGTGGTGTGGAGTCAGGGGCGGGTAGAGCAAAGTCTAGGAGTCCAGGGTTAATCTGTTGACAGATTCAATTGTGTAGGCAAAGGTTGGGCGATCATCTGGGATGCAGTAGCTGTGGGCAGGGGAGCTGGCAGTCCGTTCCGCAGTGTTTTAGGGACTCAATTAGAGTGTCGGGTGGGATTCCTGAATAGAAAGCAAACCTGTGGAATGGTCAAGCTGTTGATGAGCGTCTGGGTGACTTGTTGAATACCTTATTTTCAGAGGTAGAGGGATGACTTGGTACGAAAGAGCAACAGAAGAGGCGAGCAGCGCGCCATAAGCAGGTGGGTCGGTGTGTGATGCCAGCGGGAAGATGTGTCGTGTGGCTCTATGTAAGTTTGGTCATTTGTCTCTTTCATAGAAGCAAAGAGGAAACCTGGGTATTAGCACCGCATCTCCTCGTGCAAGGTGAACAATGAGCGTCGGGCCGAAGCAGCAGCTCGTTTCAGGTCCCGTGTTGCCAGTGCAGGTATGAGCGTCATTGGGTTGTGTTTTACAGGCGGCAGCTGAACCTCTGTGGTCAAGGGCGTTGCAGTCAAAAGCAAGGGTGGGCAGGCAGGTGGGAGAGCGGCCAAGGTAAAGGAGGGGGAGACGGGCCCGTCTACGGGCGGGCTGTTTTTGAGCAGCGTCCGAGCAGGTGCTTTTGTTTTCGCAGGTGCCGTGGACCAGCTCGGAGGGGCGAAGCCGCACGCCGGTCAGCAGCCGAGAAGGTGAGGCGGCGGTGGGTGTCGAGGAGCCCGGTGTCGCTCGGTGACTCGGTTCAGCGTTTCCTTCTTGTTTTGCAGGCTCCTTTTGGGCCCTTTGGACTTGGAGGAATGTTTCTGGTGAGCCGGGGTATGGGCGAGGAGGAGCGTGGGGCTGGGGACTCGCTCCAAGCCCTACAGTTCTTTTGTTTCTCGCTGTCTTAGGTGTTACGAGCGATGAGGGTTTGTGACCGCACCCGTGACACGACGCGCCGAACGGAACGCCGAGGAACTTAGGAGGAGGTGGGTGTTGCGGGAGGAGTCGGCGTTTACCCCGCTATACTGTATGCTGGCACGGCTTAGTGAGCGTGTCTTTTCCTGTGTTACCGTAGATGTTGAAGAGGACCCCGGCAATGCAGGAACATCTCCGTTAGTGCACGTGGCGTTTTCTCTGTCGAAGGTGGATTTGGTCCCTCGGCCTTCTGAAAGATAAGTGGAGGCACGGGGGCTGGGAAGGGGCCGGGAATCGCAGGGATGGGGGTAAAGTTCTGATAAGGGAAAGGGCTGTCCAGGACAAGTCCCCTTTGGGTGGGTAAAGGGCCCAGGGAACTTTACAGTGCGATGCCAGCATGTGCCGGGCAGGGCAGCTCCAGCCTGCGTCTGCGTTGTCGTGTAGCTCGGGAAGCCTGCCTTGCATCTGTCAGATGATCCCGGGGTCTCGCTGTCCTCCGGGGGCCCAACGGGCCTCTCAGGTGCCATCCCGGGATCCAGAATGCCGGTGTTAATTGGCGTAATGCCAATCGGGTGCTGGATTATTGTATCATCAGCCAAAAGCGTGGACGGTTCTTGCATTTTGGATGTTCCTGGTCAGTTGTGATTTATGGTGTCATTCTGGGCTGCATCAGCAGCTCTGCTCTCTACCCCTCCACTCCTAGGGACTGACACTTCAAGATGCTGGGAAGAAGTTCTTAGGTTGTGCCGCCGTCTGCTCTGTGGGTGTGTGCGCGCCAGTGCCGCCGTCTGCTCTGTGGGTGTGTGCGCGCCAGTGCCGCCGTCTGCTCTGTGGGTGTGTGCGCGCCAGTGCCGCCGTCTGCTCTGTGGGTGTGTGCGCGCCAGTGCCGCCGTCTGCTCTGTGGGTGTGTGCGCGCCAGTGCCGCCATCTCATAAGGGGCCGTGACGTTGGGGTCCTTTTTCCTGGGGTTGCAGAAGAGGCTCCTTGCCTCATCACTGCCTCCCTGCAGGGTGTTTCGATTGATGCCATCTCTGGTTTTGGCGTTGCTGTAGTTGCGGAGCGTTTTCGGTGCCGATCACTTCTGAAGCAGCTCGAACTCCTTCATATGCTGCTAGTATTTCCTTTTCAGTTGGAGTATAGTTGGCCTCAGATCCTTTGTATCCTCGACTCCAAAAACCTAAGGGTTGACCTCGGGTTTCTCCTGGTGCTTTCTGCCAGAGGCTCCAGGTAAGTCCATTATCTCTGGCTGCGGTGTAGAGCACATTTTTAACATCTAGTCCAGTTTGGACTGGTCCAAGGGCCACCGCATGAGTTATCTCACGCTTAATTTGTTCAAAGGTTTGTCGTTGTTCAGGGCCCCACTCAAATTGGTTCTTTTTACGAGTCACTCGATAGAGAGGCTCACAATGTGGCTGTAGTCAGGAATATGCATTCTCCAAAAACCTACAATGCCCAAGAAAGTCTGTGTCTCCTTTTTATTAGTAGGTGGAGACATTGCTGCAATTTTGTTGATCACATCCAATGGGATCTGACGACGGCCATCTTGCCATTTTATTCCTAAAAACTGGATCTCTCGTGCAGGTCCCTTGACCTTGCTTCGTTTTATGGCAAAACCAGCATCCAAAAGAATAGGAATTATTCTCTCACCTTTCTCGAAGACTTCTTTCACTGCGTCGCCCCATACGATGATGTCATCAATATATTGCAAGTGTTCTGGAGCTTCACCTTGCTCCAGCGTGGTCTGGATCAGTCCATGGCAGATGGTAGGACTGTGTTTCCACCCCTGGGGCAAGCGATTCCATGTATACTGGATGCCCCTCCAGGTGAAAGCAAACTGCGGCCTGCACTCTGCTGCTACAGGAATAGAGAAAAATGCATTAGCAATGTCAATTGTAGCATACCACTTGGCTGCCTTTGACTCCAGTTCAAATTGCAGTTCTAGCATGTCAGGCACAGCAGCACTCAGTGGTGGTGTAACTTAATTCAGGCAACGATAGTCTACAGTTAGTCTCCACTCGTCATTAGACTTACGCACTGGCCAGATTGGGCTGTTAAAAGGTGAGCGAGTCTTACTGATCACACCCTGGCTTTCCAATTGACGAATCAGCTTCTGGATAGGAATCCAAGAGTCTCGATTGGTGTGATATTGCCAGCGATGCACCGTCATGGTAGCAATTGGCACCTGCTGATCGTCAACCATCAGCAGTCCTACAACAGAAGGGTCATCTGAAAGACCAGGCAAATCAGACAGCTGTTCAATTTTCTCAGTGTCCACAGCTGCTATACCAAATGCCCACCTATACCCTTTTGGGTCCTTAAAATACCCTCTCCTGAGGTAGTCTATACCAAGGATGCACGGAGCATCTGGACCAGTCACAATGGGATGCTTTTGCCAGTTTTTTCCAGTTAGGCTCATTTCAGCCTCTGCAACAGTCAGTTCCTGGGATCCCCCAGTCACTCCAACAATATTGATGGATTGCGTTCCTTTATAATTAGAAGGAATTATTGTGCACTGAGCACCAGTGTCCACTAAAGCTTTGTACTCCTGGGGTTGTGTTGTACCAGGCCATAGTATTTCTACAGTCCAATAAACTCTGTTATCCCTTTCCTCCACCTGGTTGGAGGCAGGGCACCTCTAATTCCTGTTTTGCACAGTCTCTGGGTGTGAATTAGAGGTTCCTTCAAGAGCATCAGAATCTCTTCTGCTCCTTTTGTAAACTGGAGCAGCCACTTTCCTATGAGTTTTTCCTTTTATCTCACGTACTCGTTCTTGAAGTTGAGGTAGGCCTTCCATGCCACTTATTGATGTTTTCTCCCTGCTCATGTAGGAAGAACCACAGTGAACCTCTTTTTGTGGGCTGTCTCTGCCCTCTCTCTTGAGATTGGAAACGCCTTCTCTTAACAGCTGAAACATAGGTTTGTGCAGGTCGTGAACGGTACGAGTCTTCTCTGAGCTCTTTGATTTCTTGCAACAGCTTTTCAAACCGGTCATCAGATTTTTCACACAGTTTCTCCACAGCGGATATACAAGCCTGTAGAGAACCAGCAAGGCTGTCCTCAAAGTACCGGAGCTGCTCAATCACTTCATTAATTTCTTGTATACCTCTAGCTGACCAGACCATTCCTGCCAATGACTTAGCATATGCAGGTGGTGCACTTTGTACAAATCTGCACCACATAGATTTTGTACAATTGATTCTATCTGGGTCTGTCCCCTCTTGGCTGTTTGGTCCTAGATAGATGATCTCTCGCACAGCTAATTCTCTCAGGAATTGGATACCTCTCTCCATAGTATTCCATTTCCCTAACTTGGATATACAATCTTCCTTGTAGGGAAATCTGACTTTCATAGCTGCCAGGAGTCGGGTCCAGAGAGTAGAGGCATTAGACTCTCTTGAAATTGCCCTATCAATGGTGGAATCTTTTGACAGAGATCCCAGTTGCCTGGCTTCACCACCTTCCAATTCAATTGTTTCTGCCTCATTGTCCCAGCATCGCAGCAGCCAGGTTAAAATATTCTCGCCTTCACGACGACTGAAGTCTTTTCGCAGATCTCTCAGCTCACCTGGAGAAAAGGACCGAGTGGTGGTCACTTCATCTCCACCCTGTCCTGATGATGATGCCTCTTGGGTTGATGTTGGCCCTGTGCCATCACCTGCTGCACAGGTAGTCTTTCTAGTGACTTTCTTACAACCAGCAACTGATGCTGATATGGGTTGACCATCATTTGATTCATTTTCAGAGTCTGAATGACTGTCACAGTGATTGCTGTGGTTACAGCAGCAACAGTGCCCAGTGTGTGAAGGCGGGGGGGCTGCCTTGTTAGCCTTTGAGGCTGGAGAAGTAACGTTATCTGCAGCGACCTTGGCAGAGGAGCTCTGCGGAGGAGCTGTAGCTTCAGCCTCTGAAGCTGCGGTTGGGGGGCAGTGGCTGCAGCAGCAGCTTTGGCTGTTTTGCCTTTTCTCGAGCGGCTAGGAGTGCTTTTTGCTAAAGCTTCTGAAGACGCACTGCAAATCTCAGGACTAAAAAGAGACGCAAACCTCCTATTGAACCTCATTTCTCTTAACAGTAACACAAACTGACACACATTCAGCAAACCAGATAACACCATCACAGTTCTACAAAGCTCCAAGGATATTCAAAGTTCTCTAAAACATTTGCAAACTGTCCTAGCGAAAACACAAAAGTATTGTTAGTCAGCCTTTCTAAAGATTCGCTTGACCAATTAGCAAATATAGAGCCATTCTGCTCTTTAATCTCTCCTGGAGGTGTTTCAAGGTAAAGCAGAAGCGAGTAGAAATTCATTAGCGGCTGCAGTATAGTGAAATAAACCAGTGCCATACCACACAGTATCATCATGACCGCTGTCCGGTTTCTTGTTGTTATATAATGAATACTTTGATTCAGAAAGAAACACCAACACAGATATGGGATCAGCGAGCACAATGTAGGAAATAACTGATACAACTTTTGCCATAACATCTTTAAATCGATGTAATTCACTTTGCCTTAATACCACTAAATAATATCCAAAGCAAACCCACGCGCGAGTATCACAACTCTGAGTTGGCACTGTGCCAAGAAAATTGAAAGGTACGTCAGAACAGTAGAAAAGCCAAAAATCTCCAAATTTACCCCTTTCTCTTGCCCCACGTTGGGTGCCAATTATCTGTCAAGGGTTAATATTGCGGGGTGACAATCAAACCCTGGCAGATGTATTGTTAACCTCCTTTCCCCCCCACTTCCCCCTTTTGCCCCTCCCTCTCCCCCCTTCCCACTCAGGACAGGCGATCAGGAGGGAAAGAAGGACAGAGAGAAGAGAGTTGGAAAAGTTAAAGATGTTTTACTAATGCTACTAATAAGAATAGGGAAAATAATACAAAATATACAAAACCAATCTTGTAAGTCTCAGCAACTGCAGAGCCAGCACCCAAAGTCCTGGATTAGACTCTGTAGCCAACCGGAGCTGGATTCAGTCTCTCACTAGGCCTCAGTTCGCAGGGACGACCAGCAAGGTCCTCTCCTAATGTCAGCCATGAGGAAAAAGGGAAAAAAGGGGCCGAGATCCTCGTGATCTCCCACTTTTATATGAAGTATTCACGTGAATGGAATGTTATACACGGTTGGTCAGTCTCTCAGTCATCAGTTTCTCGTTGCCCCTCTCGCGAGATGTCCGTCCGTGCTTATCAATAAGTTTGCATTCCCTTGCTAGGTTTAACCAAAACATGTGTCGGGTTCTCCAGGAAAATGCAGCTAATATGAAGGCTTTAGCTGACAGGCAAAAAATCACTAAAAGAGAAACTTGTTTTTTAACAAAACCAGGACAAGGAGGAACTTGGTGATGCAGGACGATCTCTATCAGCACATGTGGTGTTTTCCTCTGTTGAAGATGGATTCAGTCTCTTGGCCCTCTGAAAGAGAAGTGGAGGGGGGGGGCTGGGAAGGGGTTGGGAACTGCAGGGAGGGGGGTAAAGTTCTCTTTGGGGCAAGGGTGATCCAGGAACAGTCCCTTTTGGGCAGGCGAAGGGTCCAGGGAACTTCACAGTGCGATGCCAGCGTGTCCCGGGCAGGGCAGCTCCAGCCTAGTGTCAGTGTTGTATTGCAGGTGGGGAGGCTTGCATTGTGCCTGTCAGACGGTCCCGGGGTCTCGTCGCGCTTGAGGGACCCGACAGGCATCCCGGGCGCCATCCCGGGATCCGGAACGCCGGCGCCATTTGGCGTAGCGCCAATCGGGTCCTGGTTTTCTTGTATCAGCAGCTGAAAGCGTGGATGGTTTTTGCATTTTGGATGTTTCTGCGCAGTTGTGTTTTATGGTGTAGTTCTGGGCTGCATCGGCAGCTGTGCTCTGTACCCCTCCAGTCTAAGGGACTGGCACTGCTTCCCAGCGTCTTGAAGTTTTTAAGTAGTGCTGCCGTCTCCTGTGTGTGTGTGTGTGCGCCAGTGCTGCCGTCTCCTGTGTGTGTGTGTGCGCCAGTGCCGCTGTCTTATAAGGGGCCGTGACGTAGACAGTACTGAATGCTGCTCCGTGCTACTTCTCCTCCGGTGGCAAATGCTTCACAGTCGCCCGAGGAAAGACACTTAGCAATCGATTTCCAAGAGAAATGAAACACATGATGCCATAAGGCGAAAGAATATCAGGGCATCTCTTCACAAGCTTGTCCCTGATCTATAGCTGAGGGCAAACACTTGTATGCTTGTGGGAGAGCCTGTGTCTTTCCTGGAAGCGTTTGGGAGTTTTGCTCAGACGCATGTTTCCTCAAGTTCAAGAATCAAGATCTAGGATACCTGCAGACAGGTGCCTGTTTGTGTGGAGACAGTCTGCCTGAAACTCTGTGTTCCTTAGCGCCCACTCTTTCTATCCGTCGCTCCACACGCCTGTGAGTCCCTTTCTTTCTCTCCACAAGCACGTGTGTTGACTTTGTCGCACACGTGCATCTGCACAAGCGTTGAGCTCAGCGGACGGAGTGTGTCTCTTGACACTTGCTGTGTGTTGGCTGTGTCTGCCTGCTCCAGTGAAGAGAGAAATAGGAAATCATCTTGGTAGAGGCAACAAAGCAAAAGCGAGGCAGGATTGACATCTGCTCAACAGAGACGGAATCCCCGCGCTGACACAGTTCACAGTTACACGAGAAGAAATCTGAGCGGTACATGGACCGGAGACGTGTTTCCGAAGAGGTCGTTTAGCGAGTGAACAGCAGTGTGCGCGACTTTCAGGGGTGTGCCTGGAAAGTGCCAGAATCACCAGAGCATCTGTGCAAAAGCTGCTGCCTCTGTGACCGCATTGAGGCACGTTCCCGTGTCTGCGAGTGTATAGACGGCTCTTTCGTGTTCACTCCGAGGGAAACGGTCCGGTATTGCTTCTGTGCGTACAGATTCGATTCCCTTGTCTCTTGCGAACACGGGGAACTCTGTGCATCGAAATCTATAGGGTAAGGACGCGTCTGCATATGTTTTGGTGAACAATCGAGTGTGCGTGTTCTGACAGCTGCCTCTATGCAGAAGTCTCCACAGAGCCACTTCTGAATGCCCCGCAGCCCAGCACTGAATGGATACACTAACAAGTGGACCGGTGTGAGCAACCACATCTTCAGAAGGACGTCTTTCATCTCACAGCAGCACGAACGTCTTGGCGTTCGAGCACACGGCAGAAACAAGGTGTGAACAGATGAGCTGCTGCTATTTTCTCCGTTCGGCATGCTTCGTTGTAGCTCTCTTGACGGACGCAAGAGCAACAGCTGACATAGAACCTTTGTCACAATGCCCGCTACCGTGGTGAGGATGCGGGCACTCTGCGGGTGACAGGGACACAGCAGGACTTGGTGTCAGCTCAGCAATTTCTCAGTTCCCCAAAGAAGCTGAATTCTGCAAATTGCTGCTGTTGCTCTTGAAATGATGTCATCAGGTGGGTGTTTTGGTGTAATACACTGAAAACCAGAGCAGAAATGCTGAAAAATACCCATGGTATGCATGGTCTTAGGAGCAAAGCACCGTGACTCAGCCTAAGTAGATCTGCTGCTTATTCTTTTGTACTGCCAGCAGATTGTGGAAGTAGAGTATAAAACCCATCCTTATGGAGAGATCTTTGCATTTTAGGCTTAGTCTAAGTGTCTCAAGTAGCCGGGGTTTTTGTTTGGGCCTAATCCATCAGGTCTGATGGCTTTCCTCCTTGTCTCCAGATGAACGTGGTAGAAAATATAAAGCAAGGAAACGTCCTTTGGCCTAGCCTTGCCTTGCCTTATTTCCTTCTCATCCTGTTCTCTGTCCCAGCCTCTCTCACTAAGCGCTCATCTGGCTGCATGTCTCTTCTTTCCTCTCTCCTTTTCTCAAACTCTCCTGCTTCCTGGCTTTAGTCTTTCCATTCCTCCATTTCAGTCTTTCAGCCCGGCACTAGATATTCCTCTACCCGCCCTTTGCCTTGCTCCCTTCACTTTCTCCCTTTGTTCCATATCTTTCTTTCCGACTTGTCTCTTGGAGACTTTTGGCCACGCTGGACCCAAGTCTGGGGATGTTTTGGAAACTTTTCAGAGGCCTCGCTGCTGAGGGGGGAGACAGCAGGCAGTGACAGGCCTGGGGCTGACTGGCTCCCCCTCCCCTAGGGGGCGCTCGGCTGCCACACCCAGCTGACATAGAACCTTTGTCACAATGCCCGCTACCGTGGTGAGGATGCGGGCACTCTGCGGGTGACAGGGACACAGCAGGACTTGGTGTCAGCTCAGCAATTTCTCAGTTCCCCAAAGAAGCTGAATTCTGCAAATTGCTGATGTTGCTCTTGAAATGACGTCATCAGGTGGGTGTTTTGGTGTAATACACTGAAAACCAGAGCAGAAATGCTGAAATATTCCCATGGTATGCATGGTCTTAGGAGCAAAGCACCGTGACTCAGCCTAAGTAGATCTGCCGCTTATTCTTTTGTACTGCCAGCAGATTGTGGAAGTAGAGTATAAAACCCATCCTTATGGAGAGATCTTTGCATTTTAGGCTTAGTCTAAGTGTCTCAAGTAGCCGGGGTTTTTGATTGGGCCTAATCCATCAGGTCTGATGGCTTTCCTCCTTGTCTCCAGATGAATGTGGTAGAAAATATAAAGCAAGGAAACGTCCTTTGGCGTATTTTGCCTTGCCTTATTTCCTTCTCATCCTGTTCTCTGTCCCAGCCTGTCTCACTAACCCCTCGTCTGGCTGCATGTCTCTTCTTTCCTCTCTCCTTTTCTCAAACTCTCCTGCTTCCTGGCTTTTGTCTTTCCATTCCTGCATTTCAGTCCTGCAGCCCGGCACTAGATTTTCCTCTTCCCTCTTTTTGGCTTGCTCCCTTCGCTTTCTCCCTTTGTTCCATATCCTTCTTTCCGACTTGTCTCTTGGAGACTTTTGGCCACGCTGGACCCAAGTCTGGGGATGTTTTGGAAACTTTTCAGAGGCCTCGCTGCTGAGGGGGGAGACAGCAGGCAGTGACAGACCCGGGGCTGACAGGCTCCCCCTCCCCTAGGGGGCGCTCGGCTGCCACACCCAGCTGACATAGAACCTTTGTCACAATGCCCGCTACCGTGGTGAGGATGCGGGCACTCTGCGGGTGACAGGGACACAGCAGGACTTGGTGTCAGCTCAGCAATTTCTCAGTTCCCCAAAGAAGCTGAATACTGCAAATTGCTGCTGTTGCTCTTGAAATGACGTCATCAGGTGGGTGTTTTGGTGTAATACACTGAAAACCAGAGCAGAAATGCTGAAATATTCCCATGGTATGCATGGTCTTAGGAGCAAAGCACCGTGACTCAGCCTAAGTAGATCTGCCGCTTATTCTTTTGTACTGCCAGCAGATTGTGGAAGTAGAGTATAAAACCCATCCTTATGGAGAGATCTTTGCATTTTAGGCTTAGTCTAAGTGTCTCAAGTAGCCGGTGTTTTTGATTGGGCCTAATCCATCAGGTCTGATGGCTTTCCTCCTCGTCTCCAGATGAATGTGGTAGATAATATAAAGCAAGGAAACGTCCTTTGGCGTATTTTGCCTTGCCTTTTTTCCTTCTCATCCTGTTCTCTGTGCCAGCCTCTCTCACTAACCCCTCGTCTGGCTGCATGTCTCCTCTTTCCTCTCTCCTTTCCTCAAACTCTCCTGCTTCCTGGCTTTTGTCTTTCCATTCCTCCATTTCAGTCCTGCAGCCCGGCACTAGATATTCCTCTTCCCTCCCTTTGGCTTGCTCCCTTCGCTTTCTCCCTTTGTTCAATATCCTTCTTTCCGACTTGTCTCTTGGAGACTTTTGGCCACGCTGGACCCAAGTCTGGGGATGTTTTGGAAACTTTTCCGAGGCCTCGCTGCTGAGGGGGGAGACAGCAGGCAGTGACAGGCCCGGGGCTGACAGGCTCCCCCTCCCCTAGGGGGCGCTCGGCTGCCACACCCAGCTGACATAGAACCTTTGTCACAATGCCCGCTACCGTGGTGAGGATGCGGGCACTCTGCGGGTGACAGGGACACAGCAGGACTTGGTGTCAGCTCAGCAATTTCTCAGTTCCCCAAAGAAGCTGAATTCTGCAAATTGCTGCTGTTGCTCTTGAAATGACGTCATCAGGTGGGTGTTTTGGTGTAATACACTGAAAACCAGAGCAGAAATGATGAAATATTCCCATGGTATGCATGGTCTTAGGAGCAAAGCACCGTGACTCAGCCTAAGGAGATCTGCCGCTTATTCTTTTGTACTGCCAGCAGATTGTGGAAGTAGAGTATAAAACCCATCCTTATGGAGAGATCTTTGCATTTTAGGCTTAGTCTAAGTGTCTCAAGTAGCCGGGGTTTTTGATTGGGCCTAATCCATCAGGTCTGATGGCTTTCCTCCTCGTCTCCAGATGAATGTGTTAGAAAATATAAAGCAAGGAAACGTCCTTTGGCGTATTTTGCCTTGCCTTATTTCCTTCTCATCCTGTTCTCTGTGCCAGCCTCTCTCACTAACCCCTCGTCTGGCTGCATGTCTCTTCTTTCCTCTCTCCTTTTCTCAAACTCTCCTGCTTCCTGGCTTTTGTCTTTCCATTCCTCCATTTCAGTCCTGCAGCCCAGCACTAGATTTTCCTCTTCCCTCCCTTTGCCTTGCTCCCTTCGCGTTCTCCCTTTGTTCCATATCCTTCCTTCCGACTTGTCTCTTGGAGACTTTTGGCCACGCTGGACCCAAGTCTGGGGATGTTTTGGAAACTTTTCAGAGGCCTCGCTGCTAAGGGGGGAGACATCAGGCAGTGACAGGCCCGAGGCTGACAGGCTCCCCCTCCCCTAGGGGGCGCTCGGCTGCCACACCCATCTGACATAGAACCTTTGTCACAATGCCCGCTACCGTGGTGAGGATGTGGGCACTCTGCGGGTGACAGGGACACAGCAGGTCTTGGTGTCAGCTCAGCAAGTTCTCAGTTCCCCAAAGAAGCTGAATTCTGCAAATTGCTGCTGTTGCTCTTGAATGATGTCATCAGGTGGGTGTTTTGGTGTAATACACTGAAAACCAGAGCAGAAATGCTGAAATATTCCCATGGTATGCATGGTCTTAGGAGCAAAGCACCGTGACTCAGCCTAAGGAGATCTGCCGCTTATTCTTTTGTACTGCCAGCAGATTGTGGAAGTAGAGTATAAAACCCATCCTTATGGAGAGATCTTTGCATTTTAGGCTTAGTCTAAGTGTCTCAAGTAGCCGGTGTTTTTGATTGGGCCTAATCCATCAGGTCTGATGGCTTTCCTCCTTGTCTCCAGATGAATGTGGTAGATAATATAAAGCAAGGAAACGTCCTTTGGCGTATTTTGCCTTGCCTTTTTTCCTTCTCATCCTGTTCTCTGTGCCAGCCTCTCTCACTAACCCCTCGTCTGGCTGCATGTCTCCTCTTTCCTCTCTCCTTTCCTCAAACTCTCCTGCTTCCTGGCTTTTGTCTTTCCATTCCTCCATTTCAGTCCTGCAGCCCGGCACTAGATATTCCTCTTCCCTCCCTTTGGCTTGCTCCCTTCGCTTTCTCCCTTTGTTCAATATCCTTCTTTCCGACTTGTCTCTTGGAGACTTTTGGCCACGCTGGACCCAAGTCTGGGGATGTTTTGGAAACTTTTCCGAGGCCTCGCTGCTGAGGGGGGAGACAGCAGGCAGTGACAGGCCCGGGGCTGACAGGCTCCCCCTCCCCTAGGGGGCGCTCGGCTGCCACACCCAGCTGACATAGAACCTTTGTCACAATGCCCGCTACCGTGGTGAGGATGCGGGCACTCTGCGGGTGACAGGGACACAGCAGGACTTGGTGTCAGCTCAGCAATTTCTCAGTTCCCCAAAGAAGCTGAATTCTGCAAATTGCTGATGTTGCTCTTGAAATGACGTCATCAGGTGGGTGTTTTGGTGTAATACACTGAAAACCAGAGCAGAAATGCTGAAATATTCCCATGGTATGCATGGTCTTAGGAGCAAAGCACCGTGACTCAGCCTAAGTAGATCTGCCGCTTATTCTTTTGTACTGCCAGCAGATTGTGGAAGTAGAGTATAAAACCCATCCTTATGGAGAGATCTTTGCATTTTAGGCTTAGTCTAAGTGTCTCAAGTAGCCGGGGTTTTTGATTGGGCCTAATCCATCAGGTCTGATGGCTTTCCTCCTTGTCTCCAGATGAATGTGGTAGAAAATATAAAGCAAGGAAACGTCCTTTGGCGTATTTTGCCTTGCCTTATTTCCTTCTCATCCTGTTCTCTGTCCCAGCCTGTCTCACTAACCCCTCGTCTGGCTGCATGTCTCTTCTTTCCTCTCTCCTTTTCTCAAACTCTCCTGCTTCCTGGCTTTTGTCTTGCCATTCCTCAATTTCAGTCCTGCAGCCCGGCACTAGATTTTCCTCTTCCCTCTTTTTGGCTTGCTCCCTTCGCTTTCTCCCTTTGTTCCATATCCTTCTTTCCGACTTGTCTCTTGGAGACTTTTGGCCACGCTGGACCCAAGTCTGGGGATGTTTTGGAAACTTTTCAGAGGCCTCGCTGCTGAGGGGGGAGACAGCAGGCAGTGACAGACCCGGGGCTGACAGGCTCCCCCTCCCCTAGGGGGCGCTCGGCTGCCACACCCAGCTGACATAGAACCTTTGTCACAATGCCCGCTACCGTGGTGAGGATGCGGGCACTCTGCGGGTGACAGGGACACAGCAGGACTTGGTGTCAGCTCAGCAATTTCTCAGTTCCCCAAAGAAGCTGAATACTGCAAATTGCTGCTGTTGCTCTTGAAATGACGTCATCAGGTGGGTGTTTTGGTGTAATACACTGAAAACCAGAGCAGAAATGCTGAAATATTCCCATGGTATGCATGGTCTTAGGAGCAAAGCACCGTGACTCAGCCTAAGTAGATCTGCCGCTTATTCTTTTGTACTGCCAGCAGATTGTGGAAGTAGAGTATAAAACCCATCCTTATGGAGAGATCTTTGCATTTTAGGCTTAGTCTAAGTGTCTCAAGTAGCCGGTGTTTTTGATTGGGCCTAATCCATCAGGTCTGATGGCTTTCCTCCTCGTCTCCAGATGAATGTGGTAGATAATATAAAGCAAGGAAACGTCCTTTGGCGTATTTTGCCTTGCCTTTTTTCCTTCTCATCCTGTTCTCTGTGCCAGCCTCTCTCACTAACCCCTCGTCTGGCTGCATGTCTCCTCTTTCCTCTCTCCTTTCCTCAAACTCTCCTGCTTCCTGGCTTTTGTCTTTCCATTCCTCCATTTCAGTCCTGCAGCCCGGCACTAGATATTCCTCTTCCCTCCCTTTGGCTTGCTCCCTTCGCTTTCTCCCTTTGTTCAATATCCTTCTTTCCGACTTGTCTCTTGGAGACTTTTGGCCACGCTGGACCCAAGTCTGGGGATGTTTTGGAAACTTTTCCGAGGCCTCGCTGCTGAGGGGGGAGACAGCAGGCAGTGACAGGCCCGGGGCTGACAGGCTCCCCCTCCCCTAGGGGGCGCTCGGCTGCCACACCCAGCTGACATAGAACCTTTGTCACAATGCCCGCTACCGTGGTGAGGATGCGGGCACTCTGCGGGTGACAGGGACACAGCAGGACTTGGTGTCAGCTCAGCAATTTCTCAGTTCCCCAAAGAAGCTGAATACTGCAAATTGCTGCTGTTGCTCTTGAAATGACGTCATCAGGTGGGTGTTTTGGTGTAATACACTGAAAACCAGAGCAGAAATGATGAAATATTCCCATGGTATGCATGGTCTTAGGAGCAAAGCACCGTGACTCAGCCTAAGGAGATCTGCCGCTTATTCTTTTGTACTGCCAGCAGATTGTGGAAGTAGAGTATAAAACCCATCCTTATGGAGAGATCTTTGCATTTTAGGCTTAGTCTAAGTGTCTCAAGTAGCCGGGGTTTTTGATTGGGCCTAATCCATCAGGTCTGATGGCTTTCCTCCTTGTCTCCAGATGAATGTGTTAGAAAATATAAAGCAAGGAAACGTCCTTTGGCGTATTTTGCCTTGCCTTATTTCCTTCTCATCCTGTTCTCTGTGCCAGCCTCTCTCACTAACCCCTCGTCTGGCTGCATGTCTCTTCTTTCCTCTCTCCTTTTCTCAAACTCTCCTGCTTCCTGGCTTTTGTCTTTCCATTCCTCCATTTCAGTCCTGCAGCCCAGCACTAGATTTTCCTCTTCCCTCCCTTTGGCTTGCTCCCTTCGCGTTCTCCCTTTGTTCCATATCCTTCCTTCCGACTTGTCTCTTGGAGACTTTTGGCCACGCTGGACCCAAGTCTGGGGATGTTTTGGAAACTTTTCAGAGGCCTCGCTGCTAAGGGGGGAGACATCAGGCAGTGACAGGCCCGAGGCTGACAGGCTCCCCCTCCCCTAGGGGGCGCTCGGCTGCCACACCCATCTGACATAGAACCTTTGTCACAATGCCCGCTACCGTGGTGAGGATGCGGGCACTCTGCGGGTGACAGGGACACAGCAGGTCTTGGTGTCAGCTCAGCAAGTTCTCAGTTCCCCAAAGAAGCTGAATTCTGCAAATTGCTGCTGTTGCTCTTGAATGATGTCATCAGGTGGGTGTTTTGGTGTAATACACTGAAAACCAGAGCAGAAATGCTGAAATATTCCCATGGTATGCATGGTCTTAGGAGCAAAGCACCGTGACTCAGCCTAAGGAGATCTGCCGCTTATTCTTTTGTACTGCCAGCAGATTGTGGAAGTAGAGTATAAAACCCATCCTTATGGAGAGATCTTTGCATTTTAGGCTTAGTCTAAGTGTCTCAAGTAGCCGGTGTTTTTGATTGGGCCTAATCCATCAGGTCTGATGGCTTTCCTCCTCGTCTCCAGATGAATGTGGTAGATAATATAAAGCAAGGAAACGTCCTTTGGCGTATTTTGCCTTGCCTTTTTTCCTTCTCATCCTGTTCTCTGTGCCAGCCTCTCTCACTAACCCCTCGTCTGGCTGCATGTCTCCTCTTTCCTCTCTCCTTTCCTCAAACTCTCCTGCTTCCTGGCTTTTGTCTTTCCATTCCTCCATTTCAGTCCTGCAGCCCGGCACTAGATATTCCTCTTCCCTCCCTTTGGCTTGCTCCCTTCGCTTTCTCCCTTTGTTCAATATCCTTCTTTCCGACTTGTCTCTTGGAGACTTTTGGCCACGCTGGACCCAAGTCTGGGGATGTTTTGGAAACTTTTCCGAGGCCTCGCTGCTGAGGGGGGAGACAGCAGGCAGTGACAGGCCCGGGGCTGACAGGCTCCCCCTCCCCTAGGGGGCGCTCGGCTGCCACACCCAGCTGACATAGAACCTTTGTCACAATGCCCGCTACCGTGGTGAGGATGCGGGCACTCTGCGGGTGACAGGGACACAGCAGGACTTGGTGTCAGCTCAGCAATTTCTCAGTTCCCCAAAGAAGCTGAATTCTGCAAATTGCTGCTGTTGCTCTTGAAATGACGTCATCAGGTGGGTGTTTTGGTGTAATACACTGAAAACCAGAGCAGAAATGATGAAATATTCCCATGGTATGCATGGTCTTAGGAGCAAAGCACCGTGACTCAGCCTAAGGAGATCTGCCGCTTATTCTTTTGTACTGCCAGCAGATTGTGGAAGTAGAGTATAAAACCCATCCTTATGGAGAGATCTTTGCATTTTAGGCTTAGTCTAAGTGTCTCAAGTAGCCGGGGTTTTTGATTGGGCCTAATCCATCAGGTCTGATGGCTTTCCTCCTCGTCTCCAGATGAATGTGTTAGAAAATATAAAGCAAGGAAACGTCCTTTGGCGTATTTTGCCTTGCCTTATTTCCTTCTCATCCTGTTCTCTGTCCCAGCCTGTCTCACTAAGCCCTCGTCTGGCTGCATGTCTCTTCTTTCCTCTCTCCTTTTCTCAAACTCTCCTGCTTCCTGGCTTTTGTCTTTCCATTCCTCCATTTCAGTCCTGCAGCCCAGCACTAGATTTTCCTCTTCCCTCCCTTTGCCTTGCTCCCTTCGCGTTCTCCCTTTGTTCCATATCCTTCCTTCCGACTTGTATCTTGGAGACTTTTGGCCACGCTGGACCCAAGTCTGGGGATGTTTTGGAAACTTTTCAGAGGCCTCGCTGCTAAGGGGGGAGACATCAGGCAGTGAAAGGCCCGAGGCTGACAGGCTCCCCCTCCCCTAGGGGGCGCTCGGCTGCCACACCCATCTGACATAGAACCTTTGTCACAATGCCCGCTACCGTGGTGAGGATGCGGGCACTCTGCGGGTGACAGGGACACAGCAGGTCTTGGTGTCAGCTCAGCAAGTTCTCAGTTCCCCAAAGAAGCTGAATTCTGCAAATTGCTGCTGTTGCTCTTGAATGATGTCATCAGGTGGGTGTTTTGGTGTAATACACTGAAAACCAGAGCAGAAATGCTGAAATATTCCCATGGTATGCATGGTCTTAGGAGCAAAGCACCGTGACTCAGCCTAAGGAGATCTGCCGCTTATTCTTTTGTACTGCCAGCAGATTGTGGAAGTAGAGTATAAAACCCATCCTTATGGAGAGATCTTTGCATTTTAGGCTTAGTCTAAGTGTCTCAAGTAGCCGGGGTTTTTGATTGGTCCTGATCCATCAGGTCTGATGGCTTTCCTCCTCGTCTCCAGATGAATGTGGTAGAAAATATAAAGCAAGGAAACATCCTTTGGCCCAGCCTTGCCTTGCCTTATTTCCTTCTCATCCTGTTCTCTGTCCCAGCCTCTCTCACTAAGCCCTCGTCTGGCTGCATGTCTCTTCTTTCCTCTCTCCTTTTCTCAAACTCTCCTGCTTCCTGGCTTTTGTCTTGCCATTCCTCAATTTCAGTCCTGCAGCCCGGCACTAGATTTTCCTCTTCCCTCCCTTTGGCTTGCTCCCTTCGCTTTCTCCCTTTGTTCCATATCCTTCTTTCCGACTTGTCTCTTGGAGACTTTTGGCCACGCTGGACCCAAGTCTGGGGATGTTTTGGAAACTTTTCCGAGGCCTCGCTGGTGACAGGGGAGACAGCAGGCAGTGACAGGCCCGGGGCTGACAGGCTCCCCCTCCCCTAGGGGGCGCTCGGCTGCCACACCCAGCTGACATAGAACCTTTGTCACAATGCCCGCTACCGTGGTGAGGATGCGGGCACTCTGCGGGTGACAGGGACACAGCAGGACTTGGTGTCAGCTCAGCAATTTCTGAGTTCCCTAAAGAAGATGAATTCTGCAAATCGCTGCTGTTGCTCTTGAAATGATGTCATCAGGTGGGTGTTTTGGTGTAATACACTGAAAACCAGAGCAGAAATGCTGAAATATTCCCATGGTATGCATGGTCTCTGCACAAAACCACCGTGACTCAGCCTAAGTAGATCTGCCGCTTATTCTTTTGTACTGCCAGCAGATTGTGGAAGTAGAGTATAAAACCCATCCTTATGGAGAGATCTTTGCAGTTTAGGCTTAGTCTAAGTGTCTCAAGTAGCCGGGGTTTTTGATTGGGCCTAATCCATCAGGTCTGATGGCTTTCCTCCTTGTCTCCAGATGAATGTGGTAGAAAATATAAAGCAAGGAAACGTCCTTTGGCGTATTTTGCCTTGCCTTATTTCCTTCTCATCCTGTTCTCTGTCCCAGCCTGTCTCACTAAGCCCTCGTCTGGCTGCATGTCTCTTCTTTCCTCTCTCCTTTTCTCAAACTCTCCTGCTTCCTGGCTTTTGTCTTTCCATTCCTCCATTTCAGTCCTGCAGCCCGGCACTAGATTTTCCTCTTCCCTCCCTTTGGCTTGCTCCCTTCGCTTTCTCCCTTTGTTCCATATCCTTCTTTCCGACTTGTCTCTTGGAGACTTTTGGCCACGCTGGACCCAAGTCTGGGGATGTTTTGGAAACTTTTCCGAGGCCTCGCTGCTGAGGGGGGAGACAGCAGGCAGTGACAGGCCCGGGGCTGACAGGCTCCCCCTCCCCTAGGGGGCGCTCGGCTGCCACACCCAGCTGACATAGAACCTTTGTCACAATGCCCGCTACCGTGGTGAGGATGCGAGCACTCTGCGGGTGACAGGGACACAGCAGGACTTGGTGTCAGCTCAGCAATTTCTCAGTTCCCCAAAGAAGCTGAATTCTGCAAATTGCTGCTGTTGCTCTTGCAATGATGTCATCAGGTGGGTGTTTTGGTGTAATACACTGAAAACCAGAGCAGAAATGCTGAAATATTCCCATGGTATGCATGGTCTCTGCACAAAACCACCGTGACTCAGCCTAAGTAGATCTGCCGCTTATTCTTTTGTACTGCCAGCAGATTGTGGAAGTAGAGTATAAAACCCATCCTTATGGAGAGATCTTTGCATTTTAGGCTTAGTCTAAGTGTCTCAAGTAGCCGGTGTTTTTGATTGGGCCTAATCCATCAGGTCTGATGGCTTTCCTCCTCGTCTCCAGATGAATATGGTAGAAAATATAAAGCAAGCAAACGTCCTTTGGCCCAGCCTTGCCTTGCCTTATTTCCTTCTCATCCTGTTCTCTGTCCCAGCCTGTCTCACTAACCCCTCGTCTGGCTGCATGTCTCTTCTTTCCTCTCTCCTTTTCTCAAACTCTCCTGCTTCCTGGCTTTTGTCTTTCCATTCCTCCATTTCAGTCCTGCAGCCCGGCACTAGATTTTCCTCTTCCCTCCCTTTGGCTTGCTCCCTTCGCTTTCTCCCTTTGTTCCATATCCTTCTTTCCGACTTGTCTCTTGGAGACTTTTGGCCACGCTGGACCCAAGTCTGGGGATGTTTTGGAAACTTTTCCGAGGCCTCGCTGGTGACAGGGGGGACAGCAGGCAGTGACAGCCCCGGGGCTGACAGGCTCCCCCTCCCCTAGGGGGTGGTCGGCTGCCACACCCAGCTGACATAGAACCTTTGTCACAATGCCCGCTACCGTGGTGAGGATGTGGGCACTCTGCGGGTGACAGGGACACAGCAGGACTTGGTGTCAGCTCAGCAATTTCTCAGTTCGCCAAAGAAGCTGAATTCTGCAAATTGCTGCTGTTGCTGTTGCAATGATGTCATCAGGTGGGTGTTTTGGTGTAATACACTGAAAACCAGAGCAGAAATGCTGAAATATTCCCATGGTATGCATGGTCTTAGGAGCAAAGCACCGTGACTCAGCCTAAGTAGATCTGCCGCTTATTCTTTTGTACTGCCAGCAGATTGTGGAAGTAGAGTATAAAAACCATCCTTATGGAGAGATCTTTGCATTTTAGGCTTAGTCTAAGTGTCTCAAGTAGCCGGGGTTTTTGATTGGGCCTAATCCATCAGGTCTGATGGCTTTCCTCCTCGTCTCCAGATGAATGTGGTAGAAAATATAAAGCAAGCAAACGTCCTTTGGCCCAGCCTTGCCTTGCCTTATTTCCTTCTCATCCTGTTCTCTGTCCCAGCCTGTCTCACTAACCCCTCGTCTGGCTGCATGTCTCTTCTTTCCTCTCTCCTTTTCTCAAACTCTCCTGCTTCCTGGCTTTTGTCTTTCCATTCCTCCATTTCAGTCCTGCAGCCCGGCACTAGATTTTCCTCTTCCCTCCCTGTGGCTTGCTCCTTTCGCTTTCTCCCTTTGTTCCATATCCTTCTTTCCGACTTGTCTCTTGGAGACTTTTGGCCACGCTGGACCCAAGTCTGGGGATGTTTTGGAAACTTTTCCGAGGCCTCGCTGGTGACAGGGGGGACAGCAGGCAGTGACAGGCCCGGGGCTGACAGGCTCCCCCTCCCCTAGGGGGCGCTCGGCTGCCACACCCAGCTGACATAGAACCTTTGTCACAATGCCCGCTACCGTGGTGAGGATGCGGGCACTCTGCGGGTGACAGGGACACAGCAGGACTTGGTGTCAGCTCAGCAATTTCTCAGTTCCCCAAAGAAGCTGAATTCTGCAAATTGCTGCTGTTGCTCTTGCAATGATGTCATCAGGTGGGTGTTTTGGTGTAATACACTGAAAACCAGAGCAGAAATGCTGAAATATTCCCATGGTATGCATGGTCTCTGCACAAAACCACCGTGACTCAGCCTAAGTAGATCTGCCGCTTATTCTTTTGTACTGCCAGCAGATTGTGGAAGTAGAGTATAAAACCCATCCTTATGGAGAGATCTTTGCATTTTAGGCTTAGTCTAAGTGTCTCAAGTAGCCGGGGTTTTTGATTGGGCCTAATCCATCAGGTCTGATGGCTTTCCTCCTCGTCTCCAGATGAATGTGGTAGAAAATATAAAGCAAGCAAACGTCCTTTGGCCCAGCCTTGCCTTGCCTTATTTCCTTCTCATCCTGTTCTCTGTCCCACCCTCTCTCACTAACCCCTCGTCTGGCTGCATGTCTCTTCTTTCCTCTCTCCTTTTCTCAAACTCTCCTGCTTCCTGGCTTTTGTCTTTCCATTCCTCCATTTCAGTCCTGCAGCCCGGCACTAGATTTTCCTCTTCCCTCCCTTTGGCTTGCTCCCTTCGCTTTCTCCCTTTGTTCCATATCCTTCTTTCCGACTTGTCTCTTGGAGACTTTTGGCCACGCTGGACCCAAGTCTGGGGATGTTTTGGAAACTTTTCCGAGGCCTCGCTGGTGACAGGGGGGACAGCAGGCAGTGACAGCCCCGGGGCTGACAGGCTCCCCCTCCCCTAGGGGGTGCTCGGCTGCCACACCCAGCTGACATAGAACCTTTGTCACAATGCCCGCTACCGTGGTGAGGATGCGGGCACTCTGCGGGTGACAGGGACACAGCAGGACTTGGTGTCAGCTCAGCAATTTCTCAGTTCCCCAAAGAAGCTGAATTCTGCAAATTGCTGCTGTTGCTGTTGCAATGATGTCATCAGGTGGGTGTTTTGGTGTAATACACTGAAAGCCAGAGCAGAAATGCTGAAATATTCCCATGGTATGCATGGTCTCTGCACAAAACCACCGTGACTCAGCCTAAGTAGATCTGCCGCTTATTCTTTTGTACTGCCAGCAGATTGTGGAAGTAGAGTATAAAACCCATCCTTATGGAGAGATCTTTGCATTTTAGGCTTAGTCTAAGTGTCTCAAGTAGCCGGGGTTTTTGATTGGGCCTAATCCATCAGGTCTGATGGCTTTCCTTCTCGTCTCCAGATGAATGTGGTAGAAAATATAAAGCAAGCAAACGTCCTTTGGCCCAGCCTTGCCTTGCCTTATTTCCTTCTCATCCTGTTCTCTGTGCCAGCCTCTCTCACTAACCCCTCGTCTGGCTGCATGTCTCTTCTTTCCTCTCTCCTTTTCTCAAACTCTCCTGCTTCCTGGCTTTTGTCTTTCCATTCCTCCATTTCAGTCCTGCAGCCCGGCACTAGATTTTCCTCTTCCTTCCCTTTGGCTTGCTCCCTTCGCTTTCTCCCTTTGTTCCATATCCTTCTTTCCGACTTGTCTCTTGGAGACTTTTGGCCACGCTGGACCCAAGTCTGGGGATGTTTTGGAAACTTTTCCGAGGCCTCGCTGGTGACAGGGGGGACAGCAGGCAGTGACAGGCCCGGGGCTGACAGGCTCCCCCTCCCCTAGGGGGCGCTCGGCTGCCACACCCAGCTGACATAGAACCTTTGTCACAATGCCCGCTACCGTGGTGAGGATGCGGGCACTCTGCGGGTGACAGGGACACAGCAGGACTTGGTGTCAGCTCAGCAATTTCTCAGTTCCCCAAAGAAGCTGAATTCTGCAAATTGCTGCTGTTGCTGTTGCAATGATGTCATCAGGTGGGTGTTTTGGTGTAATACACTGAAAACCAGAGCAGAAATGCTGAAATATTCCCATGATATGCATGGTCTTAGGAGCAAAGCACCGTGACTCAGCCTAAGTAGATCTGCCGCTTATTCTTTTGTACTGCCAGCAGATTGTGGAAGTAGAGTATAAAACCCATCCTTATGGAGAGATCTTTGCATTTTAGGCTTAGTCTAAGTGTCTCAAGTAGCCGGGGTTTTTGATTGGGCCTAATCCATCAGGTCTGATGGCTTTCCTCCTTGTCTCCAGATGAATGTGTTAGAAAATATAAAGCAAGGAAACGTCCTTTGGCGTATTTTGTCTTGCCTTATTTCCTTCTCATCCTGTTCTCTGTGCCAGCCTCTCTCACTAAGCCCTCGTCTGGCTGCCTGTCTCTTCTTTCCTCTCTCCTTTTCTCAAACTCTCCTGCTTCCTGGCTTTTGTCTTTCCATTCCTCCATTTCAGTCCTGCAGCCCAGCACTAGATTTTCCTCTTCCCTCCCTTTGGCTTGCTGCCTTCGCTTTCTCCCTTTGTTCCATATCCTTCTTTCCGACTTGTCTCTTGGAGACTTTTGGCCACGCTGGACCCAAGTCTGGGGATGTTTTGGAAACTTTTCCGAGGCCTCGCTGCTGAGGGGGGAGACAGCAGGCAGTGACAGGCCCGGGGCTGACAGGCTCCCCCTCCCCTAGGGGGCGCTCGGCTGCCACACCCAGCTGACATAGAACCTTTGTCACAATGCCCGCTACCGTGGTGAGGATGCGGGCACTCCGTGGGTGACAGAGACACAGCAGGACTTGGTGTCAGCTCAGCAATTTCTCAGTTCCCCAAAGAAGCTGAATTCTGCAAATTGCTGCTGTTGCTCTTGAAATGATGTCATCAGGTGGGTGCTTTGGTGTAATACACTTAAAAACCAGAGCAGAAATGCTGAAATATTCCCATGCTATGCATGGTCTTAGGAGCAAAGCACCGTGACTCAGCCTAAGGAGATCTGCCGCTTATTCTTTTGTACTGCCAGCAGATTGTGGAAGTAGAGTATAAAACCCATCCTTATGGAGAGATCTTTGCATTTTAGGCTTAGTCTAAGTGTCTCAAGTAGCCGGGGTTTTTGATTGGGCCTAATCCATCAGGTCTGATGGCTTTCCTTCTCGTCTCCAGATGAATGTGGTAGAAAATATAAAGCAAGCAAACGTCCTTTGGCCCAGCCTTGCCTTGCCTTATTTCCTTCTCATCCTGTTCTCTGTCCCAGCCTGTCTCACTAACCCCTCGTCTGGCTGCATGTCTCTTCTTTCCTCTCTCCTTTTCTCAAACTCTCCTGCTTCCTGGCTTTTGTCTTTCCATTCCTCCATTTCAGTCCTGCAGCCCGGCACTAGATTTTCCTCTTCCCTCCCTTTGGCTTGCTCCCTTCGCTTTCTCCCTTTGTTCCATATCCTTCTTTCCGACTTGTCTCTTGGAGACTTTTGGCCACGCTGGACCCAAGTCTGGGGATGTTTTGGAAACTTTTCCGAGGCCTCGCTGCTGAGGGGGGAGACAGCAGGCAGTGACAGGCCCGGGGCTACCAGGCTCCCCCTCCCCTAGGGGGCGCTCGGCTGCCACACCCAGCTGACACAGAACCTTTGTCACAATGCCCGCTACCGTGGTGAGGATGCGGGCACTCCGTGGGTGACAGAGACACAGCAGGACTTGGTGTCAGCTCAGCAATTTCTCAGTTCCCCAAAGAAGCTGAATTCTGCAAATTGCTGCTGTTGCTCTTGAAATGATGTCACCAGGTGGCTGCTTTGGTGTAAAGACTGAAAACCAGAGCAGAAATGCTGAAATATTCCCATGGTATGCATGGTCTTAGGAGCAAAGCACCGTGACTCAGCCTAAGGAGATCTGCCGTTTATTCTTTTGTACTGCCAGCAGATTGTGGAAGTAGAGTATAAAACCCATCCTTATGGAGAGATCTTTGCATTTTAGGCTTAGTCTAAGTGTCTCAAGTAGCCGGGGTTTTTGCTTGGGCCTAATCCAACAGGTCTGATGGCTTTCCTCCTCGTCTCCAGATGAATGTGGTAGAAAATATAAAGCAAGGAAACGTCCTTTGGCCCAGCCTTGCCTTGCCTTATTTCCTTCTCATCCTGTTCTCTGTGCCAGCCTCTCTCACTAACCCCTCGTCTGGCTGCATGTCTCTTCTTTCCTCTCTCCTTTTCTCAAACTCTCCTTCTTCCTGGCTTTTGTCTTTCCATTCCTCCATTTCAGTCCTGCAGCCCGGCACTAGATTTTCCTCTTCCCTCCCTTTGGCTTGCTCCCTTCGCTTTCTCCCTTTGTTCCATATCCTTCTTTCCTACTTGTCTCTTGGAGACTTTTGGCCACGCTGGACCCAAGTCTGGGGATGTTTTGGAAACTTTTCCGAGGCCTCGCTGGTGACAGGGGGGACTGCAGGCAGTGACAGGCCCGGGGCTGACAGGCTGCCCCTCCCCTAGGGGGCGCTCGCCTGCCACACCTAGCTGACATAGAACCTTTGTCACAATGCCTGCTACCGTGGTGAGGATGCGGGCACTCTGCGGGTGACAGGGACACAGCAGGACTTGGTGTCAGCTCAGCAATTTCTCAGTTCCCCAAAGAAGCTGAATCCTGCAAATTGCTGCTGTTGCTCTTGAAATGACGTCATCAGGTGGGTGTTTTGGTGTAATACACTGAAAACCAGGTCAGAAATGATGAAATATTCCCATGGTATGCATGGTCTTAGGAGCAAAGCACCGTGACTCAGCCTTAGTAGATCTGCCGCTTATTCTCTTGTACTGCCAGCAGATTGTGGAAGTAGAGTATAAAACCCATCCTTATGGAGAGATCTTTGCATTTTAGGCTTAGTCTAAGTATCTCAAGTAGCCGGGGTTTTTGATTGGGCCTAATCCATCAGGTCTGATGGCTTTCCTCCTGATCTCCAGATGAATGTGGTAGAAAATATAAAGCAAGGAAACGTCCTTTGGCCCAGCCTTGCCTTGCCTTATTTCCTTCTCATCCTGTTCTCTGTGCCAGCCTCTCTCACTAACCCCTCGTCTGGCTGCATGTCTCTTCTTTCCTCTCTCCTTTTCTCAAACTCTCCTGCTTCCTGGCTTTTGTCTTTCCATTCCTCCATTTCAGTCCTGCAGCCCCGCACTAGATTTTCCTCTTCCCTCCCTTTGGCTTGCTGCCTTCGCTTTCTCCCTTTCTTCCATATCCTTCTTTCTGATTTGTCTCTTGGAGACTTTTGGCCACGCTGGACCCAAGTCTGGGGATGTTTTGGAAACTTTTCAGAGGCCTCGCTGCTGACAGCGGGGACAGCAGGCAGTGACAGGCCCGGGGCTGACAGGCTCCCCCTCCCCTAGGGGGCGCTCGCCTGCCACACCCAGCTGACATAGAACCTTTGTCACAATGCCCGCTACCGTGGTGAGGATGCGGGCACTCTGCGGGTGACAGGGACACAGCAGGACTTGGTGTCAGCTCAGCAATTTCTCAGTTCCCCAAAGAAGCTGAATTCTGCAAATTGCTGCTGTTGCTCTTGAAATGACGTCATCTGGTGGGTGTTTTGGTGTAATACACTGAAAACCAGGGCAGAAATGCTGAAGTATTCCCATGGTATGCATGGTCTTAGGAGCAAAGCACCGTGACTCAGCTTAAGTAGATGTGCCGCTTATTCTTTTGTACTGCCAGCAGATTGTGGAAGTAGAGTATAAAACCCATCCTTATGGAGAGATCTTTGCATTTTAGGCTTAGTCTAAGTATCTCAAGCAGCCGGGGTTTTTGATTGGGCCTAATCCATCAGGTCTGATGGCTTTCCTCCTCGTCTCCAGATGAATGTGGTAGAAAATATAAAGCCAGGAAACGTCCTTTGGCCCAGCCTTGCCTTGCCTTATTTCCTTCTCATCCTGTTCTCTGTCCCAGCCTGTCTCACTTAACCCCTCGTCTGGCTGCATGTCTCTTCTTTCCTCTCTCCTTTTCTCAAACTCTCCTGCTTCCTGGCTTTTGTCTTTCCATTCCTCCATTTCAGTCCTGCAGCCCAGCACTAGATTTTCCTCTTCCCTCCCTTTGGCTTGCTCCCTTCGCTTTCTCCCTTTGTTCCATATCCTTCTTTCCGACTTGTCTCTTGGAGACATTTGGCCACGCTGTACCCAAGTCTGGGCATGTTTTGGAAACTTTTCAGAGGCCTCGCTGCTAAGGGGGGAGACAGCAGGCAGTGACAGGCCCGGGGCTGACAGGCTCCCCCTCCCCTAGGGGCGCTCGGCTGCCACACCCATCTGACATAGAAACTTTGTCACAATGCCCGCTACCGTGGTGAGGATGCGGGCACTCTGCGGGTGACAGGGACACAGCAGGACTTGGTGTCAGCTCAGCAATTTCTGAGTTCCCCAAAGAAGCTGAATTCTGCAAATTGCTGCTGTTGCTGTTGCAATGATGTCATCAGGTGGGTGTTTTGGTGTAATACACTGAAAAGCAGAGCAGAAATGCTGAAATATTCCCATGGTATGCATGGTCTCTGCACAAAACCACCGTGACTCAGCCTAAGTAGATCTGCCGCTTATTCTTTTGTACTGCCAGCAGATTGTGGAAGTAGAGTATAAAACCCATCCTTATGGAGAGATCTTTGCATTTTAGGCTTAGTCTAAGTGTCTCAAGTAGCCGGGGTTTTTGATTGGGCCTAATCCATCAGGTCTGATGGCTTTCCTCCTCGTCTCCAGATGAATGTGGTAGAAAATATAAATCAAGGAAACGTCCTTTGGCGTATTTTGCCTTGCCTTATTTCCTTCTCATCCTGTTCTCTGTCCCACCCTCTCTCACTAACCCCTCATCTGGCTGCATTTCTCTTCTTTCCTCTCTCCTTTTCTCCAACTCTCCTGCTTCCTGGCTTTTGTCTTTCCATTCCTCCATTTCAGTCCTGCAGCCCGGCACTAGATTTTCCTCTTCCCTCCCTTTGGCTTGCTCCCTTCGCTTTCTCCCTTTGTTCCATATCCTTCTTTCCGACTTGTCTCTTGGAGACTTTTGGCCACGCTGGACCCAAGTCTGGGGATGTATTGGAAAACTTTCCAGAGGCCTCGCTGGTGACAGGGGGGACAGCAGGCAGTGACAGGCCCGGGGCTGACAGGCTCCCCCTCCCCTAGTGGGCGCTCGGCTGCCACACCCAGCTGACATAGAACCTTTGTCACAATGCCCGCTACCGTGGTGAGGATGCGGGCACTCTGCGGGTGACAGGGACACAGCAGGACTTGGTGTCAGCTCAGCAATTTCTGAGTTCCCCAAAGAAGCTGAATTCTGCAAATTGCTGCTGTTGCTCTTGACAGGATGTCATCAGGTGGGTGTTTTGGTGTAATACACTGAAAACCAGAGCAGAAATGCTGAAATATTCCCATGGTATGCATGGTCTTAGGAGCAAAGCACCGTGACTCAGCCTAAGTAGATCTGCCGCTTATTCTTTTGTACTGCCAGCAGATTGTGGAAGTAGAGTATAAAACCCATCATTATGGAGAGATCTTTGCATTTTAGGCTTGGTCTAAGTGTCTCAAGTAGCCGGGGTTTTTGATTGGGCCTAATCCATCAGGTCTGATGGCTTTCCTCCTTGTCTCCAGATGAATGTGGAAGAAAATATAAAGCAAGGAAACGTCCTTTGGCCCAGCCTTGCCTTGCCTTATTTCCTTCTCATCCTATTCTCTGTCCCACCCTCTCTCACTAACCCCTCGTCTGGCTGCATGTCTCTTCTTTCTTCTCTCCTTTTCTCAAACTCTCCTGCTTCCTGGCTTTTGTCTTTCCATTCCTCCATTTCAGTCCTGCAGCCCGGCACTAGATTTTCCTCTTCCCTCCCTTTGGCTTGCTCCCTTCGCTTTCTCCCTTTGTTCCATATCCTTCTTTCCGACTTGTCTCTTGGAGACTTTTGGCCACGCTGGACCCAAGTCTGGGGATGTTTTGGAAAATTTTCAGAGGCCTCGCTGCTGAGGGGGGAGACAGCAGGCAGTGACAGGCCCGGGGCTGAAAGGCTCCCCTTCCCCTAGGGGGCACTCGACTGCCACACCCAGCTGACATAGAACCTTTGTCACAATGCCCGCTACCGTGGTGAGGATGCGGGCACTCTGTGGGTGACAGGGACACAGCAGGACTTGGTGTCAGCTCAGCAATTTCTCAGTTCCTCAAAGAAGCTGAATTCTGCAAATTGCTGCTGTTGCTCTTGAAATGACATCATCAGGTGGGTGTTTTGGTGTAATACACTGAAAACCAGAGCAGAAATGCTGAAATATTCCCATGGTATGCATGGTCTTAGGAGCAAAGCACCGTGACTCAGCCTAAGTAGATCTGCCGCTTATTCTTTTGTACTGCCAGCAGATTGTGGAAGTAGAGTACAAAAACCATCCTTATGGAGAGATCTTTGCATTTTAGGCTTAGTCTAAGTGTCTCAAGTAGCCGGGGTTTTTGATTTGGCTTAATCCATCAGGTCTGATGGCTTTCCTCCTCGTCTCCAGATGAATGTGGTAGAAAATATAAAGCAAGGAAACGTCCTTTGGCGTATTTTGCCTTCCCTTATTTCCTTCTCATCCTGTTCTCCGTGCCAGCCTGTCTCACTAAGCCCCCGTCTGGCTGCATGTCTCTTCTTTCCTCTCTCCTTTTCTCAAACTCTCCTGCTTCCTGGCTTTTGTCTTTCCATTCCTCCATTTCAGACCTGCAGCCCGGCACTAGATTTTCCTCTTCCCTCCCTTTGGCTTGCTCCCTTCGCTTTCTCCCTTTGTTCCATATCCTTCTTTCCGACTTGTCTCTTGGAGACTTTTGGCCACGCTGGACCCAAGTCTGGGGATGTTTTGGAAACTTTTCAGAGGCCTCGCTGCTGAGGGGGGAGACAGCAGGCAGTGACAGGCCCGGGGCTGACAGGCTCCCCCTCCCCTAGGGGGCGCTCGGCTGCCACACCCAGCTGACATAGAACCTTTGTCACAATGCCCGCTACCGTGGTGAGGATGCGGGCACTCTGCGGGTGACAGGGACACAGCAGGACTTGGTGTCAGCTCAGCAATTTCTGAGTTCCCCAAAGAAGCTGAATTCTGCAAATTGCTGCTGTTGTTCTTGTAAAGATGTCATCAGGTGGGTGTTTTGGTGTAATACAGTGAAAACCAGAGCAGAAATGCTGAAATATTCCCATGGTATGCATGGTCTTAGGAGCAAAGCACCGTGACTCAGCCTAAGTAGATCTGCCGCTTATTCTTTTGTACTGCCAGCAGATTGTGGAAGTAGAGTATAAAAACCATCCTTATGGAGAGATCTTTGCATTTTAGGCTTGGTCTAAGTGTCTCAAGTAGCCGGGGTTTTTGATTGGGCCTAATCCATCAGGTCTGATGGCTTTCCTCCTCGTCTCCAGATGAATGTGGAAGAAAATATAAAGCAAGGAAACGTCCTTTGGCCCAGCCTTGCCTTGCCTTATTTCCTTCTCATCCTATTCTCTGTCCCACCCTCTCTCACTAACCCCTCGTCTGGCTGCATGTCTCTTCTTTCTTCTCTCCTTTTCTCAAACTCTCCTGCTTCCTGGCTTTTGTCTTTCCATTCCTCCATTTCAGTCCTGCAGCCCGGCACTAGATTTTCCTCTTCCCTCCCTTTGGCTTGCTCCCTTCGCTTTCTCCCTTTGTTCCATATCCTTCTTTCCGACTTGTCTCTTGGAGACTTTTGGCCACGCTGGACCCAAGTCTGGGGATGTTTTGGAAAATTTTCAGAGGCCTCGCTGCTGAGAAGGGAGACAGCAGGCAGTGACAGGCCCGGGGCTGAAAGGCTCCCCTTCCCCTAGGGGGCACTCGGCTGCCACACCCAGCTGACATAGAACCTTTGTCACAATGCCCGCTACCGTGGTGAGGATGCGGGCACTCTGTGGGTGACAGGGACACAGCAGGACTTGGTGTCAGCTCAGCAATTTCTCAGTTCCTCAAAGAAGCTGAATTCTGCAAATTGCTGCTGTTGCTCTTGAAATGACATCATCAGGTGGGTGTTTTGGTGTAATACACTGAAAACCAGAGCAGAAATGCTGAAATATTCCCATGGTATGCATGGTCTTAGGAGCAAAGCACCGTGACTCAGCCTAAGTAGATCTGCCGCTTATTCTTTTGTACTGCCAGCAGATTGTGGAAGTAGAGTACAAAAACCATCCTTATGGAGAGATCTTTGCATTTTAGGCTTAGTCTAAGTGTCTCAAGTAGCCGGGGTTTTTGATTTGGCTTAATCCATCAGGTCTGATGGCTTTCCTCCTCGTCTCCAGATGAATGTGGTAGAAAATATAAAGCAAGGAAACGTCCTTTGGCCCAGCCTTGCCTTGCCTTATTTCCTTCTCATCCTGTTCTCTGTCCCAGCCTCTCTCACTAAGCCCTCGTCTGGCTGCATGTCTCTTCTTTCCTCTCTCCTTTTCTCAAACTCTCCTGCTTCCTGGCTTTTGTCTTTCCATTCCTCCATTTCAGTCCTGCAGCCCGTCACTAGATTTTCCTCTTCCCTCCCTTTGGCTTGCTCCCTTCGCTTTCTCCCTTTGTTCCATATCCTTCTTTCCGACTTGTCTCTTGGAGACTTTTGGCCACGCTGGACCCAAGTCTGGGGATGTTTTGGAAACTTTTCCGAGGCCTCGCTGCTGAGGGGGGAGACAGCAGGCAGTGACAGCCCGGGGCTGACAGGCTCCCCCTCCCCTAGGGGGCGCTCGGCTGCCACACCCAGCTGACATAGAACCTTTGTCAAATGCCCGCTACCGTGGTGAGGATGCGGGCACTCTACAGGTGACAGGGACACAGCAGGACTTGGTGTCAGCTCAGCAATTTCTCAGTTCCCCAAAGAAGCTGAATTCTGCAAATTGCTGCTGTTGCTCTTGCAATGACGACATCAGGTGGGTGTTTTGGTGTAATACACTGAAAACCAGAGCAGAAATGCTGAAATATTCCCATGGTATGCATGGTCTTAGGAGCAAAGCACCGTGACTCAGCCTAAGTAGATCTGCCGCTTATTCTTTTGTACTGCCAGCAGATTGTGGAAGTAGAGTATAAAAACCATCCTTATGGAGAGATCTTTGCAGTTTAGGCTTAGTCTAAGTGTCTCAAGTAGCCGGGGTTTTTGCTTGGTCCTAATCCATCAGGTCTGATGGCTTTCCTCCTTGTCTCCAGATGAATGTGGTAGAAAATATAAAGCAAGGAAACGTCCTTTGGCGTATTTTGCCTTGCCTTATTTCCTTCTCATCCTGTTCTCTGTGCCAGCCTCTCTCACTAACCCCTCGTCTGGCTGCATGTCTCTTCTTTCCTCTCTCCTTTTCTCAAACTCTCCTGCTTCCTGGCTTTTGTCTTTCCATTCCTCCATTTCAGACCTGCAGCCCGGCACTAGATTTTCCTCTTCCCTCCCTTTGGCTTGCTCCCTTCGCTTTCTCCCTTTGTTCCATATCCTTCTTTCCGACTTGTCTCTTGGAGACTTTTGGCCACGCTGGACCCAAGTCTGGGGATGTTTTGGAAACTTTTCAGAGGCCTCGCTGCTGAGGGGGGAGACAGCAGGCAGTGACAGGCCCGGGGCTGACAGGCTCCCCCTCCCCTAGGGGGCGCTCGGCTGCCACACCCAGCTGACATAGAACCTTTGTCACAATGCCCGCTACCGTGGTGAGGATGCGGGCACTCTGCGGGTGACAGGGACACAGCAGGACTTGGTGTCAGCTCAGCAATTTCTGAGTTCCCCAAAGAAGCTGAATTCTGCAAATTGCTGCTGTTGCACTTGAAATGACATCGTCAGGTGGGTGTTTTGGTGTAATACACTGAAAACCAGAGCAGAAATGCTGAAATATTCCCATGGTATGCATGGTCTTAGGAGCAAAGTACCGTGACTCAGCCTAAGTAGATCTGCCGCTTATTCTTTTGTACTGCCAGCAGATTGTGGAAGTAGAGTTTAAAAACCATCCTTATGGAGAGATCTTTGCATTTTAGGCTTAGTCTAAGTGTCTCAAGTAGCCGGGGTTTTTGATTGGGCCTAATCCATCAGGTCTGATGGCTTTCCTCCTAGTCTCCAGATGAATGTGGTAGAAAATATAAAGCAAGGAAACGTCCTTTGGCCTAGCCTTGCCTTGCCTTATTTCCTTCTCATCCTGTTCTCTGTCCCAGCCTCTCTCACTAACCCCTTGTCTGGCTGCATGTCTCTTATTTCCTCTCTCCGTTTCTCAAACTCTCCTGCTTCCTGGCTTTTGTCTTTCCATTCCTCCATTTCAGTCCTGCAGCCCAGCACTAGATTTTCCTCTTCCCTCCCTTTGGCTTGCTCCCTTCGCTTTCTCCCTTTGTTCCATATCCTTTTCTCCGACTTGTCTCTTGGAGACTTTTGGCCACGCTGGACCCAAGTCTGGGTATGTTTTGGAAACTTTTCAGAGGCCTTCCTGCTGACAGGGGGGACAGCAGGCAGTGACAGGTCCGGGGCTGACAGGCTCCCACTCCCCTAGGGGGCGCTCGGCTGCCACACCCAGCTGACATAGAACCTTTGTCACAATGCCCGCTACCGTGGTGAGGATGCGGGCAGTCTGCGGGTGACAGGGACACAGCAGGACTTGGTGTCAGCTCAGCAATTTCTCAGTTCCCCAAAGAAGCTGAATTCTGCAAATTGCTGCTGTTGGCCTTGCAATGACGTCATCAGGTGGGTGTTTTGGTGTAATACACTGAAAACCAGAGCAGAAATGCTGAAATATTCCCATGGTACGCATGGTCTTAGGAGCAAAGCACCGTGACTCAGCCTAAGTAGATCTGCCGCTTATTCTTTTGTACTGCCAGCAGATTATGGAAGTATAGTATAAAACCCATCCTTATGGAGAGATCTTTGCATTTTAGGCTTAGTCTAAGTGTCTCAAGTAGCCGGGGTTTTTGATTGGGCCTAATCCATCAGGTCTGATGGCTTTCCTCCTCGTCTCCAGATGAATGTGGTAGAAAATATAAAGCAAGGAAACTCCTTTGGCCCAGCCTTGCCTTGCCTTATTTCCTTCTCATCCTGTTCTCTGTCCCAGCCTCGCTCACTAAGCCCTCGTCTGGCTGCATGTCTCTTCTTTCCTCTCTCCTTTTCTCAAACTCTCCTGCTTCCTGGCTTTTGTCTTTCCATTCCTCCATTTCAGACCTGCAACCCAGCACTAGACTTTCCTCTTCCGTCCCTTTGACTTGCTCTCTTCGCTTTCTCCCTCTGTTCCATATCCTTCTTTCCGACTTGTCTTTTGGAGACTTTTGGCCACGCTGGACCCAAGTCTGGGAATGTTTTGGAAACTTTTCCGAGGCCTCGCTGGTGACAGCGGGGACAGCAGGCAGTGACAGGCCCGGGGCTGACAGGCTCCCCCTCCCCTAGGGGGCGCTCGGCTGCCACACCCAGCTGACATAGAACCTTTGTCACAATGCCCGCTACCGTGGTGAGGATGCGGGCACTCTGCGGGTGACAGGGACACAGCAGGACTTGGTGTCAGCTCAGCAATTTCTGAGTTCCCCAAAGAAGCTGAATTCTGCAAATTGCTGCTGTTGCTCTTGTAATGACGTCATCAGGTGGGTGTTTTGGTGTAATACACTGAAAACCAGAGCAGAAATGCTGAAATATTCCCATGGTATGCATGGTCTTAGGAGCAAAGCACCGTGACTCAGCCTAAGGAGATCTGCCGCTTATTCTTTTGTACTGCCAGCAGATTGTGGAAGTAGAGTATAAAAACCATCCTTATGGAGAGATCTTTGCATTTTAGGCTTAGTCTAAGTGTCTCAAGTAGCCGGGGTTTTTGATTGGGCCTAATCCATCAGGTCTGATAGCTTTCCTCCTCGTCTCCAGATGAATGTGGTAGAAAATATAAAGCAAGGAAACGTCCTTTGGCGTATTTTGCCTTGCCTTATTTCCTTCTCATCCTGTTCTCTGTGCCAGCCTCTCTCACTAAGCCCTCGTCTGGCTGCATGTCTCTTCTTTCCTCTCTCCTTTTCTCAAACTCTCCTGCTTCCTGGCTTTTGTCTTTCCATTCCTCCATTTCAGACCTGCAGCCCGGCACTAGATTTTCCTCTTCCCTCCCTTTGGCTTGCTCCCTTCGCTTTCTCCCTTTGTTCCATATCCTTCTTTCCGACTTGTCTCTTGGAGACTTTTGGCCACGCTGGACCCAAGTCTGGGGATGTTTTGGAAACTTTTCCGAGGCCTCGCTGCTGAGGGGGGAGACAGCAGGCAGTGACAGGCCCGGGGCTGACAGGCTCCCCCTCCCCTAGGGGGCGCTCGGCTGCCACACCCAGCTGACATAGAACCTTTGTCACAATGCCCGCTACCGTGGTGAGGATGCGGGCACTCTGCGGGTGACAGGGACACAGCAGGACTTGGTGTCAGCTCAGCAATTTCTCAGTTCCCCAAAGAAGCTGAATTCTGCAAATTGCTGCTGTTGCTCTTGTAATGATGTCATCAGGTGGGTGTTTTGGTGTAATACACTGAAAACCAGAGCAGAAATGCTGAAATATTCCCATGGTGTGCATGGTCTTAGGAGCAAAGCACCGTGACTCAGCCTAAGTAGATCTGCCGCTTATTCTTTTGTACTGCCAGCAGATTGTGGAAGTAGAGTATAAAAACCATCCTTATGGAGAGATCTTTGCATTTTAGGCTTAGTCTAAGTGTCTCAAGTAGCCGGGGTTTTTGATTGGGCCTAATCCATCAGGTCTGATGGCTTTCCTCCTCGTCTCCAGATGAATGTGGTAGAAAATATAAAGCAAGGAAACGTCCTTTGGCCCAGCCTTGCCTTGCCTTATTTCCTTCTCATCCTGTTCTCTGTCCCAGCCTGTCTCACTAACCCCTCGTCTGGCTGCATGTCTCTTCTTTCCTCTCTCCTTTTCTCAAACTCTCCTGCTTCCTGGCTTTTGTCTTTCCATTCCTCCATTTCAGACCTGCAGCCCGGCACTAGATTTTCCTCTTCCCTCCCTTTGGCTTGCTCCCTTCGCTTTCTCCCTTTGTTCCATATCCTTCTTTCCGACTTGTCTCTTGGAGACTTTTGGCCACGCTGGACCCAAGTCTGGGGATGTTTTGGAAACTTTTCAGAGGCCTCGCTGCTGAGGGGGGAGACAGCAGGCAGTGACAGGCCCGGGGCTGACAGGCTCCCCCTCCCCTAGGGGGCGCTCGGCTGCCACACCCAGCTGACATAGAACCTTTGTCACAATGCCCGCTACCGTGGTGAGGATGCGGGCACTCTGCGGGTGACAGGGACACAGCAGGACTTGGTGTCAGCTCAGCAATTTCTCAGTTCCCCAAAGAAGCTGAATTCTGCAAATTGCTGCTGTTGCTCTTGTAATGATGTCATCAGGTGGGTGTTTTGGTGTAATACACTGAAAACCAGAGCAGAAATGCTGAAATATTCCCATGGTGTGCATGGTCTTAGGAGCAAAGCACCGTGACTCAGCCTAAGTAGATCTGCCTCTTATTCTTTTGTACTGCCAGCAGATTGTGGAAGTAGAGTATAAAAACCATCCTTATGGAGAGATCTTTGCATTTTAGGCTTAGTCTAAGTGTCTCAAGTAGCCGGGGTTTTTGATTGGGCCTAATCCATCAGGTCTGATAGCTTTCCTCCTCGTCCCCAGATGAATGTGGTAGAAAATATAAAGCAAGGAAACGTCCTTTGGCCCAGCCTTGCCTTGCCTTATTTCCTTCTCATCCTGTTCTCTGTGCCAGCCTCTCTCACTAAGCCCTCGTCTGGCTGCATGTCTCTTCTTTCCTCTCTCCTTTTCTCCAACTCTCCTGCTTCCTGGCTTTTGTCTTTCCATTCCTCCATTTCAGACCTGCAGCCCGGCACTAGATTTTCCTCTTCCCTCCCTTTGGCTTGCTCCCTTCGCTTTCTCCCTTTGTTCCATATCCTTCTTTCCGACTTGTCTCTTGGAGACTTTTGGCCACGCTGGACCCAAGTCTGGGGATGTTTTGGAAACTTTCCATAGGCTTCGCTGGTGACAGGGGGGACAGCAGGCAGTGACAGGCCCGGGGCTGACAGGCTCCCCCTCCCCTAGGGGGCGCTCGGCTGCCACACCCAGCTGACATAGAACCTTTGTCACAATGCCCGCTACCGTGGTGAGGATGCGGGCACTCTGCGGGTGACAGGGACACAGCAGGACTTGGTGTCAGCTCAGCAATTTCTCAGTTCCCCAAAGAAGCTGAATTCTGCAAATTCTTGCTGTTGTTGCTCTTGAAATGATGTCATCAGGTGGGTGTTTTGGTGTAATACACTGAAAACCAGAGCAGAAATGCTGAAATATTCCCATGGTATGCATGGTCTTAGGAGCAAAGTACCGTGACTCAGCCTAAGTAGATCTGCCGCTTATTCTTTTGTACTGCCAGCAGATTGTGGAAGTAGAGTTTAAGAACCATCCTTATGGAGAGATCTTTGCATTATTAGGCTTAGTCTAAGTGTCTCAAGTAGCCGGGGTTTTTGATTGGGCCTAATCCATCAGGTCTGATGGCTTTCCTCCTCGTCTCCAGATGAATGTGGTAGAAAATATAAAGCAAGGAAACGACCTTTGGCCCAGCCTTGCCTTGCCTTATTTCCTTCTCAGCCTGTTCTCTGTCCCAGCCTCTCTCACTAACCCCTCATCTGGCTGCATGTCTCTTCTTTCCTCTCTCCTTTTCTCAAACTCTCCTGCTTCCTGGCTTTTGTCTTTCCATTCCTCCATTTCAGTCCTGCAACCCGGCACTAGATTTTCCTCTTCCCTCCCTTTGACTTGCTCTCTTCGCTTTCTCCCTCTGTTCCATATCCTTCTTTCCGACTTGTCTTTTGGAGACTTTTGGCCACGCTGGACCCAAGTCTGGGAATGTTTTGGAAACTTTTCCGAGGCCTCGCTGGTGACAGCGGGGACAGCAGGCAGTGACAGGCCCGGGGCTGACAGGCTCCCCCTCCCCTAGGGGGCGCTCGACTGCCACACCCAGCTGACATAGAACCTTTGTCACAATGCCCGCTACCGTGGTGAGGATGCGGGCACTCTGCGGGTGACAGGGACACAGCAGGACTTGGTGTCAGCTCAGCAATTTCTCAGTTCCCCAAAGAAGCTGAATTCTGCAAATTCTTGCTGTTGTTGCTCTTGAAATGATGTCATCAGGTGGGTGTTTTGGTGTAATACACTGAAAACCAGAGCAGAAATGCTGAAATATTCCCATGGTATGCATGGTCTTAGGAGCAAAGTACCGTGACTCAGCCTAAGTAGATCTGCCGCTTATTCTTTTGTACTGCCAGCAGATTGTGGAAGTAGAGTTTAAAAACCATCCTTATGGAGAGATCTTTGCATTTTAGGCTTAGTCTAAGTGTCTCAAGTAGCCGGGGTTTTTGATTGGGCCTAATCCATCAGATCTGATGGCTTTCCTCCTTGTCTCCAGATGAATGTGGTAGAAAATATAAAGCAAGGAAACGTCCTTTGGCGTATTTTGCCTTCCCTTATTTCCTTCTCATCCTGTTCTCCGTGCCAGCCTGTCTCACTAAGCCCCCGTCTGGCTGCATGTCTCTTCTTTCCTCTCTCCTTTTCTCAAACTCTCCTGCTTCCTGGCTTTTGTCTTTCCATTGCTCCATTTCAGTCCTGCAGCCCGGCACTAGATTTTCCTCTTCCCTCCCTGTGGCTTGCTCCCTTCGCTTTCTCCCTTTGTTCCATATCCTTCTTTCCGACTTGTCTTTTGGAGACTTTTGGCCACGCTGGACCCAAGTCTGGGGATGTTTTGGAAAATTTTCAGAGGCCTCGCTGCTGAGGGGGGAAACAGCAGGCAGTGACAGGCCCGGGGCTGACAGGCTCCCCCTCCCCTAGGGGGCGCTCGGCTGCCACACCCAGCTGACATAGAACCTTTGTCACAATGCCCGCTACCGTGGTGAGGATGCGGGCACTCTGCGGGTGACAGGGACACAGCAGGACTTGGTGTCAGCTCAGCAATTTCTGAGTTCCCCAAAGAAGCTGAATTCTGCAAATTGCTGCTGTTGCTCTTGTAATGACGTCATCAGGTGGGTGTTTTGGTGTAATACACTGAAAACCAGAGCAGAAATGCTGAAATATTCCCATGGTATGCATGGTCTTAGGAGCAAAGCACCGTGACTCAGCCTAAGGAGATCTGCCGCTTATTCTTTTGTACTGCCAGCAGATTGTGGAAGTAGAGTATAAAAACCATCCTTATGGAGAGATCTTTGCATTTTAGGCTTAGTCTAAGTGTCTCAAGTAGCCGGGGTTTTTGATTGGGCCTAATCCATCAGGTCTGATAGCTTTCCTCCTCGTCTCCAGATGAATGTGGTAGAAAATATAAAGCAAGGAAACGTCCTTTGGCGTATTTTGCCTTGCCTTATTTCCTTCTCATCCTGTTCTCTGTGCCAGCCTCTCTCACTAAGCCCTCGTCTGGCTGCATGTCTCTTCTTTCCTCTCTCCTTTTCTCAAACTCTCCTGCTTCCTGGCTTTTGTCTTTCCATTCCTCCATTTCAGACCTGCAGCCCGGCACTAGATTTTCCTCTTCCCTCCCTTTGGCTTGCTCCCTTCGCTTTCTCCCTTTGTTCCATATCCTTCTTTCCGACTTGTCTCTTGGAGACTTTTGGCCATGCTGGACCCAAGTCTGGAGATGTATTGGAAACTTTTCCGAGGCCTCGCTGCTGAGGGGGGAGACAGCAGGCAGTGACAGGCCCGGGGCTGACAGGCTCCCCCTCCCCTAGGGGGCGCTCGGCTGCCACACCCAGCTGACATAGAACCTTTGTCACAATGCCCGCTACCGTGGTGAGGATGCGGGCACTCTGCGGGTAACAGGGTCGCAGGAGGACTTGGTGTCAGCTCAGCAATTTCTGAGTTCCCCAAAGAAGCTGAATTCTGCAAATTGCTGCTGTTGCTCTTGTAATGATGTCATCAGGTGGGTGTTTTGGTGTAATACACTGAAAACCAGAGCAGAAATGCTGAAATATTCCCATGGTATGCATGGTCTTAGGAGCAAAGCACCGTGACTCAACCTAAGTAGATCTGCCGCTTATTCTTTTGTACTGCCAGCAGATTGTGGAAGTAGAGTATAAAAACCATCCTTATGGAGAGATCTTTGCAGTTTAGGCTTAGTCTAAGTGTCTCAAGTAGCCGGGGTTTTTGATTGGGCCTAATCCATCAGGTCTGATGGCTTTCCTCCTTGTCTCCAGATGAATGTGGTAGAAAATATAAAGCAAGGAAACGTCCTTTGGCCCAGCCTTGCCTTGCCTTATTTCCTTCTCATCCTGTTCTCTGTGCCAGCCTGTCTCACTAAGCCCTCGTCTGGCTGCATGTCTCTTCTTTCTTCTCTCCTTTTCTCAAACTCTCCTGCTTCCTGGCTTTTGTCTTTCCATTCCTCCATTTCAGTCCTGCAGCCCGGCACTAGATTTTCCTCTTCCCTCCCTTTGGCTTGCTCCCTTCGCTTTCTCCCTTTGTTCCATATCCTTCTTTCCGACTTGTCTCTTGGAGACTTTTGGCCACGCTGGACCCAAGTCTGGGGATGTTTTGGAAACTTTTCAGAGGCCTCGCTGCTGAGGGGGGAGACAGCAGGCAGTGACAGGCCCGGGGCTGAAAGGCTCCCCCTCCCCTAGGGGGCACTCGGCTGCCACACCCAGCTGACATAGAAGCTTTGTCACAATGCCCGCTACCGTGGTGAGGATGCGGGCACTCTGTGGGTGACAGGGACACAGCAGGACTTGGTGTCAGCTCAGCAATTTCTCAGTTCCCCAAAGAAGCTGAATTCTGCAAATTGCTGCTGTTGCTCTTGAAATGACATCATCAGGTGGGTGTTTTGGTGTAATACACTGAAAACCAGAGCAGAAATGCTGAAGTATTCCCATGGTATGCATGGTCTTAGGAGCAAAGCACCGTGACTCAGCCTAAGTAGATCTGCCGCTTATTCTTTTGTACTGCCAGCAGATTGTGGAAGTAGAGTACAAAAACCATCCTTATGGAGAGATCTTTGCATTTTAGGCTTAGTCTAAGTGTCTCAAGTAGCCGGGGTTTTTGATTTGGCTTAATCCATCAGGTCTGATGGCTTTCCTCCTCGTCTCCAGATGAATGTGGTAGAAAATATAAAGCAAGGAAACGTCCTTTGGCGTATTTTGCCTTCCCTTATTTCCTTCTCATCCTGTTCTCCGTGCCAGCCTGTCTCACTAAGCCCCCGTCTGGCTGCATGTCTCTTCTTTCCTCTCTCCTTTTCTCAAACTCTCCTGCTTCCTGGCTTTTGTCTTTCCATTCCTCCATTTCAGTCCTGCAGCCCGGCACTAGATTTTCCTCTTCCCTCCCTGTGGCTTGCTCCCTTCGCTTTCTCCCTTTGTTCCATATCCTTCTTTCCGACTTGTCTCTTGGAGACTTTTGGCCACGCTGGACCCAAGTCTGGGGATGTTTTGGAAAATTTTCAGAGGCCTCGCTGCTGAGGGGGGAGACAGCAGGCAGTGACAGGCCCGGGGCTGACAGGCTCCCCCTCCCCTAGGGGGCGCTCGGCTGCCACACCCAGCTGACATAGAACCTTTGTCACAATGCCCGCTACCGTGGTGAGGATGCGGGCACTCTGCGGGTGACAGGGACACAGCAGGACTTTGTGTCAGCTCAGCAATTTCTGAGTTCCCCAAAGAAGCTGAATTCTGCAAATTGCTGCTGTTGCTCTTGACATGATGTCATCAGGTGGGTGTTTTGGTGTAATACACTGAAAACCAGAGCAGAAATGCTGAAATATTCCCATGGTATGCATGGTCTTAGGAGCAAAGCACCGTGACTCAGCCTAAGTAGATCTGCCGCTTATTCTTTTGTACTGCCAGCAGATTGTGGAAGTAGAGTATAAAAACCATCCTTATGGAGAGATCTTTGCATTTTAGGCTTAGTCTAAGTGTCTCAAGTAGCCGGGGTTTTTGATTGGGCCTAATCCATCAGGTCTGATAGCTTTCCTCCTCGTCTCCAGATGAATGTGGTAGAAAATATAAAGCAAGGAAACGTCCTTTGGCCCAGCCTTGCCTTGCCTTATTTCCTTCTCATCCTGTTCTCTGTGCCAGCCTCTCTCACTAACCCCTCGTCTGGCTGCATGTCTCTTCTTTCCTCTCTCCTTTTCTCAAACTCTCCTGCTTCCTGGCTTTTGTCTTTCCATTCCTCCATTTCAGACCTGCAGCCCGGCACTAGATTTTCCTCTTCCCTCCCTTTGGCTTGCTCCCTTCGCTTTCTCCCTTTGTTCCATATCCTTCTTTCCGACTTGTCTCTTGGAGACTTTTGGCCACGCTGGACCCAAGTCTGGGGATGTTTTGGAAACTTTCCAGAGGCCTCGCTGGTGACAGGGGGGACAGCAGGCAGTGACAGGCCCGGGGCTGACAGGCTCCCCCTCCCCTAGGGGGCGCTCGGCTGCCACACCCAGCTGACATAGAACCTTTGTCACAATGCCCGCTACCGTGGTGAGGATGCGGGCACTCTGCGGGTAACAGGGACGCAGGAGGACTTGGTGTCAGCTCAGCAATTTCTGAGTTCCCCAAAGAAGCTGAATTCTGCAAATTGCTGCTGTTGCTCTTGAAATGACATCGTCAGGTGGGTGTTTTGGTGTAATACACTGAAAACCAGAGCAGAAATGCTGAAATATTCCCATGGTATGCATGGTCTTAGGAGCAAAGCACCGTGACTCAGCCTAAGTAGATCTGCCGCTTATTCTTTTGTACTGCCAGCAGATTGTGGAAGTAGAGTAGAAAACCCATCCTTATGGAGAGATCTTTGCATTTTAGGCTTAGTCTAAGTGTCTCAAGTAGCCGGGGTTTTTGATTGGGCCTAATCCATCAGGTCTGATGGCTTTCCTCCTCGTCTCCAGATGAATGTGGTAGAAAATATAAAGCAAGGAAACGTCCTTTGGCCCAGCCTTGCCTTGCCTTATTTCCTTCTCATCCTGTTCTCTGTCCCACCCTCTCTCACTAAGCCCTCATCTGGCTGCATGTCTCTTCTTTCCTCTCTCCTTTTCTCAAACTCTCCTGCTTCCTGGCTTTTGTCTTTCCATTCCTCCATTTCAGACCTGCAACCCGGCACTAGATTTTCCTCTTCCCTCCCTTTGACTTGCACACTTCGCTTTCTCCCTCTGTTCCATATCCTTCTTTCCGACTTGTCTCTTGGAGACTTTTGGCCACGCTGGACCCAAGTCTCGGGATGTTTTGGAAACTTTCCAGAGGCCTCGCTGCATACAGGGGGGACAGCAGGCAGTGACAGGCCCGGGGCTGACAGGCTCCCCCTCCCCTAGGGGGCGCTCGGCTGCCACACCCAGCTGACATAGAACCTTTGTCACAATGCCTGCTACCGTGGTGAGGATGCGGGCACTCTGCGGGTGACAGGGACACAGCAGGACTTGGTGTCAGCTCAGCAAGTTCTCAGTTCCCCAAAGAAGCTGAATTCTGCAAATTGCTGCTGTTGCTCTTGAAATGACGTCATCAGGTGGGTGTTTTGGTGTAATACACTGAAAACCAGAGCAGAAATGCTGAAATATTCCCATGGTATGCATGGCCTTTAGGAGCAAAGCACCGTGACTCAGCCTAAGTAGATCTGCCGCTTATTCTTTTGTACTGCCAGCAGATTGTCGAAGTAGAGTATAAAAACCATCCTTATGGAGAGATCTTTGCATTTTAGGCTAAGTGTCTCAAGTAGCCGGGGTTTTTGATTGGGCCTAATCCATCAGGTCTGATGGCTTTCCTCCTCGTCTCCAGATGAATGTGGTAGAAAATATAAAGCAAGGAAACGACCTTTGGCCCAGCCTTGCCTTGCCTTATTTCCTTCTCATCCTGTTCTCTGTGCCAGCCTCTCTCACTAACCCCTCATCTGGCTGCATGTCTCTTCTTTCCTCTCTCCTTTTCTCAAACTCTCCTGCTTCCTGGCTTTTGTCTTTCCATTCCTCCATTTCAGTCCTGCAACCCGGCACTAGATTTTCCTCTTCCCTCCCTTTGGCTTGCTCCCTTCGCTTTCTCCCTTTGTTCCATATCCTTCTTTCCGACTTGTCTCTTGGAGACTTTTGGCCACGCTGGACCCAAGTCTGGGTATGTTTTGGAAACTTTTCAGAGGCCTCGCTGCTGAGGGGGGAGACAGCAGGCAGTGACAGGCCCGGGGCTGACAGGCTCCCCCTCCCCTAGGGGGCGCTCGGCTGCCACACCCAGCTGACATAGAACCTTTGTCACAATGCCCGCTACTGTGGTGAGGATGCGGGCACTCTGTGGGTGACAGGGACACAGCAGGACTTGGTGTCAGCTCAGCAATTTCTCAGTTCCCCAAAGAAGCTGAATTCTGCAAATTGCTGCTGCTTCTCTTGAAATGATGTCATCAGGTGGGTGATTTGGTGTAATACACTGAAAACCAGAGCAGAAATGCTGAAGTATTCCCATGGTATGCATGGTCTTAGGAGCAAAGCACCGTGACTCAGCCTAAGTAGATCTGCCGTTTATTCTTTTGTACTGCCAGCAGATTGTGGAAGTAGAGTACAAAACCCATCCTTATGGAGAGATCTTTGCATTTTAGGCTTAGTCTAAGTGTCTTAAGTAGCCGGGGTTTTTGATTGGGCCTAATCCATCAGGTCTGATGGCTTTCCTCCTCGTCTCCAGATGAATGTGGTAGAAAATATAAAGCAAGGAAACGTCCTTTGGCCCAGCCTTGCCTTGCCTTATTTCCTTCTCATCCTGTTCTCTGTCCCAGCCTCTCTCACTAAGCCCTCGTCTGGCTGCATGTCTCTTCTTTCCTCTCTCCTTTTCTCAAACTCTCCTGCTTCCTGGCTTTTGTCTTTCCATTCCTCCATTTCAGACCTGCAACCCGGCACTAGATTTTCCTCTTCCCTCCCTTTGACTTGCTCTCTTCGCTTTCTCCCTCTGTTCCATATCCTTCTTTCCGACTTGTCTTTTGGAGACTTTTGGCCACGCTGGACCCAAGTCTGGGGATGTTTTGGGAACTTTCCAGAGGCCTCGCTGGTGACAGGGGGGACAGCAGGCAGTGACAGGCCCGGGGCTGACAGGCTCCCCCTCCCCTAGGGGGCGCTCGGCTGCCACACCCAGCTGACATAGAACCTTTGTCACAATGCCCGCTACCGTGGTGAGGATGCGGGCACTCTGCGGGTGACAGGGACACAGCAGGACTTGGTGTCAGCTCAGCAATTTCTCAGTTCCCCAAAGAAGCTGAATTCTGCAAATTCTTGCTGTTGTTGCTCTTGAAATGATGTCATCAGGTGGCTGTTTTGGTGTAATACAGTGAAAACCAGAGCAGAAATGCTGAAATATTCCCATGGTATGCATGGTCTTAGGAGCAAAGTACCGTGACTCAGCCTAAGTAGATCTGCCGCTTATTCTTTTGTACTGCCAGCAGATTGTGGAAGTAGAGTTTAAAAACCATCCTTATGGAGAGATCTTTGCATTTTAGGCTTAGTCTAAGTGTCTCAAGTAGCCGGGGTTTTTGATTGGGCCTAATCCATCAGATCTGATGGCTTTCCTCCTAGTCTCCAGATGAATGTGGTAGAAAATATAAAGCAAGGAAACGTCCTTTGGCCTAGCCTTGCCTTGCCTTATTTCCTTCTCATCCTGTTCTCTGTCCCAGCCTCTCTCACTAACCCCTCATCTGGCTGCATGTCTCTTCTTTCCTCTCTCCTTTTCTCAAACTCTCCTGCTTCCTGGCTTTTGTCTTTCCATTCCTCCATTTCAGTCCTGCAACCCGGCACTAGATTTTCCTCTTCCCTCCCTTTGGCTTGCTCTCTTCGCTTTCTCCCTCTGTTCCATATCCTTCTTTCCGACTTGTCTCTTGGAGACTTTTGGCCACGCTGGACCCAAGTCTGGGTATGTTTTGGAAACTTTTCAGAGGCCTCGCTGCTGAGGGGGGAGACAGCAGGCAGTGACAGGCCCGGGGCTGACAGGCTCCCCCTCCCCTAGGGGGCGCTCGGCTGCCACACCCAGCTGACATAGAACCTTTGTCACAATGCCCGCTACCGTGGTGAGGATGCGGGCACTCTGCGGGTGACAGGCACACAGCAGGACTTGGTGTCAGCTCAGCAATTTCTCAGTTCCCCAAAGAAGCTGAATTCTGCAAATTGCTGCTGCTTCTCTTGAAATGATGTCATCAGGTGGGTGTTTTGGTGTAATACACTGAAAACCAGAGCAGAAATGCTGAAGTATTCCCATGGTATGCATGGTCTTAGGAGCAAAGCACCGTGACTCAGCCTAAGTAGATCTGCCGCTTATTCTTTTGTACTGCCAGCAGATTGTGGAAGTAGAGTACAAAACCCATCCTTATGGAGAGATCTTTGCATTTTAGGCTTAGTCTAAGTGTCTTAAGTAGCCGGGGTTTTTGATTGGGCCTAATCCATCAGGTCTGATGGCTTTCCTCCTCGTCTCCAGATGAATGTGGTAGAAAATATAAAGCAAGGAAACGTCCTTTGGCCCAGCCTTGCCTTGCCTTATTTCCTTCTCATCCTGTTCTCTGTCCCAGCCTCTCTCACTAAGCCCTCGTCTGGCTGCATGTCTCTTCTTTCCTCTCTCCTTTTCTCAAACTCTCCTGCTTCCTGGCTTTTGTCTTTCCATTCCTCCATTTCAGACCTGCAACCCGGCACTAGATTTTCCTCTTCCCTCCCTTTGACTTGCTCTCTTCGCTTTCTCCCGCTGTTCCATATCCTTCTTTCCGACTTGTCTTTTGGAGACTTTTGGCCACGCTGGACCCAAGTCTGGGTATGTTTTGGAAACTTTTCCGAGGCCTCGCTGCTGAGGGGGGAGACAGCAGGCAGTGACAGGCCCGGGGCTGACAGGCTCCCCCTCCCCTAGGGGGCGCTCGGCTGCCACACCCAGCTGACATAGAACCTTTGGCACAATGCCCGCTACCGTGGTTAGGATGCGGGCACTCTGCGGGTGACAGGGACACAGCAGGACTTGGTGTCAGCTCAGCAATTTCTCAGTTCCCCAAAGAAGCTGAATTCTGCAAATTCTTGCTGTTGTTGCTCTTGAAATGATGTCATCAGGTGGGTGTTTTGGTGTAATACACTGAAAACCAGAGCAGAAATGCTGAAATATTCCCATGGTATGCATGGTCTTAGGAGCAAAGTACCGTGACTCAGCCTAAGTAGATCTGCCGCTTATTCTTTTGTACTGGCAGCAGATTGTGGAAGTAGAGTTTAAAAACCATCCTTATGGAGAGATCTTTGCATTTTAGGCTTAGTCTAAGTGTCTCAAGTAGCCGGGGTTTTTGATTGGGCCTAATCCATCAGATCTGATGGCTTTCCTCCTCGTCTCCAGATGAATGTGGTAGAAAATATAAAGCAAGGAAACGTCCTTTGGCCTAGCCTTGCCTTGCCTTATTTCCTTCTCATCCTGTTCTCTGTCCCAGCCTCTCTCACTAACCCCTTGTCTGGCTGCATGTCTCTTCTTTCCTCTCTCCATTTCTCAAACTCTCCTGCTTCCTGGCTTTTGTCTTTCCATTCCTCCATTTCAGTCCTGCAGCCCAGCACTAGATTTTCCTCTTCCCTCCCTTTGGCTTGCTCCCTTCGCTTTCTCCCTTTGTTCCATATCCTTCTTTCCGACTTGTCTCTTGGAGACTTTTGGCCATGCTGGACCCAAGTCTGGAGATCTATTGGAAACTTTTCAGAGGCCTTGCTGCTGAGGGGGGAGACAGCAGGCAGTGACAGGCCCGGGGCTGACAGGCTCTGCCTCCCCTAGGGGGCACTCGGCTGCCACACCCAGCTGACATAGAACCTTTGTCACAATGCCCGCTACCGTGGTGAGGATGCGGGCACTCTGCGGGTGACAGGGACCCAGCAGGACCTGGTGTCAGCTCAGCAATTTCTCAGTTCCCCAAAGAAGCTGAATTCTGCAAATTGCTGCTGTTTCTCTTGAAATGACGTCATCAGGTGGGTGTTTTGGTGTAATACACTGAAAACCAGAGCAGAAATGCTGAAATATTCCCATGGTATGCATGGTCTTAGGAGCAAAGCACCGTGACTCAGCCTAAGTAGATCTGCCGCTTATTCTTTTGTACTGCCAGCAGATTGTGGAAGTAGAGTAGAAAACCCATCCTTATGGAGAGATCTTTGCATTTTAGGCTTAGTCTAAGTGTCTCAAGTAGCCGGGGTTTTTGATTGGGCCTAATCCATCAGGTCTGATGGCTTTCCTCCTCGTCTCCAGATGAATGTGGTAGAAAATATAAAGCAAGGAAACTCCTTTGGCCCAGCCTTGCCTTGCCTTATTTCCTTCTCATCCTGTTCTCTGTCCCAGCCTCTCTCACTAAGCCCTCGTCTGGCTGCATGTCTCTTCTTTCCTCTCTCCTTTTCTCAAACTCTCCTGCTTCCTGGCTTTTGTCTTTCCATTCCTCCATTTCAGACCTGCAGCCCGGCACTAGATTTTCCTCTTCCCTCCCTTTGGCTTGCTCCCTTCGCTTTCTCCCTTTGTTCCATATCCTTCTTTCCGACTTGTCTCTTGGAGACTTTTGGCCACGCTGGACCCAAGTCTGGGGATGTTTTGGAAACTTTTCCGAGGCCTCGCTGCTGAGGGGGGAGACAGCAGGCAGTGACAGGCCCGGGGCTGACAGGCTCCCCCTCCCCTAGGGGGCGCTCGGCTGCCACACCCAGCTGACATAGAACCTTTGTCACAATGCCCGCTACCGTGGTGAGGATGCGGGCACTCTGCGGGTGACAGGGACACAGCAGGACTTGGTGTCAGCTCAGCAATTTCTCAGTTCCCCAAAGAAGCTGAATTCTGCAAATTGCTGCTGTTTCTCTTGAAATGACGTCATCAGGTGGGTGTTTTGGTGTAATACACTGAAAACCAGAGCAGAAATGCTGAAATATTCCCATGGTATGCATGGTCTTAGGAGCAAAGCACCGTGACTCAGCCTAAGTAGATCTGCCGCTTATTCTTTTGTACTGCCAGCAGATTGTCGAAGTAGAGTATAAAAACCATCCTTATGGAGAGATCTTTGCATTTTAGGCTTAGTCTAAGTGTCTCAAGTAGCCGGGGTTTTTGATTGGGCCTAATCCATCAGGTCTGATAGCTTTCCTCCTCGTCTCCAGATGAATGTGGTAGAAAATATAAAGCAAGGAAACGTCCTTTGGCGTATTTTGCCTTGCCTTATTTCCTTCTCATCCTGTTCTCTGTGCCAGCCTCTCTCACTAACCCCTCGTCTGGCTGCATGTCTCTTCTTTCCTCTCTCCTTTTCTCAAACTCTCCTGCTTCCTGGCTTTTGTCTTTCCATTCCTCCATTTCAGACCTGCAGCCCGGCACTAGATTTTCCTCTTCCCTCCCTGTGGCTTGCTCCCTTCGCTTTCTCCCTTTGTTCCATATCCTTCTTTCCGACTTGTCTCTTGGAGACTTTTGGCCACGCTGGACCCAAGTCTGGGGATGTTTTGGAAACTTTCCAGAGGCCTCGCTGGTGACAGGGGGAACAGCAGGCAGTGACAGGCCCGGGGCTGACAGGCTCCCCCTCCCCTAGGGGGCGCTCGGCTGCCACACCCAGCTGACATAGAACCTTTGTCACAATGCCCGCTACCGTGGTGAGGATGAGGGCACTCTGCGGGTGACAGGGACACAGCAGGACTTGGTGTCAGCTCAGCAATTTCTCAGTTCCCCAAAGAAGCTGAATTCTGCAAATTCTTGCTGTTGTTGCTCTTGAAATGATGTCATCAGGTGGGTGTTTTGGTGTAATACACTGAAAACCAGAGCAGAAATGCTGAAATATTCCCATGGTATGCATGGTCTTAGGAGCAAAGTACCGTGACTCAGTCTAAGTAGATCTGCCGCTTATTCTTTTGTACTGCAAGCAGATTGTAGAAGTAGAGTTTAAAAACCATCCTTATGGAGAGATCTTTGCATTTTAGGCTTAGTCTAAGTGTCTCAAGTAGCCGGGGTTTTTGATTGGGCCTAATCCATCAGATCTGATGGCTTTCCTCCTTGTCTCCAGATGAATGTGGTAGAAAATATAAAGCAAGGAAACGTCCTTTGGCGTATTTTGCCTTCTCTTATTTCCTTCTCATCCTGTTTTCCGTGCCAGCCTGTCTCACTAAGCCCCCGTCTGGCTGCATGTCTCTTCTTTCCTCTCTCCTTTTCTCAAACTCTCCTGCTTCCTGGCTTTTGTCTTTCCATTGCTCCATTTCAGTCCTGCAGCCCGGCACTAGATTTTCCTCTTCCCTCCCTGTGGCTTGCTCCCTTCGCTTTCTCCCTTTGTTCCATATCCTTCTTTCCGCCTTGTCTCTTGGAGACTTTTGGCCACGCTGGACCCAAGTCTGGGGATGTTTTGGAAACTTTTCCGAGGCCTCGCTGCTGAGGGGGGAGACAGCAGACAGTGACAGGCCCGGGGCTGACAGGCTCCCCCTCCCCTAGGGGGCGCTCGGCTGCCACACCCAGCTGACATAGAACCTTTGTCACAATGCCCGCTACCGTGGTGAGGATGCGGGCACTCTGCGGGTGACAGGGACACAGCAGGACTTGGTGTCAGCTCAGCAATTTCTCAGTTCCCCAAAGAAGCTGAATTCTGCAAATTGCTGCTGTTGCTCTTGTAATGATGTCATCAGGTGGGTGTTTTGGTGTAATACACTGAAAACCAGAGCAGAAATGCTGAAATATTCCCATGGTGTGCATGGTCTTAGGAGCAAAGCACCGTGACTCAGCCTAAGTAGATCTGCCTCTTATTCTTTTGTACTGCCAGCAGATTGTGGAAGTAGAGTATAAAAACCATCCTTATGGAGAGATCTTTGCATTTTAGGCTTAGTCTAAGTGTCTCAAGTAGCCGGGGTTTTTGATTGGGCCTAATCCATCAGGTCTGATAGCTTTCCTCCTTGTCTCCAGATGAATGTGGTAGAAAATATAAAGCAAGGAAACGTCCTTTGGCCCAGCCTTGCCTTGCCTTATTTCCTTCTCATCCTGTTCTCTGTGCCAGCCTCTCTCACTAACCCCTCGTCTGGCTGCATGTCTCTTCTTTCCTCTCTCCTTTTCTCAAACTCTCCTGCTTCCTGGCTTTTGTCTTTCCATTCCTCCATTTCAGACCTGCAGCCCGGCACTAGATTTTCCTCTTCCCTCCCTTTGGCTTGCTCCCTTCGCTTTCTCCCTTTGTTCCATATCCTTCTTTCCGACTTGTCTCTTGGAGACTTTTGGCCACGCTGGACCCAAGTCTGGGGATGTTTTGGAAACTTTCCAGAGGCCTCGCTGGTGACAGGGGGGACAGCAGGCAGTGACAGGCCCGGGGCTGACAGGCTCCCCCTCCCCTAGGGGGCGCTCGGCTGCCACACCCAGCTGACATAGAACCTTTGTCACAATGCCCGCTACCGTGGTGAGGATGCGGGCACTCTGCGGGTGACAGGGACACAGCAGGACTTGGTGTCAGCTCAGCAATTTCTCAGTTCCCCAAAGAAGCTGAATTCTGCAAATTCTTGCTGTTGTTGCTCTTGAAATGATGTCATCAGGTGGGTGTTTTGGTGTAATACACTGAAAACCAGAGCAGAAATGCTGAAATATTCCCATGGTATGCATGGTCTTAGGAGCAAAGTACCATGACTCAGCCTAAGTAGATCTGCCGCTTATTCTTTTGTACTGCCAGCAGATTGTGGAAGTAGAGTTTAAAAACCATCCTTATGGAGAGATCTTTGCATTTTAGGCTTAGTCTAAGTGTCTCAAGTAGCTGGGGTTTTTGATTGGGCCTAATCCATCAGATCTGATGGCTTTCCTCCTAGTCTCCAGATGAATGTGGTAGAAAATATAAAGCAAGGAAACGTCCTTTGGCCTAGCCTTGCCTTGCCTTATTTCCTTCTCATCCTGTTCTCTGTCCCAGCCTCTCTCACTAACCCCTTGTCTGGCTGCATGTCTCTTCTTTCCTCTCTCCATTTCTCAAACTCTCCTGCTTCCTGGCTTTTGTCTTTCCATTCCTCCATTTCAGTCCTGCAGCCCAGCACTAGATTTTCCTCTTCCCTCCCTTTGGCTTGCTCCCTTCGCTTTCTCCCTTTGTTCCATATCCTTTTTTCCGACTTGTCTCTTGGAGACTTTTGGCCACGCTGGACCCAAGTCTGGGTATGTTTTGGCAACTTTTCAGAGGCCTTCCTGCTGACAGGGGGGACAGCAGGCAGTGACAGGTCCGGGGCTGACAGGCTCCCACTCCCCTAGGGGGCGCTCGGCTGCCACACCCAGCTGACATAGAAGCTTTGTCACAATGCCCGCTACCGTGGTGAGGATGCGGGCACTTTGCGGTTGACAGGGACACAGCAGGACTTGGTGTCAGCTCAGAAATTGCTCAGTTCCCCAAAGAAGCTGAATTCTGCAAATTGCTGCTGTTGCTGTTGCAATGATGTCATCAGGTGGGTGTTTTGGTGTAATACACTGAAAACCAGAGCAGAAATGCTGAAATATTCCCATGGTATGCATGGTCTTAGGAGCATAGCACTGTGACTCAGCCTAAGTAGATCTGCCGCTTATTCTTTTGTACTGCCAGCAGATTGTGGAAGTAGAGTTTAAGAACCATCCTTATGGAGAGATCTTTGCATTTTAGGCTTAGTCTAAGTGTCTCAAGTAGCCGGGGTTTTTGATTGGGTCTAATCCATCAGGTCTGATGGCTTTCCTCCTCGTCTCCAGATGAATGTGGTAGAAAATATAAAGCAAGGAAACGTCCTTTGGCGTATTTTGCCTTGCCTTATTTCCTTCTCATCCTGTTCTCTGTGCCAGCCTCTCTCACTAACCCCTCGTCTGGCTGCATGTCTCTTCTTTCCTCTCTCCTTTTCTCAAACTCTCCTGCTTCCTGGCTTTTGTCTTTCCATTCCTCCATTTCAGACCTGCAGCCCGGCACTAGATTTTCCTCTTCCCTCCCTGTGGCTTGCTCCCTTCGCTTTCTCCCTTTGTTCCATATCCTTCTTTCCGCCTTGTCTCTTGGAGACTTTTGGCCACGCTGGACCCAAGTCTGGGTATGTTTTGGAAACTTTTCCGAGGCCTCGCTGCTGAGGGGGGAGACAGCAGGCAGTGACAGGCCCGGGGCTGACAGGCTCCCCCTCCCCTAGGGGGCGCTCGGCTGCCACACCCAGCTGACATAGAACCTTTGTCACAATGCCCGCTACCGTGGTGAGGATGCGGGCACTCTGCGGGTGACAGGGACACAGCAGGACTTGGTGTCAGCTCAGCAATTTCTCAGTTCCCCAAAGAAGCTGAATTCTGCAAATTGCTGCTGTTGCTCTTGTAATGATGTCATCAGGTGGGTGTTTTGGTGTAATACACTGAAAACCAGAGCAGAAATGCTGAAATATTCCCATGGTGTGCATGGTCTTAGGAGCAAAGCACCGTGACTCAGCCTAAGTAGATCTGCCTCTTATTCTTTTGTACTGCCAGCAGATTGTGGAAGTAGAGTATAAAAACCATCCTTATGGAGAGATCTTTGCATTTTAGGCTTAGTCTAAGTGTCTCAAGTAGCCGGGGTTTTTGATTGGGCCTAATCCATCAGGTCTGATAGCTTTCCTCCTTGTCTCCAGATGAATGTGGTAGAAAATATAAAGCAAGGAAACGTCCTTTGGCCCAGCCTTGCCTTGCCTTATTTCCTTCTCATCCTGTTCTCTGTGCCAGCCTCTCTCACTAACCCCTCGTCTGGCTGCATGTCTCTTCTTTCCTCTCTCCTTTTCTCAAACTCTCCTGCTTCCTGGCTTTTGTCTTTCCATTCCTCCATTTCAGACCTGCAGCCCGGCACTAGATTTTCCTCTTCCCTCCCTTTGGCTTGCTCCCTTCGCTTTCTCCCTTTGTTCCATATCCTTCTTTCCGACTTGTCTCTTGGAGACTTTTGGCCACGCTGGACCCAAGTCTGGGGATGTTTTGGAAACTTTCCAGAGGCCTCGCTGGTGACAGGGGGGACAGCAGGCAGTGACAGGCCCGGGGCTGACAGGCTCCCCCTCCCCTAGGGGGCGCTCGGCTGCCACACCCAGCTGACATAGAACCTTTGTCACAATGCCCGCTACCGTGGTGAGGATGCGGGCACTCTGCGGGTGACAGGGACACAGCAGGACTTGGTGTCAGCTCAGCAATTTCTCAGTTCCCCAAAGAAGCTGAATTCTGCAAATTCTTGCTGTTGTTGCTCTTGAAATGATGTCATCAGGTGGGTGTTTTGGTGTAATACACTGAAAACCAGAGCAGAAATGCTGAAATATTCCCATGGTATGCATGGTCTTAGGAGCAAAGTACCGTGACTCAGCCTAAGTAGATCTGCCGCTTATTCTTTTGTACTGCCAGCAGATTGTGGAAGTAGAGTTTAAAAACCATCCTTATGGAGAGATCTTTGCATTTTAGGCTTAGTCTAAGTGTCTCAAGTAGCTGGGGTTTTTGATTGGGCCTAATCCATCAGATCTGATGGCTTTCCTCCTAGTCTCCAGATGAATGTGGTAGAAAATATAAAGCAAGGAAACGTCCTTTGGCCTAGCCTTGCCTTGCCTTATTTCCTTCTCATCCTGTTCTCTGTCCCAGCCTCTCTCACTAACCCCTCATCTGGCTGCATGTCTCTTCTTTCCTCTCTCCATTTCTCAAACTCTCCTGCTTCCTGGCTTTTGTCTTTCCATTCCTCCATTTCAGTCCTGCAGCCCAGCACTAGATTTTCCTCTTCCCTCCCTTTGGCTTGCTCCCTTCGCTTTCTCCCTTTGTTCCATATCCTTTTTTCCGACTTGTCTCTTGGAGACTTTTGGCCACGCTGGACCCAAGTCTGGGTATGTTTTGGCAACTTTTCAGAGGCCTTCCTGCTGACAGGGGGGACAGCAGGCAGTGACAGGTCCGGGGCTGACAGGCTCCCACTCCCCTAGGGGGCGCTCGGCTGCCACACCCAGCTGACATAGAACCTTTGTCACAATGCCCGCTACCGTGGTGAGGATGCGGGCACTTTGCGGTTGACAGGGACACAGCAGGACTTGGTGTCAGCTCAGAAATTGCTCAGTTCCCCAAAGAAGCTGAATTCTGCAAATTGCTGCTGTTGCTGTTGCAATGATGTCATCAGGTGGGTGTTTTGGTGTAATACACTGAAAACCAGAGCAGAAATGCTGAAATATTCCCATGGTATGCATGGTCTTAGGAGCATAGCACTGTGACTCAGCCTAAGTAGATCTGCCGCTTATTCTTTTGTACTGCCAGCAGATTGTGGAAGTAGAGTTTAAGAACCATCCTTATGGAGAGATCTTTGCATTTTAGGCTTAGTCTAAGTGTCTCAAGTAGCCGGGGTTTTTGATTGGGTCTAATCCATCAGGTCTGATGGCTTTCCTCCTCGTCTCCAGATGAATGTGGTAGAAAATATAAAGCAAGGAAACGTCCTTTGGCCCAGCCTTGCCTTGCCTTATTTCCTTCTCATCCTGTTCTCTGTGCCAGCCTGTCTCACTAAGCCCTCGTCTGGCTGCATGTCTCTTCTTTCTTCTCTCCTTTTCTCAAACTCTCCTGCTTCCTGGCTTTTGTCTTTCCATTCCTCCATTTCAGTCCTGCAGCCCGGCACTAGATTTTCCTCTTCCCTCCCTTTGGCTTGCTCCCTTCGCTTTCTCCCTTTGTTCCATATCCTTCTTTCCGACTTGTCTCTTGGAGACTTTTGGCCACGCTGGACCCAAGTCTGGGGATGTTTTGGAAACATTTCAGAGGCCTCGCTGCTGAGGGAGGAGACAGCAGGCAGTGACAGGCCCGGGGCTGAAAGGCTCCCCCTCCCCTAGGGGGCACTCGGCTGCCACACCCAGCTGACATAGAACCTTTGTCACAATGCCCGCTACCGTGGTGAGGATGCGGGCACTCTGTGGGTGACAGGGACACAGCAGGACTTGGTGTCAGCTCAGCAATTTCTCAGTTCCCCAAAGAAGCTGAATTCTGCAAATTGCTGCTGTTGCTCTTGAAATGACATCATCAGGTGGGTGTTTTGGTGTAATACACTGAAAACCAGAGCAGAAATGCTGAAATATTCCCATGGTATGCATGGTCTTAGGAGCAAAGCACCGTGACTCAGCCTAAGTAGATCTGCCGCTTATTCTTTTGTACTGCCAGCAGATTGTGGAAGTAGAGTACAAAAACCATCCTTATGGAGAGATCTTTGCATTTTAGGCTTAGTCTAAGTGTCTCAAGTAGCCGGGGTTTTTGATTTGGCTTAATCCATCAGGTCTGATGGCTTTCCTCCTCGTCTCCAGATGAATGTGGTAGAAAATATAAAGCAAGGAAACGTCCTTTGGCGTATTTTGCCTTCCCTTATTTCCTTCTCATCCTGTTCTCCGTGCCAGCCTGTCTCACTAAGCCCCCGTCTGGCTGCATGTCTCTTCTTTCCTCTCTCCTTTTCTCAAACTCTCCTGCTTCCTGGCTTTTGTCTTTCCATTCCTCCATTTCAGTCCTGCAGCCCGGCACTAGATTTTCCTCTTCCCTCCCTGTGGCTTGCTCCCTTCGCTTTCTCCCTTTGTTCCATATCCTTCTTTCCGACTTGTCTCTTGGAGACTTTTGGCCACGCTGGACCCAAGTCTGGGGATGTTTTGGAAAATTTTCAGAGGCCTCGCTGCTGAGGGGGGAGACAGCAGGCAGTGACAGGCCCGGGGCTGACAGGCTCCCCCTCCCCTAGGGGGCGCTCGGCTGCCACACCCAGCTGACATAGAACCTTTGTCACAATGCCCGCTACCGTGGTGAGGATGCGGGCACTCTGCGGGTGACAGGGACACAGCAGGACTTGGTGTCAGCTCAGCAATTTCTGAGTTCCCCAAAGAAGCTGAATTCTGCAAATTGCTGCTGTTGCTCTTGACATGATGTCATCAGGTGGGTGTTTTGGTGTAATACACTGAAAACCAGAGCAGAAATGCTGAAATATTCCCATGGTATGCATGGTCTTAGGAGCAAAGCACCGTGACTCAGCCTAAGTAGATCTGCCGCTTATTCTTTTGTACTGCCAGCAGATTGTGGAAGTAGAGTATAAAAACCATCCTTATGGAGAGATCTTTGCATTTTAGGCTTAGTCTAAGTGTCTCAAGTAGCCGGGGCTTTTGATTGGGCCTAATCCATCAGGTCTGATAGCTTTCCTCCTCGTCTCCAGATGAATGTGGTAGAAAATATAAAGCAAGGAAACGTCCTTTGGCGTATTTTGCCTTGCCTTATTTCCTTCTCATCCTGTTCTCTGTGCCAGCCTCTCTCACTAAGCCCTCGTCTGGCTGCATGTCTCTTCTTTCCTCTCTCCTTTTCTCAAACTCTCCTGCTTCCTGGCTTTTGTCTTTCCATTCCTCCATTTCAGTCCTGCAGCCCAGCACTAGATTTTCCTCTTCCCTCCCTTTGGCTTGCTCCCTTCGCTTTCTCCCTTTGTTCCATATCCTTCTTTCCGACTTGTCTCTTGGAGACTTTTGGCCACGCTGGACCCAAGTCTGGGGATGTTTTGGAAACTTTTCAGAGGCCTCGCTGCTGAGGGGGGAGACAGCAGGCAGTGACAGGCCCGGGGCTGACAGGCTCCCCCTCCCCTAGGGGGCGCTCGGCTGCCACACCCAGCTGACATAGAACCTTTGTCACAATGCCCGCTACCGTGGTGAGGATGCGGGCACTCTGCGGGTGACAGGGACACAGCAGGACTTGGTGTCAGCTCAGCAATTTCTGAGTTCCCCAAAGAAGCTGAATTCTGCAAATTGCTGCTGTTGCTCTTGTAAGGATGTCATCAGGTGGGTGTTTTGGTGTAATACACTGAAAACCAGAGCAGAAATGCTGAAATATTCCCATGGTATGCATGGTCTTAGGAGCAAAGCACCGTGACTCAGCCTAAGTAGATCTGCCGCTTATTCTTTTGTACTGCCAGCAGATTGTGGAAGTAGAGTATAAAAACCATCCTTATGGAGAGATCTTTGCAGTTTAGGCTTAGTCTAAGTGTCTCAAGTAGCCGGGGTTTTTGATTGGGCCTAATCCATCAGGTCTGATGGCTTTCCTCCTTGTCTCCAGATGAATGTGGTAGAAAATATAAAGCAAGGAAACGTCCTTTGGCCCAGCCTTGCCTTGCCTTATTTCCTTCTCATCCTGTTCTCTGTGCCAGCCTCTCTCACTAAGCCCTCGTCTGGCTGCATGTCTCTTCTTTCTTCTCTCCTTTTCTCAAACTCTCCTGCTTCCTGGCTTTTGTCTTTCCATTCCTCCATTTCAGTCCTGCAGCCCAGCACTAGATTTTCCTCTTCCCTCCCTTTGGCTTGCTCCCTTCGCTTTCTCCCTTTGTTCCATATCCTTCTTTCCGACTTGTCTCTTGGAGACTTTTGGCCACGCTGGACCCAAGTCTGGGGATGTTTTGGAAACTTTTCAGAGGCCTTGCGGCTGACAGGTGGGACAGCAGGCAGTGACAGGCCCGGGGCTGACAGGCTCCCCCTCCCCTAGGGGGCGCTCGGCTGCCACACCCAGCTGACATAGAACCTTTGTCACAATGCCCGCTACCGTGGTGAGGATGCGGGCACTCTGCGGGTGACAGGGACACAGCAGGACTTGGTGTCAGCTCAGCAAGTTCTCAGTTCCCCAAAGAAGTTGAATTCTGCAAATTGCTGCTGTTGCTCTTGAAATGACGTCATCAGGTGGGTGTTTTGGTGTAATACACTGAAAACCAGAGCAGAAATGCTGAAGTATTCCCATGGTATGCATGGTCTTAGGAGCAAAGCACCGTGACTCAGCCTAAGTAGATCTGCCGCTTATTCTTTTGTACTGCCAGCAGATTGTGGAAGTAGAGTACAAAAACCATCCTTATGGAGAGATCTTTGCATTTTAGGCTTAGTCTAAGTGTCTCAAGTAGCCGGGGTTTTTGATTGGGCCTAATCCATCAGATCTGATGGCTTTCCTCCTCGTCTCCAGATGAATGTGGTAGAAAATATAAAGCAAGGAAACGTCCTTTGGCCCAGCCTTGCCTTGCCTTATTTCCTTCTCAGCCTGTTCTCTGTCCCACCCTCTCTCACTAACCCCTCATCTGGCTGCATGTCTCTTCTTTCCTCTCTCCTTTTCTCAAACTCTCCTGCTTCCTGGCTTTTGTCTTTCCATTCCTCCATTTCAGTCCTGCAACCCGGCACTAGATTTTCCTCTTCCCTCCCTTTGGCTTGCTCTCTTCGCTTTCTCCCTCTGTTCCATATCCTTCTTTCCGACTTGTCTCTTGGAGACTTTTGGCCACGCTGGACCCAAGTCTGGGTATGTTTTGGAAACTTTTCAGAGGCCTCGCTGCTGAGGGGGGAGACAGCAGGCAGTGACAGGCCCGGGGCTGACAGGCTCCCCCTCCCCTAGGGGGCGCTCGGCTACCACACCCAGCTGACATAGAACCTTTGTCACAATGCCCGCTACCGTGGTGAGGATGCGGGCACTCTGCGGGTGACAGGGACACAGCAGGACTTGGTGTCAGCTCAGCAATTTCTCAGTTCCCCAAAGAAGCTGAATTCTGCAAATTGCTGCTGTTGCTCTTGTAATGATGTCATCAGGTGGGTGTTTTGGTGTAATACACTGAAAACCAGAGCAGAAATGCTGAAATATTCCCATGGTATGCATGGTCTTAGGAGCAAAGCACCGTGACTCAGCCTAAGTAGATCTGCCGCTTATTCTTTTGTACTGCCAGCAGATTGTGGAAGTAGAGTATAAAAACCATCCTTATGGAGAGATCTTTGCATTTTAGGCTTAGTCTAAGTGTCTCAAGTAGCCGGGGTTTTTGATTGGGCCTAATCCATCAGGTCTGATAGCTTTCCTCGTAGTCTCCAGATGAATGTGTTAGAAAATATAAAGCAAGGAAACGTCCTTTGGCGTATTTTGCCTTGCCTTATTTCCTTCTCATCCTGTTCTCTGTGCCAGCCTCTCTCACTAAGCCCTCGTCTGGCTGCATGTCTCTTCTTTCCTCTCTCCTTTTCTCAAACTCTCCTGCTTCCTGGCTTTTGTCTTTCCATTCCTCCATTTCAGTCCTGCAGCCCGGCACTAGATTTTTCTCTTCCCTCCCTTTGGCTTGCTCCCTTCGCTTTCTCCCTTTGTTCCATATCCTTCTTTCCGACTTGTCTCTTGGAGACTTTTGGCCACGCTGGACCCAAGTCTGGGGATGTTTTGGAAACTTTTCAGAGGCCTCGCTGCTGAGGGGGGAGACAGCAGGCAGTGACAGGCCCGGGGCTGACAGGCTCCCCCTCCCCTAGGGGGTGCTCGGCTGCCACACCCAGCTGACATAGAACCTTTGTCACAATGCCCGCTACTGTGGTGAGGATGCGGGCACTCTGCGGGTGACAGGGACACAGCAGGACTTGGTGTCAGCTCAGAAATTGCTCAGTTCCCCAAAGAAGCTGAATTCTGCAAATTCTTGCTGTTTTTGCTCTTGAAATGATGTCATCAGGTGGGTGTTTTGGTGTAATACACTGAAAACCAGAGCAGAAATGCTGAAATATTCCCATGGTATGCATGGTCTTAGGAGCAAAGTACCGTGACTCAGCCTAAGTAGATCTGCCGCTTATTCTTTTGTACTGCCAGCAGATTGTGGAAGTAGAGTTTAAAAACCATCCTTATGGAGAGATCTTTGCATTTTAGGTTTAGTCTAAGTGTCTCAAGTAGCCGGGGTTTTTGATTGGGCCTAATCCATCAGATCTGATGGCTTTCCTCCTAGTCTCCAGATGAATGTGGTAGAAAATATAAAGCAAGGAAACGTCCTTTGGCCTAGCCTTGCCTTGCCTTATTTCCTTCTCATCCTGTTCTCTGTCCCAGCCTCTCTCACTAACCCCTTGTCTGGCTGCATGTCTCTTCTTTCCTCTCTCCTTTTCTCAAACTCTCCTGCTTCCTGGCTTTTGTCTTTCCATTCCTCCATTTCAGTCCTGCAGCCCAGCACTAGATTTTCCTCTTCCCTCCCTTTGGCTTGCTCCCTTCGCTTTCTCTCTTTGTTCCATATCCTTTTTTCCGACTTGTCTCTTGGAGACTTTTGGCCACGCTGGACCCAAGTCTGGGGATGTTTTGGAAACTTTTCAGAGGCCTTCCTGCTGACAGGGGGGACAGCAGGCAGTGACAGGTCCGGGGCTGACAGGCTCCCACTCCCCTAGGGGGCGCTCGGCTGCCACACCCAGCTGACATAGAACCTTTGTCACAATGCCCGCTACCGTGGTGAGGATGCGGGCAGTCTGCGGGTGACAGGGACACAGCAGGACTTGGTGTCAGCTCAGCAATTTCTCAGTTCCCCAAAGAAGCTGAATTCTGCAAATTGCTGCTGTTGCTATTGCAATGACGTCATCAGGTGGGTGTTTTGGTGTAATACACTGAAAACCAGAGCAGAAATGCTGAAATATTCCCATGGTACGCATGGTCTTAGGAGCAAAGCACCGTGACTCAGCCTAAGTAGATCTGCCGCTTATTCTTTTGTACTGCCAGTAGATTATGGAAGTATAGTATAAAACCCATCCTTATGGAGAGATCTTTGCATTTTAGGCTTAGTCTAAGTGTCTCAAGTAGCCGGGGTTTTTGATTGGGCCTAATCCATCAGGTCTGATGGCTTTCCTCCTCGTCTCCAGATGAATGTGGTAGAAAATATAAAGCAAGGAAACGTCCTTTGGCCCAGCCTTGCCTTGCCTTATTTCCTTCTCATCCTGTTCTCTGTGCCAGCCTCTCTCACTAACCCCTCGTCTGGCTGCATGTCTCTTCTTTCCTCTCTCCTTTTCTCAAACTCTCCTGCTTCCTGGCTTTTGTCTTTCCATTCCTCCATTTCAGTCCTGCAGCCCGGCACTAGATTTTCCTCTTCCCTCCCTTTGGCTTGCTCCCTTCGCTTTCTCCCTTTGTTCCATATCCTTCTTTCCGACTTGTCTCTTGGAGACTTTTGGCCACGCTGGACCCAAGTCTGGGGATGTTTTGGAAACTTTTCAGAGGCCTCGCTGCTGAGGGGGGAGACAGCAGGCAGTGACAGGCCCGGGGCTGACAGGCTCCCCCTCCCCTAGGGGGCGCTCGACTGCCACACCCAGCTGACATAGAACCTTTGTCACAATGCCCGCTACCGTGGTGAGGATGCGGGCACTCTGCGGGTGACAGGGACACAGCAGGACTTGGTGTCAGCTCAGCAATTTCTCAGTTCCCCAAAGAAGCTGAATTCTGCAAATTCTTGCTGTTGTTGCTCTTGAAATGATGTCATCAGGTGGGTGTTTTGGTGTAATACACTGAAAACCAGAGCAGAAATGCTGAAATATTCCCATGGTATGCATGGTCTTAGGAGCAAAGCACCGTGACTAAGCCTAAGTAGATCTGCCGCTTATTCTTTTGTACTGCCAGCAGATTGTGGAAGTAGAGTATAAAAACCATCCTTATGGAGAGATCTTTGCATTTTAGGTTTAGTCTAAGTGTCTCAAGTAGCCGGGGTTTTTGATTGGGCCTAATCCTTCAGGTCTGATAGCTTTCCTCCTCGTCTCCAGATGAATGTGGTAGAAAATATAAAGCAAGGAAACGTCCTTTGGCCCAGCCTTGCCTTGCCTTATTTCCTTCTCATCCTGTTCTCTGTCCCACCCTCTCTCACTGACCCCTCATCTGGCTGCATGTCTCTTCTTTCTTCTCTCCTTTTCTCAAACTCTCCTGCTTCCTGGCTTTTGTCTTTCCATTCCTCCATTTCAGACCTGTAACCCGGCACTAGATTTTCCTCTTCCCTCCCTTTGACTTGCTCACTTCGCTTTCTCCCTCTGTTCCATATCCTTCTTTCCGACTTGTCTCTTGGAGACTTTTGGCCACGCTGGACCCAAGTCTGGGGATGTTTTGGAAACTTTCCAGAGGCCTCGCTGGTGACAGGGGGGACAGCAGGCAGTGACAGGCCCGGGGCTGACAGGCTCCCCCTCCCCTAGGGGGCGCTCGGCTGCCACACCCAGCTGACATAGAACCTTTGTCACAATGCCCGCTACCGTGGTGAGGATGCGGGCACTCTGCGGGTGACAGGGACACAGCAGGACTTGGTGTCAGCTCAGAAATTGCTCAGTTCCCCAAAGAAGCTGAATTCTGCAAATTCTTGCTGTTGTTGCTCTTGAAATGATGTCATCAGGTGGGTGTTTTGGTGTAATACACTGAAAACCAGAGCAGAAATGCTGAAATATTCCCATGGTATGCATGGTCTTAGGAGCAAAGCACCGTGACTCAGCCTAAGTAGATCTGCCGCTTATTCTTTTGTACTGCCAGCAGATTGTGGAAGTAGAGTTTAAAAACCATCCTTATGGAGAGATCTTTGCATTTTAGGCTTAGTCTAAGTGTCTCAAGTAGCCGGGGTTTTTGATTGGGCCTAATCCATCAGATCTGATGGCTTTCCTCCTAGTCTCCAGATGAATGTGGTAGAAAATATAAAGCAAGGAAACGTCCTTTGGCCTAGCCTTGCTTGCCTTATTTCCTTCTCATCCTGTTCTCTGTCCCAGCCTCTCTCACTAACCCCTTGTCTGGCTGCATGTCTCTTCTTTCCTCTCTCCTTTTCTCAAACTCTCCTGCTTCCTGGCTTTTGTCTTTCCATTCCTCCATTTCAGTCCTGCAGCCCAGCACTAGATTTTCCTCTTCCCTCCCTTTGGCTTGCTCCCTTCGCTTTCTCCCTTTGTTCCATATCCTTTTTTCCGACTTGTCTCTTGGAGACTTTTGGCCACGCTGGACCCAAGTCTGGGGATGTTTTGGAAACTTTTCAGAGGCCTTCCTGCTGACAGGGGGGACAGCAGGCAGTGACAGGTCCGGGGCTGACAGGCTCCCACTCCCCTAGGGGGTGCTCGGCTGCCACACCCAGCTGACATAGAACCTTTGTCACAATGCCCGCTACCGTGGTGAGGATGCGGGCAGTCTGCGGGTGACAGGGACACAGCAGGACTTGGTGTCAGCTCAGCAATTTCTCAGTTCCCCAAAGAAGCTGAATTCTGCAAATTGCTGCTGTTGCTATTGCAATGACGTCATCAGGTGGGTGTTTTGGTGTAATACACTGAAAACCAGAGCAGAAATGCTGAAATATTCCCATGGTACGCATGGTCTTAGGAGCAAAGCACCGTGACTCAGCCTAAGTAGATCTGCCGCTTATTCTTTTGTACTGCCAGCAGATTGTGGAAGTAGAGTAGAAAACCCATCCTTATGGAGAGATCTTTGCATTTTAGGCTTAGTCTAAGTGTCTCAAGTAGCCGGGGTTTTTGATTGGGCCTAATCCATCAGGTCTGATGGCTTTCCTCCTCGTCTCCAGATGAATGTGGTAGAAAATATAAAGCAAGGAAACTCCTTTGGCCCAGCCTTGCCTTGCCTTATTTCCTTCTCATCCTGTTCTCTGTGCCAGCCTCTCTCACTAACCCCTCGTCTGGCTGCATGTCTCTTCTTTCCTCTCTCCTTTTCTCAAACTCTCCTGCTTCCTGGCTTTTGTCTTTCCATTCCTCCATTTCAGTCCTGCAGCCCGGCACTAGATTTTCCTCTTCCCTCCCTTTGGCTTGCTCCCTTCGCTTTCTCCCTTTGTTCCATATCCTTCTTTCCGACTTGTCTCTTGGAGACTTTTGGCCACGCTGGACCCAAGTCTGGGGATGTTTTGGAAACTTTTCAGAGGCCTCGCTGCTGAGGGGGGAGACAGCAGGCAGTGACAGGCCCGGGGCTGACAGGCTCCCCCTCCCCTAGGGGGTGCTCGGCTGCCACACCCAGCTGACATAGAACCTTTGTCACAATGCCCGCTACTGTGGTGAGGATGCGGGCACTCTGCGGGTGACAGGGACACAGCAGGACTTGGTGTCAGCTCAGAAATTGCTCAGTTCCCCAAAGAAGCTGAATTCTGCAAATTCTTGCTGTTTTTGCTCTTGAAATGATGTCATCAGGTGGGTGTTTTGGTGTAATACACTGAAAACCAGAGCAGAAATGCTGAAGTATTCCCATGGTATGCATGGTCTTAGGAGCAAAGCACGGTGACTCAGCCTAAGTAGATCTGCCGCTTATTCTTTTGTACTGCCAGCAGATTGTGGAAGTAGAGTAGAAAACCCATCCTTATGGAGAGATCTTTGCATTTTAGGCTTAGTCTAAGTGTCTCAAGTAGCCGGGGTTTTTGATTGGGCCTAATCCATCAGGTCTGATGGCTTTCCTCCTCGTCTCCAGATGAATGTGGTAGAAAATATAAAGCAAGGAAACGTCCTTTGGCCCAGCCTTGCCTTGCCTTATTTCCTTCTCATCCTGTTCTCTGTCCCACCCTCTCTCACTGACCCCTCATCTGGCTGCATGTCTCTTCTTTCCTCTCTCCTTTTCTCAAACTCTCCTGCTTCCTGGCTTTTGTCTTTCCATTCCTCCATTTCAGACCTGCAGCCCGGCACTAGATTTTCCTCTTCCGTCCCTTTGACTTGCTCTCTTCGCTTTCTCCCTCTGTTCCATATCCTTCTTTCCGACTTGTCTTTTGGAGACTTTTGGCCACGCTGGACCCAAGTCTGGGGATGTTTTGGAAAATTTCCGAGGCCTCGCTGGTGACAGCGGGGACAGCAGGCAGTGACAGGCCCGGGGCTGACAGGCTCCCCCTCCCCTAGGGGGCGCTCGACTGCCACACCCAGCTGACATAGAACCTTTGTCACAATGCCCGCTACCGTGGTGAGGATGCGGGCACTCTGCGGGTGACAGGGACACAGCAGGACTTGGTGTCAGCTCAGCAATTTCTCAGTTCCCCAAAGAAGCTGAATTCTGCAAATTCTTGCTGTTGTTGCTCTTGAAATGATGTCATCAGGTGTGTGTTTTGGTGTAATACACTGAAAACCAGAGCAGAAATGCTGAAATATTCCCATGGTATGCATGGTCTTAGGAGCAAAGTACCGTGACTCAGCCTAAGTAGATCTGCCGCTTATTCTTTTGTACTGCCAGCAGATTGTGGAAGTAGAGTTTAAAAACCATCCTTATGGAGAGATCTTTGCATTTTAGGCTTAGTCTAAGTGTCTCAAGTAGCCGGGGTTTTTGATTTGGCCTAATCCATCAGGTCTGATGGCTTTCCTCCTCGTCTCCAGATGAATGTGGTAGAAAATATAAAGCAAGGAAACGTCCTTTGGCGTATTTTGCCTTCCCTTATTTCCTTCTCATCCTGTTCTCCGTGCCAGCCTGTCTCACTAAGGCCCCGTCTGGCTGCATGTCTCTTCTTTCCTCTCTCCTTTTCTCAAACTCTCCTGCTTCCTGGCTTTTGTCTTTCCATTCCTCCATTTCAGTCCTGCAGCCCGGCACTAGATTTTCCTCTTCCCTCCCTGTGGCTTGCTCCCTTCGCTTTCTCCCTCTGTTCCATATCCTTCTTTCCGACTTGTCTCTTGGAGACTTTTGGCCACGCTGGACCCAAGTCTGGGGATGTTTTGGAAACTTTCCAGAGGCCTCGCTGGTGACAGGGGGGACAGCAGGCAGTGACAGGCCCGGGGCTGACAGGCTCCCCCTCCCCTAGGGGGCGCTCGGCTGCCACACCCAGCTGACATAGAACCTTTGTCACAATGCCCGCTACCGTGGTGAGGATGCGGGCACTCTGCGGGTGACAGGGACACAGCAGGACTTGGTGTCAGCTCAGAAATTGCTCAGTTCCCCAAAGAAGCTGAATTCTGCAAATTCTTGCTGTTGTTGCTCTTGAAATGATGTCATCAGGTGGGTGTTTTGGTGTAATACACTGAAAACCAGAGCAGAAATGCTGAAATATTCCCATGGTATGCATGGTCTTAGGAGCAAAGCACCGTGACTCAGCCTAAGTAGATCTGCCGCTTATTCTTTTGTACTGCCAGCAGATTGTGGAAGTAGAGTTTAAAAACCATCCTTATGGAGAGATCTTTGCATTTTAGGCTTAGTCTAAGTGTCTCAAGTAGCCGGGGTTTTTGATTGGGCCTAATCCATCAGATCTGATGGCTTTCCTCCTAGTCTCCAGATGAATGTGGTAGAAAATATAAAGCAAGGAAACGTCCTTTGGCCTAGCCTTGCTTGCCTTATTTCCTTCTCATCCTGTTCTCTGTCCCAGCCTCTCTCACTAACCCCTTGTCTGGCTGCATGTCTCTTCTTTCCTCTCTCCTTTTCTCAAACTCTCCTGCTTCCTGGCTTTTGTCTTTCCATTCCTCCATTTCAGTCCTGCAGCCCAGCACTAGATTTTCCTCTTCCCTCCCTTTGGCTTGCTCCCTTCGCTTTCTCCCTTTGTTCCATATCCTTTTTTCCGACTTGTCTCTTGGAGACTTTTGGCCACGCTGGACCCAAGTCTGGGGATGTTTTGGAAACTTTTCAGAGGCCTTCCTGCTGACAGGGGGGACAGCAGGCAGTGACAGGTCCGGGGCTGACAGGCTCCCACTCCCCTAGGGGGTGCTCGGCTGCCACACCCAGCTGACATAGAACCTTTGTCACAATGCCCGCTACCGTGGTGAGGATGCGGGCAGTCTGCGGGTGACAGGGACACAGCAGGACTTGGTGTCAGCTCAGCAATTTCTCAGTTCCCCAAAGAAGCTGAATTCTGCAAATTGCTGCTGTTGCTATTGCAATGACGTCATCAGGTGGGTGTTTTGGTGTAATACACTGAAAACCAGAGCAGAAATGCTGAAATATTCCCATGGTACGCATGGTCTTAGGAGCAAAGCACCGTGACTCAGCCTAAGTAGATCTGCCGCTTATTCTTTTGTACTGCCAGCAGATTATGGAAGTATAGTATAAAACCCATCCTTATGGAGAGATCTTTGCATTTTAGGCTTAGTCTAAGTGTCTCAAGTAGCCGGGGTTTTTGATTGGGCCTAATCCATCAGGTCTGATGGCTTTCCTCCTCGTCTCCAGATGAATGTGGTAGAAAATATAAAGCAAGGCAACGTCCTTTGGCCCAGCCTTGCCTTGCCTTATTTCCTTCTCATCCTGTTCTCTGTGCCAGCCTCTCTCACTAACCCCTCGTCTGGCTGCATGTCTCTTCTTTCCTCTCTCGTTTTCTCAAACTCTCCTGCTTCCTGGCTTTTGTCTTTCCATTCCTCCATTTCAGTCCTGCAGCCCGGCACTAGATTTTCCTCTTCCCTCCCTTTGGCTTGCTCCCTTCGCTTTCTCCCTTTGTTCCATATCCTTCTTTCCGACTTGTCTCTTGGAGACTTTTGGCCGCGCTGTACCCAAGTCTGGGTATGTTTTGGAAACTTTTCAGAGGCCTCGCTGCTGAGGGGGGAGACAGCAGGCAGTGACAGGCCCGGGGCTGACAGGCTCCCCCTCCCCTAGGGGGTGCTCGGCTGCCACACCCAGCTGACATAGAACCTTTGTCACAATGCCCGCTACTGTGGTGAGGATGCGGGCACTCTGCGGGTGACAGGGACACAGCAGGACTTGGTGTCAGCTCAGAAATTGCTCAGTTCCCCAAAGAAGCTGAATTCTGCAAATTCTTGCTGTTTTTGCTCTTGAAATGATGTCATCAGGTGGGTGTTTTGGTGTAATACACTGAAAACCAGAGCAGAAATGCTGAAGTATTCCCATGGTATGCATGGTCTTAGGAGCAAAGCACCGTGACTCAGCCTAAGTAGATCTGCCGCTTATTCTTTTGTACTGCCAGCAGATTGTGGAAGTAGAGTAGAAAACCCATCCTTATGGAGAGATCTTTGCATTTTAGGCTTAGTCTAAGTGTCTCAAGTAGCCGGGGTTTTTGATTGGGCCTAATCCATCAGGTCTGATGGCTTTCCTCCTCGTCTCCAGATGAATGTGGTAGAAAATATAAAGCAAGGAAACTCCTTTGGCCCAGCCTTGCCTTGCCTTATTTCCTTCTCATCCTGTTCTCTGTGCCAGCCTCTCTCACTAACCCCTTGTCTGGCTGCATGTCTCTTCTTTCCTCTCTCCTTTTCTCAAACTCTCCTGCTTCCTGGCTTTTGTCTTTCCATTCCTCCATTTCAGTCCTGCAGCCCGGCACTAGATTTTCCTCTTCCCTCCCTTTGGCTTGCTCCCTTCGCTTTCTCCCTTTGTTCCATATCCTTCTTTCCGACTTGTCTCTTGGAGACTTTTGGCCACGCTGTACCCAAGTCTGGGGATGTTTTGGAAACTTTTCAGAGGCCTCGCTGCTGAGGGGGGAGACAGCAGGCAGTGACAGGCCCGGGGCTGACAGGCTCCCCCTCTCCTAGGGGGTGCTCGGCTGCCACACCCAGCTGACATAGAACCTTTGTCACAATGCCCGCTACTGTGGTGAGGATGCGGGCACTCTGCGGGTGACAGGGACACAGCAGGACTTGGTGTCAGCTCAGAAATTGCTCAGTTCCCCAAAGAAGCTGAATTCTGCAAATTCTTGCTGTTTTTGCTCTTGAAATGATGTCATCAGGTGGGTGTTTTGGTGTAATACACTGAAAACCAGAGCAGAAATGCTGAAGTATTCCCATGGTATGCATGGTCTTAGGAGCAAAGCACGGTGACTCAGCCTAAGTAGATCTGCCGCTTATTCTTTTGTACTGCCAGCAGATTGTGGAAGTAGAGTAGAAAACCCATCCTTATGGAGAGATCTTTGCATTTTAGGCTTAGTCTAAGTGTCTCAAGTAGCCGGGGTTTTTGATTGGGCCTAATCCATCAGGTCTGATGGCTTTCCTCCTCGTCTCCAGATGAATGTGGTAGAAAATATAAAGCAAGGAAACGTCCTTTGGCCCAGCCTTGCCTTGCCTTATTTCCTTCTCATCCTGTTCTCTGTGCCAGCCTCTCTCTCTAAGCCCTTGTCTGGCTGCATGTCTCTTCTTTCCTCTCTCCTTTTCTCAAACTCTCCTGCTTCCTGGCTTTTGTCTTTCCATTCCTCCATTTCAGACCTGCAACCCGGCACTAGATTTTCCTCTTCCGTCCCTTTGACTTGCTCTCTTCGCTTTCTCCCTCTGTTCCATATCCTTCTTTCCGACTTGTCTTTTGGAGACTTTTGGCCACGCTGGACCCAAGTCTGGGGATGTTTTGGAAAATTTCTGAGGCCTCGCTGGTGACAGCGGGGACAGCAGGCAGTGACAGGCCCGGGGCTGACAGGCTCCCCCTCCCCTAGGGGGCGCTCGACTGCCACACCCAGCTGACATAGAACCTTTGTCACAATGCCCGCTACCGTGGTGAGGATGCGGGCACTCTGCGGGTGACAGGGACACAGCAGGACTTGGTGTCAGCTCAGCAATTTCTCAGTTCCCCAAAGAAGCTGAATTCTGCAAATTCTTGCTGTTGTTGCTCTTGAAATGATGTCATCAGGTGTGTGTTTTGGTGTAATACACTGAAAACCAGAGCAGAAATGCTGAAATATTCCCATGGTATGCATGGTCTTAGGAGCAAAGTACCGTGACTCAGCCTAAGTAGATCTGCCGCTTATTCTTTTGTACTGCCAGCAGATTGTGGAAGTAGAGTTTAAAAACCATCCTTATGGAGAGATCTTTGCATTTTAGGCTTAGTCTAAGTGTCTCAAGTAGCCGGGGTTTTTGATTGGGCCTAATCCATCAGGTCTGATGGCTTTCCTCCTCGTCTCCAGATGAATGTGGTAGAAAATATAAAGCAAGGAAACGTCCTTTGGCGTATTTTGCCTTCCCTTATTTCCTTCTCATCCTGTTCTCCGTGCCAGCCTGTCTCACTAAGGCCCCGTCTGGCTGCATGTCTCTTCTTTCCTCTCTCCTTTTCTCAAACTCTCCTGCTTCCTGGCTTTTGTCTTTCCATTCCTCCATTTCAGTCCTGCAGCCCGGCACTAGATTTTCCTCTTCCCTCCCTGTGGCTTGCTCCCTTCGCTTTCTCCCTTTGTTCCATATCCTTCTTTCCGACTTGTCTCTTGGAGACTTTTGGCCACGCTGGACCCAAGTCTGGGGATGTTTTGGAAAATTTTCAGAGGCCTCGCTGCTGAGGGGGGAGACAGCAGGCAGTGACAGGCCCGGGGCTGACAGGCTCCCCCTCCCCTAGGTGGCGCTCGGCTGCCACACCCAGCTGACATAGAACCTTTGTCACAATGCCCGCTACCGTGGTGAGGATGCGGGCACTCTGCGGGTGACAGGGACACAGCAGGACTTGGTGTCAGCTCAGCAATTTCTCAGTTCCCCAAAGAAGCTGAATTCTGCAAATTGCTGCTGTTGCTCTTGTAATGACGTCATCAGGTGGGTGTTTTGGTGTAATACACTGAAAACTAGAGCAGAAATGCTGAAATATTCCCATGGTGTGCATGGTCTTAGGAGCAAAGCACCGTGACTCAGCCTAAGTAGATCTACCGCTTATTCTTTTGTACTGCCAGCAGATTGTGGAAGTAGAGTAGAAAACCCATCCTTATGGAGAGATCTTTGCATTTTAGGCTTAGTCTAAGTGTCTCAAGTAGCCGGGGTTTTTGATTGGGCCTAATCCATCAGGTCTGATAGCTTTCCTCCTCGTCTCCAGATGAATGTGGTAGAAAATATAAAGCAAGGAAACGTCCTTTGGCCCAGCCTTGCCTTGCCTTATTTCCTTCTCATCCTGTTCTCTGTGCCAGCCTCTCTCACTAACCCCTCGTCTGGCTGCATGTCTCTTCTTTCCTCTCTCCTTTTCTCAAACTCTCCTGCTTCCTGGCTGTTGTCTTTCCATTCCTCCATTTCAGACCTGCAGCCCGGCACTAGATTTTCCTCTTCCCTCCCTTTGGCTTGCTCCCTTCGCTTTCTCCCTTTGTTCCATATCCTTCTTTCCGACTTGTCTCTTGGAGACTTTTGGCCATGCTGGACCCAAGTCTGGAGATGTATTGGAAACTTTTCCGAGGCCTCGCTGCTGAGGGGGGAGACAGCAGGCAGTGACAGGCCCGGGGCTGACAGGCTCCCCCTCCCCTAGGGGGCGCTTGGCTGCCACACCCAGCTGACATAGAACCTTTGTCACAATGCCCGCTACCGTGGTGAGGATGCGGGCACTCTGCGGGTAACAGGGACGCAGGAGGACTTGGTGTCAGCTCAGCAATTTCTGAGTTCCCCAAAGAAGCTGAATTCTGCAAATTGCTGCTGTTGCTCTTGAAATGACATCGTCAGGTGGGTGTTTTGGTGTAATACACTGAAAACCAGAGCAGAAATGCTGAAATATTCCCATGGTATGCATGGTCTTAGGAGCAAAGCACCGTGACTCAGCCTAAGGAGATCTGCTGCTTATTCTTTTGTACTGCCAGCAGATTGTGGAAGTAGAGTATAAAACCCATCCTTATGGAGAGATCTTTGCATTTTAGGCTTAGTCTAAGTGTCTCAAGTAGCCGGGGTTTTTGCTTGGTCCTAATCCATCAGGTCTGATGGCTTTCCTCCTCGTCTCCAGATGAATGTGGTAGAAAATATAAAGCAAGGAAACGTCCTTTGGCCCAGCCTTGCCTTGCCTTATTTCCTTCTCATCCTGTTCTCTTTGCCAGCCTCTCTCACTAACCCTTCGTCTGGCTGCATGTCTCTTCTTTCCTCTCTCCTTTTCTCAAACTCTCCTGCTTCCTGGCTTTTGTCTTTCCATTCCTCCATTTCAGTCCTGCAGCCCGGCACTAGATTTTCCTCTTCCCTCCCTTTGGCTTGCTCCCTTCGCTTTCTCCCTTTGTTCCATATCCTTCTTTCCGACTTGTCTCTTGGAGACTTTTGGCCACGCTGGACCCAAGTCTGGGGATGTTTTGGAAACTTTTCAGAGGCCTCGCTGCTGAGGGGGGAGACAGCAGGCAGTGACAGGCCAGGGGCTGACAGGCTCCCCCTCCCCTAGGGGGCGCTCAGCTGCCACACCCAGCTGACATAGAACCTTTGTCACAATGCCCGCTACCGTGGTGAGGATGCGGGCACTCTGCGGGTGACAGGGACACAGCAGGACTTGGTGTCAACTCAGCAATTTCTGAGTTCCCCAAAGAAGCTGAATTCTGCAAATTGCTGCTGTTGTTCTTGAAATGACGTCATCAGGTGGGTGTTTTGGTGTAATACACTTGAAACCAGAGCAGAAATGCTGAAATATTCCCATGGTATGCATGGTCTTAGGAGCAAAGCACCGTGACTCAGCCTAAGTAGATCTGCCGCTTATTCTTTTGTACTGCCAGCAGATTGTGGAAGTAGAGTAGAAAACCCATCCTTATGGAGAGATCTTTGCATTTTAGGCTTAGTCTAAGTGTCTCAAGCAGCCGGGGTTTTTGATTGAACCTAATCCATCAGGTCTGATAGCTTTCCTCCTCGTCTCCAGATGAATGTGGTAGAAAATATAAAGCAAGGAAACGTCCTTTGGCCCAGCCTTGCCTTGCCTTATTTCCTTCCCATCCTGTTCTCTGTCCCAGCCTGTCTCACTAAGCCCTCGTCTGGCTGCATGTCTCTTCTTTCCTCTCTCCTTTTCTCAAACTCTCCTGCTTCCTGGCTTTTGTCTTTCCATTCCTCCATTTCAGTCCTGCAGCCCGGCACTAGATTTTCCTCTTCCCTCCCTTTGGCTTGCTCCCTTCGCTTTCTCCCTTTGTTCCATATCCTTCTTTCCGACTTGTCTCTTGGAGACTTTTGGCCACGCTGGACCCAAGTCTCGGGATGTTCTGGAAACTTTCCAGAGGCCTCGCTGCTGACAGGGGGGACAGCAGGCAGTGACAGGCCAGGGGCTGACAGGCTCCCCCTCCCCTAGGGGGCGCGCGGCTGCCACACCCAGCTGACATAGAACCTTTGTCACAATGCCCGCTACCGTGGTGAGGATGCGGGCACTCTGCGGGTGACAGGGACACAGCAGGACTTGGTGTCAGCTCAGCAATTTCTCAGTTCCCCAAAGAAGCTGAATTCTGCAAATTCTTGCTGTTGTTGCTCTTGAAATGATGTCATCAGGTGGGTGTTTTGGTGTAATACACTGAAAACCAGAGCAGAAATGCTGAAATATTCCCATGGTGTGCATGGTCTTAGGAGCAAAGCACCGTGACTCAGCCTAAGTAGATCTGCCGCTTATTCTTTTGTACTGCCAGCAGATTGTGGAAGTAGAGTAAAAAAACCATCCTTATGGAGAGATCTTTGCATTTTAGGCTTAGTCTAAGTGTCTCAAGTAGCCGGGGTTTTTGATTTCGCTTAATCCATCAGGTCTGATGGCTTTCCTCCTCGTCTCCAGATGAATGTGGTAGAAAATATAAAGCAAGGAAACGTCCTTTGGCCCAGCCTTGCCTTGCCTTATTTCCTTCTCATCCTGTTCTCTTTGCCAGCCTCTCTCACTAACCCTTCGTCTGGCTGCATGTCTCTTCTTTCCTCTCTCCTTTTCTCAAACTCTCCTGCTTCCTGGCTTTTGTCTTTCCATTCCTCCATTTCAGACCTGTAACCCGGCACTAGATTTTCCTCTTCCCTCCCTTTGACTTGCTCACTTCGCTTTCTCCCTCTGTTCCATATCCTTCTTTCCGACTTGTCTCTTGGAGACTTTTGGCCACGCTGGACCCAAGTCTGGGGATGTTTTGGAAACTTTCCAGAGGCCTCGCTGCTGACAGGGGGGACAGCAGGCAGTGACAGGCCCGGGGCTGACAGGCTCCCCCTCCCCTAGGGGGCGCGCGGCTGCCACACCCAGCTGACATAGAACCTTTGTCACAATGCCCGCTACCGTGGTGAGGATGCGGGCACTCTGCGGGTGACAGGGACACAGCAGGACTTGGTGTCAGCTCAGCAATTTCTCAGTTCCCCAAAGAAGCTGAATTCTGCAAATTGCTGCTGTTGCTGTTGCAATGATGTCATCAGGTGGGTGTTTTGGTGTAATACACTGAAAACCAGAGCAGAAATGCTGAAATATTCCCATGGTATGCATGGCCTTTAGGAGCAAAGCACCGTGACTCAGCCTAAGGAGATCTGCCGCTTATTCTTTTGTACTGCCAGCAGATTGTGTAAGTAGAGTTTAAGAACCATCCTTATGGAGAGATCTTTGCATTTTAGGCTTAGTCTAAGTGTCTCAAGCAGCCGGGGTTTTTGATTGAACCTAATCCATCAGGTCTGATAGCTTTCCTCCTCGTCTCCAGATGAATGTGGTAGAAAATATAAAGCAAGGAAACGTCCTTTGGCCCAGCCTTGCCTTGCCTTATTTCCTTCTCATCCTGTTCTCTGTGCCAGCCTCTCTCACTAACCCCTCGTCTGGCTGCATGTCTCTTCTTTCCTCTCTCCTTTTCTCAAACTCTCCTGCTTCCTGGCTTTTGTCTTTCCATTCCTCCATTTCAGACCTGCAGCCCGGCACTAGATTTTCCTCTTCCCTCCCTTTGGCTTGCTCCCTTCGCTTTCTCCCTTTGTTCCATATCCTTCTTTCCGACTTGTCTCTTGGAGACTTTTGGCCACGCTGGACCCAAGTCTGGGGATGTTTTGGAAACTTTTCAGAGGCCTCGCTGCTGAGGGGGGAGACAGCAGGCAGTGACAGGCCCGGGGCTGACAGGCTCCCCCTCCCCTAGGGGGCGCTTGGCTGCCACACCCAGCTGACATAGAACCTTTGTCACAACGCCCGCTACCGTGGTGAGGATGCGGGCACTCTGCGGGTAACAGGGACGCAGGAGGACTTGGTGTCAGCTCAGCAATTTCTGAGTTCCCCAAAGAAGCTGAATTCTGCAAATTGCTGCTGTTGCTGTTGCAATGATGTCATCAGGTGGGTGTTTTGGTGTAATACACTGAAAACCAGAGCAGAAATGCTGAAATATTCTCATGGTATGCATGGCCTTTAGGAGCAAAGCACCGTGACTCAGCCTAAGTAGATCTGCCGCTTATTCTTTTGTACTGCCAGCAGATTGTGTAAGTAGAGTTTAAGAACCATCCTTATGGAGAGATCTTTGCATTTTAGGCTTAGTCTAAGTGTCTCAAGCAGCCGGGGTTTTTGATTGGGCCTAATCCATCAGGTCTGATGGCTTTCCTCCTCGTCTCCAGATGAATGTGGTAGAAAATATAAAGCAAGGAAACGTCCTTTGGCCCAGCCTTGCCTTGCCTTATTTCCTTCTCATCTTGTTCTCTGTCCCAGCCTCTCTCACTGACCCCTCGTCTGGCTGCATGTCTCTTCTTTCCTCTCTCCTTTTCTCAAACTCTCCTGCTTCCTGGCTTTTGTCTTTCCATTCCTCCATTTCAGTCCTGCAGCCCGGCACTAGATATTCCTCTTCCCTCCCTTTGGCTTGCTCCCTTCGCTTTCTCCCTTTGTTCCATATCCTTCTTTCCGACTTGTCTCTTGGAGACTTTTGGCCACGCTGGACCCAAGTCTGGGTATGTTTTGGAAACTTTTCAGAGGCCTTCCTGCTGACAGGGGGGACAGCAGGCAGTGACAGGTTCGGGGCTGACAGGCTCCCACTCCCCTAGGGGGCGCTCGGCTGCCACACCCAGCTGACATAGAACCTTTGTCACAATGCCCGCTACCGTGGGGAGGATGGGGACCCTCCTTGTCACTAGGGCCCATTGTGACACCATGGGGACCACCCCTTTCTCCCCAGTGCCCATTGTGACATCCTGGTGACTCCCTTTGTCCCCACGGCCCATTGTGGCACCATGGGGACCCTCTTTGTCACTGGGGCCCATTGTGACATCCCGGGACCCCACTTTGTCTTAGAAGGTCACTATTCGGACTACTGGTACATCCTGACTCTGCTTTCTCAATAAACATTGAAGAACACCTGGGGTTTGTTTGCTCCAAGGGAAAACTTCCCTCCCACGGTTCCTGGTTCCCGGTCCTGTTTCCCGGTCCGATTTGGCTTCGCTATCAGAACAGCTGCTGCCTCCACAGCCGCGCTCAAAGTCCCCGTTGTGACACCGGGATGGCGGGAGAAGGGGGGTGGCGGGGGCAGCAGCGGCGGCGATTGGGGGGGGGCAGTCGGGGCTGGGCGGACAAGCGGCGGCTCCTGCGGCTCCTCAGGCAGCGACAGCAGCAGCGATCGGGGGGACGTGGGGGGGCGGAAAAGCGGCGGCTCCTCAGGCAGCGACAGCAGCAGCGTTCGGGGGGACGTGGGGGGGCGGACAAGCGGCGGCTGCTGCGGCTCCTCAGGCAGCGACAGCAGCAGCGATCGGGGGGACGTGGGGGGGCGGACAAGCGGCGGCTCCTGCGGCTCCTCAGGCAGCGACAGCAGCAGCGATCGGGGGGACGTGGGGGGGCGGACAAGCAGCGGCTCCTCCGGCCGCGGCCAGGACGTGGCTTCGCTGGCACCGGGGCCCGAGACCGCGCGCTGTGGGGCTGCGGGACGGGTGTGGGGCCGGGGGGCTCCGGGGGTCCGAATAGTGACCTTCTAAGACAAAGTGGGGTCCTGGGATGTCACAATGGGCCCCAGTGACAAAGAGGGTCCCCATGGTGCCACAATGGGCCCTGGGAACAAAGAGGGGTCCCCTGAATGTCACAATGGTCCCTGGGGACAAGGGGGGTCCCACCCTGTAGTAATGGGCCCTGGGGACAAACTGGGGTCCTGGGATGTCACAATGGGCCCTGGGGACAAACGGGGTGCCCAGGATGTCATAATGGGCCCAGGGGACAAAGAGGAGTCCCCAGGATGTCACATTAGGCCCTGGGGGAAAGAGGGGTCCCCAGGATGTCACAATGGCCTCTGGGGACTATGAGGGGTCCTGGGACATCACAATGGGTCCTGGGGATAAAGGAGGTCCCCAGGATGTCACAATAGACCCTGGGGACAAGGGGGGTCTCCAGGATGTCACAATGGGCACCTGAAACAAAGGGGGGGTCCCCATTGTGTCACAATGCATCCCCAGTGACAAGGGGGTTCCCCATGGTGTCACAATGGGCCTTGGGGACAATTGGGGGTCCTGGGATGTCACTATGGGCCCTGGGGACAAAGGGAGGTTGCCAGGATGTCACAATGGGCCCTGGGGACAATGAGGGGTTCTGGGACGGCACAATGGGCCCTGGGCACAACTGGGGGGTCCTTAGATGGGGGGTCCTTATGTGGGGGGTGATGGTTAAAGTGTAAGTATGGAGAAGCTTGGCAGATTGATTATATTACACTTCCACAAACATGTCAAGGTAAGCGTTATGTACTTACAATGGTGGAAGCAACCACTGGATGGTTGGAAACATCTGCCGTACCTCATGCTACAGCCCGAAATACCATCTTGGGCCTTGAGAAGCAAGTCCTTTGGCGGCACGGTACGCCAGAAAGAATTGAATCAGACTATGGTACTCATTTCAAAAACAGTATTATAGATAATTGGGCCAAAGAACATGGTATTGAGTGGGTGTATCATATTCCATATCATGCACCAGCCTCTGGGAAAATTGAAAGGTGCAATGGTTTGTTAAAAACTACACTAAAGGCACTGGGTGGTGGAACCTTTAAAAACTGGGATTCACATTTAGCAAAAGCCACTTGGTTGGGCAACACTAGGGGATCAACCAATCGAGCCGGGCCTGCCCAATCAGAAATTCTATGGACTGTAGAAGGAGATAAAGTCCCTGTAGTACACATGAAAAATATGTTAGGATAGGCAGTCTGGGTTCCTCCTGCATCGGGCACAGGCAAAGCCCATTCGTGGGATTGTTTTTGCCCAGGGACCTGGCAGCACCTGGTGGGTGATGCTTAAGGATGGAGAAGTTCGGTGTGTACCTCAAGGGGATTTGATTTTAGGTGAAAATACTCAATACTGAACTGCATGATGTGAATTGCCGCACTAACAATGTTTAATAAGTGTCTTTCAGATCAAGACAATGGTGATGAAACCAGCGCTGGCTTCTTCGAGTGGCGCCCGACACCTTCTTGGAAGTTGGTGTCCTTAACCCACCAACAGGGGTCATGAGATGCACTTGGACCATTTTCCCTGCCCTGGGAGACTGTGGTGACAAAATGAACTTAATGAACTTTTCAAAGGATGGTCCACTGATTAATTACTCCTGTGTATATATGTACATATGTATATATATATATATATATATATATAGTAGTAGTGATTAATTAGATTGTATTGATAGATTGTATTGATAAGGTTTAAGTATTCAGTGAATGTCATATTATAAGGGGTGGAATGTCCTGGTTTTGTTAAAAACAAGTTTCTCTTTTAGTGAATTTGCCTGTTAGCTAAAGTCTTCATATTAGCTGCATTTTCCTGGAGAACCCGACACATGTTTTGGTTAAACCTAGCAAGGGAATGCAAACTTATTGATAAGCACGGATGGACATCTCGCGAGAGGGGCAACGAGAAACTGGTGATCGAGAGACTGACCAACGGTGTATAACATTCCATTCACGTGAATACTTCATATAAAAGTGGGAGATCACGAGGATCTCAGCCCTTTGCCCTTTTTCCCTTTTTTCCTCATGGCTGACATTAGGAGAGGACCTTGCTGGTCGTCCCTGCGAACTGAGGCCTAGTGAGAGACTGAATCCAGCTCCGGTTGGCTACAGAGTCTAATCCAGGACTTTGGGTGCTGGCTCTGCAGTTGCTGAGACTTACAAGATTGGTTTTGTATATTTTGTATTATTTTCTCTATTCTTATCAGTAGCATTAGTAAAACATCTTTAACTTTTCCAACTCTCTTCTCTCTGTCCTTCTTTCCCTCCCGATCACCTGTCCTGAGTGGGAAGGGGGGAGAGGGAGGGGCAAAAGGGGGAAGTGGGGGGGAGAGGAGGTTAACAATACATCTGCCAGGGTTTGATTGTCACCCCACAATCCTAACCCTCGACAGATAATTGGCGCCCAACGTGGGGCAAGAGAAGGGGGTAAATTTGGAGATTTTTGGCTTTTCTACTGCTCTGACGTACCTTCCAATTTTCTTGGCACGGTGCCAACTCATAGAGTTGTGATACTCGCGCGTGGGTTTGCTTTGGATATTATTTAGTGGTATTAAGGCAAAGTGAATTACATTGATTTAAAGATGTTATGGCAAAAGTTGTATCACAGTATCACAGTATGTTTGGGATTGGAAGGGACCTCAAAAGCTCATCCAGTCCAATCCCCCTGCTGGAGCAGGAACGCCTAGGTGAGGTCGCACAGGAATGTGTCCAGGCGGGTTTGAATGTCTCCAGGGAAGGAGACTCCACAACCCCCCTGGGCAGCCTGTTCCAGTGCTCTGTTACCCTCACTGAGAAGAAGTTATTTCTCAAATTTAAGTGGAACCTCTTGTGTTCCAGCTTGATCCCATTGCCCCTTGTCCTATCATTGTTTGCCACTGAGAAGAGCCTGACTCCGTCCTCGTGGCACTCACCCTTTATATATTTATAAACATTAATAAGGTCACCCCTCAGTCTCCTCTTCTCCAAACTAAAGAGCCCCAGCTCCCTCAGCCTTTCTTCATAAGGGAGATGCTCCACTCCCTTAATCATCTTTGTTGCCCTACGCTGGACCCTCTCCAGCAGTTCCCTGTCTTTCTGGAACTGAGGGGCCCAGAACTGGACACAATATTCCAGATGGGGTCTCACCAGGGTGGAGTAGAGGGGAAGGAGGACCTCTCTCGATCTGCTGACCACCCCCCTTGTAATACACCCAAGGATGCCATTGGCCTTCCTGGCCACAAGGGCCCAGTGCTGGCTCATGGTCATCCTGTTGTCCACCAGGACCCCCAGGTCCCTTTCCCCTACACTGCTCTCTAATAGGTCATGCCCCAACCTATACTGGAACTTGGGATTGTTCCTGCCCAGATGCAGGACTCTACACTTTCCCTTGTTAAATTCCATCAGGTTATCCCCCGCCCAACTCTCCAGCCTGTCCAGGTCCCGCTGGATGGCGGCACAGCCTTCTGGTGTGTCAGCCACTCCTCCCAGCTTAGTGTCATCAGCAAACTTGCTGATAGTACACTCAATTCCCTCCTCTAAATCGTTAATGGATATATTGAATAACATTGGCCCCAGTACTGACCCCTGAGGCACTCCACTAGATACTGGCCTCCAACTGGACTCCGCACCATTGACCACCACTCTCTGGCTTCTCTCATTAAGCCAGTTTGCAACCCACCTCACTACTCTATTGTCGAGACCACACCTCCTCAATTTAGCTGTGAGGATGCTGTGAGGGACTGTGTCAAAGGCTTTACTGAAGTCAAGGTAGACCACATCCACCGCTCTGCCATCATCCATCCACCTTGGTACATTCTCATAAAAGGCTATGAGGTTGGTCAAGCATGACTTACCCTTGGTAAAGCCATGCTGACTGCCCCTAATGACCCTCTTATCCCTGATGTGCCTTGAGATGGCACCAAGGATAAGCTGTTCCATTACCTTCCCAGGGACAGAGGTGAGGCTGACCGGTCTATAATTACCCGGGTCCTCCTTCTTGCCCTTTTTAAAGACTGGAGTGACATTTGCTTTCCTCCAATCCTCGGGCACCTCTCCCGTTTCCCAAGACTTGGCAAAAATGATGGATAGCGGTCTAGCAATGACTTCAGCCAGCTCCCTCAGCACCCGCGGATGCATCCCATCTGGACCCATGGATTTATGGATGTCCAGACTACTTAATTGTTCCCTAACCCAGTCCTCATCGACTAAAGCAAACTCCTCCATTAACCTGGCTTCATCCGGGGTCTCAGGGGTACAGGGTTCCCCAGGACAGCCTCCAGCAGAGTAGACAGAGACAAAGGCGGCATTCAGCAATTCTGCCTTCTCTGTGTCTTCTGCCACCAGGGCACCCACCTCGTTCATCAGTGGGCCTACATTGCCTCTGGTATTAGTTTTATCTGCTATGTATTTGAAAAAGTTCTTCTTGCTGTCCTTGACCCCTCTCACCAGCTGTAATTCTAAGGAGGCCTTGGCTACCCTAGCTGCCTTCCTGCATCCTCTATCAGCAGCCTTATATTCCTCCCAAGTGGCCAGTCCCTGCTTCCATGACCTGTAAACTCGCCTCTTCTGCTTGAGCATACCCAACAGATCCCTATTCAACCACGCAGGCCTTCTGACTCCCTTCCTCGACTTCCTACGTGTGGGGATGCTCTGATCCTGAGCATGGAAGAAGCAATCTCTGAATGCAATCCAGCTCTCTTGGGCCCCTTTTCCTTCAAGCAGTCTTGCCCATGGGATTTCCCCCAGCAATTGCTTGAAAAGGCCGAAATTAGCCCTGCCAAAGTCCAGGGTTGCAATTCTACTTGCTATTCTGTTCCTGCCACACGAGATGCTGAACTCCACCATCTCGTGGTCACTGCAACCCAGGCAGCCCTCGACCTTTACTGCTTCGACCAGACCCTCTTTGTTAGTGAGGATGAGATCCAGCAGTGTACCTCTCCTGGTGGGCTCCTCCACCATCTGCATGAGGAAGTTATCATCAATGCACTGGAGGAACCTCCTGGACTGTGGCTGGCTGGCTGAATGGTCCTTCCAGCAAACATCAGGGAAGTTAAAATCACCCACAACAACCAGGGCCTGTGACTGTGAGGCCACTCTCAGCTGCGCATAGAAGGCCTCATCAACTTCCTCAGTCTGATCTGGTGGCCTGTAATAGACACCTACAACAGTATCACCCCTGCCAGCCTGTCCCTTGATCCTGACCCATACACTCTCAACTCGTTCCTCATCCGCTCCTGGGCAGAATTTAGTACATTGCAGTTGCTCTCTCACATAGAGAACAAATCCACCACCACGCCTGGCTGGCCTGTCTTTCCTGAAAAGGGCGTAGCCATCCATGACCACATTCCAGTCATGTGAACTGTCCCACCACGTTTCTGTAATTGCCACCAGATCATAATCTCCCGACCGAACATAGGATTCTAACTCCTCCTGCTTATTCCCCATGCTGCGCGCATTGGTGTACAGGCATTTCGGGGAGGGAGCAGACCACACCAATTTCTCCCTAGGGGCACAGGAGGCCACCCGGTCCTCATCTGTTTTAAAATGCTGCCCCACTGGGGCAAGCCCAACTACAAACCCATCCCCCTTCGAGCCTAGTTTAAAGCTCTCCAAATGAGCCCAGCTAATTCCTGCCCCAGCATCCTTTTGCCTCTGCGAGATAAGCCTTTCCCGCGTAACACTGTCCGGACTGGAGTCTTAAAAAACCACCCACCTGATGACATCATTTCAAGAGCAACAGCAGCAATTTGCAGAATTCAGCTTCTTTGGGGAACTCAGAAATTGCTGAGCTGACACCAAGTCCTGCTGTGTCCCTGTCACCCGCAGAGTGCCCGCATCCTCACCACGGTAGCGGGCATTGTGACAAAGGTTCTATGTCAGCTGGGTGTGGCAGCCGAGCGCCCACTAGGGGAGGGGGAGCCTGTCAGCCCCGGGCCTGTCACTGCCTGCTGTCCCCCCTGTCAGCAGCGAGGCCTCTGAAAAGTTTCCAAAACATCCCCAGACTTGGGTCCAGCGTGGCCAAAATCTCCAAGAGACAAGTCGGAAAGAAGGATATGGAACAAGGGGAGAAAGCGAAGGGAGCAAGCCAAAGGGAGGGAAGAAAAAAATCTAGTGCCGGGCTGCAGGACTGAAATGGAGGAATGGAAAGACAAAAGCCAGGAAGCAAAAGAGTTTGAGAAAAGGAGAGAAGAAAGAAGAGACATGCAGCCAGACGAGGGGTTAGTGAGAGAGGCTGGCACAGAGAACAGGATGAGAAGGAAATAAGGCAAGGCAAAATACGCCAAAGGACGTTTCCTTGCTTTATATTTTCTACCACATTCATCTGGAGACGAGGAGGAAAGCCATCAGACCTGATGGATTAGGCCCAATCAAAAACCCCGGCTACTTGAGACACTTAGACTAAGCCTAAAATGCAAAGATCTCTCCATAAGTATGGTTTTTAAACTCTACTTCCACAATCTGCTGGCAGTACAAAAGAATAAGCGGCAGATCTCCTTAGGCTGAGTCACGGTGCTTTGCTCCTAAGACCATGCATACCATGGGAATATTTCAGCATTTCTGCTCTGGTTTTCAGTGTATTACACCAAAACACCCACCTGATGACATCATTTCAAGAGCAACAACAGCAAGAATTTGCAGAATTCAGCTTCTTTGGGGAACTGAGAAATTGCTGAGCTGACACCAAGTCCTGCTGTGTCCCTGTCACCCGCAGAGTGCCCGCATCCTCACCACGGTAGCGGGCATTGTGACAAAGGTTCTATGTCACCAGGGTGTGGCAGCCGAGCGCCCCCTAGGGGAGGGGGAGCCTGTCAGCCCCGGGCCTGTCACTGCCTGCTGTCCCCCCTGTCACCAGCGAGGCCTCTGGAAAGTTTCCAAAACATCCCCAGACTTGGGTCCAGCGTGGCCAAAAGTCTCCAAGAGACAAGTCGGAAAGAAGGATATGGAACAAAGGAAGAAAGCGAAGGGAGCAAGCCAAAGGGAGGGAAGAGGAAAATCTAGTGCCGGGCTGCAGGACTGAAATGGAGGAATGGAAAGACAAAAGCCAGGAAGCAGGAGAGTTTGAGAAAAGGAGAGAGGAAAGAGGAGACATGCAGCCAGACGAGGGGTCAGTGAGAGAGGCTGGCACAGAGAACAGGATGAGAAGGAAATAAGGCAAGGCAAGGCTGGGCCAAAGGACGTTTCCTTGCTTTATATTTTCTACCACATTCATCTGGAGACGAGGAGGAAAGCCATCAGACCTGATGGATTAGGCCCAATCAAAAACCCCGGCTACTTGAGACACTTAGACTAAGCCTAAAATGCAAAGATCTCTCCATAAGGATGAGTTTTATACTCTACTTCCACAATCTGCTGGCAGTACAAAAGAATAAGCAGCAGATCTCCTTAGGTTGAGTCACAGTGCTTTGCTCCTAAGACCATGCATATCATGGGAATATTTCAGCATTTCTGCTCTGGTTTTCAGTGTATTACACAAAAACACCCACCTGATGACGTCATTTCAAGAGCAACAGCAGCAATTTGCAGAATTCAGCTTCTTTGGGGAACTGAGAAATTGCTGAGCTGACACCAAGTCCTGCTGTGTCCCTGTCACCCGCAGAGTACCCGCACCCTCACCACGGTACCGGGCATTGTGACAAAGGTTCTATGTCAGCTGGGTGTGGCAGCCGAGCGCCCCCTAGGGGACGGGGAGCCTGTCAGCCCCGGGCCTGTCACTGCCTGCTGTCCCCCCTGTCACCAGCGAGGCCTCGGAAAAGTTTCCAAAACATCCCCAGACTTGGGTCCAGCGTGGCCAAAAGTCTCCAAGAGACAAGTCGGAAAGAAGGATATGGAACAAAGGGAGAAAGCGAAGGGAGCAAGCCAAAGGGAGGGAAGAGGAAAATCTAGTGCCGGGCTGCAGGACTGAAATGGAGGAATGGAAAGACAAAAGCCAGGAAGCAGGAGAGTTTGAGAAAAGGAGAGAGGAAAGAAGAGACAGGCAGCCAGACGAGGGGTTAGTGAGAGAGGCTGGGACAGAGAACAGGATGAGAAGGAAATAGGGCAAGACAAAATACGCCAAAGGAGGTTTCCTTGCTTTATATTTCCTACGACATTCATCTGGAGACGAGGAGGAAAGCCATCAGACCTGATGGATTAGGCCCAATCAAAAACCCCGGCTACTTGAGACACTTAGACTAAGCCTAAAATGCAAAGATCTCTCCATAAGGATGGGTTTTATACTCTACTTCCACAATCTGCTGGCAGTACAAAAGAATAAGCGGCAGATCTCCTTAGGCTGAGTCACAGTGCTTTGCTCCTAAGACCATGCATATCATGGGAATAGTTCAGCATTTCTGCTCTGGTTTTCAGTGTATTACACAAAAACACCCACCTGATGACATCATTTCAAGAGCAACAGCAGCAATTTGCAGAATTCAGCTTCTTTGGGGAACTGAGAAATTGCTGAGTTGACACCGAGTCCTGCTGTGTCCCTGTCACCCTCAGAGTGCCTGCATCCTCACCACGGTGGCGGGCATTGTGACAAAGGTTCTATGTCCGATGGGTTTGGCAGCCGAGCGCCCCCTAGGGGAGGGGGAGCCTGTCAGCCCCGGGCCTGTCACTGCCTGTTATCTCCCCCTGTCACCAGCGAGGCCGCTGAAAAGTATCCAAAACATCCCCAGATTTGGGTCCAGCGTGGCCAGAAGTCTCCGAGAGACAAGTCGGATAGAAGGATATGGAACAAAGAGAGAAAGCGAAGGGAGCAAGCCAAAGGGAGGGAAGAGGAAAATCTAGTGCCAGGCTGCAGGACTGAAATAGAGGAATGGAAAGACAAAAGCCAGGAAGCAGGAGAGTTTGAGAAAAAGAGAGAGGAAAGAGGAGACATGCAGCCAGACGAGGGGTTAGTGAGAGAGGCTGGGACAGAGAACAGGATGAGAAGGAAATAAGGCTAGGCAAGGCTGGGCCAAAGGACGTTTCCTTGCTTTATATTTTCTACCACATTCATCTGGAGACGAGGAGGAAAGCCATCAGACCTGATAGATTAGGCCCAATCAAAAACCCCGGCTACTTGAGACACTTAGACTAAGCCTAAAATGCAAAGATCTCTCCATAAGGATGGGTTTTATACTCTACTTCCACAATCTGCTGGCAGTACAAAAGAATAAGCAGCAGATCTCCTTAGGCTGAGTCACGGTGCTTTGCTCCTAAGACCATGCATACCATGGGAATATTTCAGCATTTCTGCTCTGGTTTTCAGTGTATTACACCAAAACACCCACCTGATGACATCATTTCAAGAACAACAGCAGCAATTTGCAGAATTCAGCTTCTTTGGGGAACTGAGAAATTGCTGAGCTGACACCAAGTCCTGCTGTGTCCCTGTCACCCGCAGAGTGCCCGCATCCTCACCACGGTAGCGGGCATTGTGACAAAGGTTCTATGTCAGTTGGGTGTGGCAGCCGAGCGCCCCCTAGGGGAGTGGGAGCCTGTCAGGCCCGGGCCTGTCACTGCCTGCTGTCTCCCCCCTCAGCAGCAAGGCCTCGGAAAAGTTTCCAAAACATTCCGAGACTTGGGTCCAGCGTGGCCAAAAGTCTCCAAGAGACAAGTCGGAAAGAAGGATATGGAACAAAGGGAGAAAGCGAAGGGAGCAAGCCAAAGGGAGGGAAGAGGAAAATCTAGTGCCGGGCTGCAGGACTGAAATGGAGGAATGGAAAGACAAAAGCCAGGAAGCAGGAGAGTTTGAGAAAAGGAGAGAGGAAAGAGGAGACATGCAGCCAGACGAGGGGTTAGTGAGAGAGGCTGGGACAGAGAACAGGATGAGAAGGAAATAAGGCTAGGCAAGGCTGGGCCAAAGGACGTTTCCTTGCTTTATATTTTCTACCACGTTCATCTGGAGACGAGGAGGAAAGCCATCAGACCTGATGGATTAGGCCCAATCAAAAACCCCGGCTACTTAAGACACTTAGACTAAGCCTAAAATGCAAAGATCTCTCCATAAGGATGAGTTTTATACTCTACTTCCACAATCTGCTGGCAGTACAAAAGAATAAGCGGCAGATCTCCTTAGGTTGAGTCACAGTGCTTTGCTCCTAAGACCATGCATATCATGGGAATATTTCAGCATTTCTGCTCTGGTTTTCAGTGTATTACACAAAAACACCCACCTGATGACGTCATTTCAAGAGCAACAGCAGCAATTTGCAGAATTCAGCTTCTTTGGGGAACTCAGAAATTGCTGAGCTGACACCAAGTCCTGCAGTGTCCCTGTCACCCGCAGAGTACCCGCACCCTCACCACGGTACCGGGCATTGTGACAAAGGTTCTATGTCAGCTGGGTGTGGCAGCCGAGCGCCCCCTAGGGGAGGGGGAGCCTGTCAGCCCCGGGCCTGTCACTGCCTGCTGTCCCCCCTATCACCAGCGAGGCCTCGGAAAAGTTTCCAAAACATCCCCAGACTTGGGTCCAGCTTGGCCAAAAGTCTCCAAGAGACAAGTCGGAAAGAAGGATATGGAACAAAGGGAGAAAGCGAAGGGAGCAAGCCAAAGGGAGGGAACAGGAAAATCTAGTGCCGGGCTGCAGGACTGAAATGGAGGAATGGAAAGACAAAAGCCAGGAAGCAGGAGAGTTTGAGAAAAGGATAGAGGAAAGAAGAGACAGGCAGCCAGACGAGGGGTTAGTGAGAGAGGCTGAGACAGAGAACAGGATGAGAAGGAAATAAGGCAAGACAAAATACGCCAAAGGAGGTTTCCTTGCTTTATATTTTCTACCACATTCATCTGGAGACGAGGAGGAAAGCCATCAGACCTGATGGATTAGGCCCAATCAAAAACCCCGGCTACTTGAGACACTTAGACTAAGCCTAAAATGCAAAGATCTCTCCATAAGGATGGGTTTTATACTCTACTTCCACAATCTGCTGGCAGTACAAAAGAATAAGCGGCAGATCTACTTAGGCTGAGTCACGGTGCTTTGCTCCTAAGACCATGCATATCATGGGAATAGTTCAGCATTTCTGCTCTGGATTTCAGTGTATTACACAAAAACACCCACCTGATGACGTCATTTCAAGAGCAACAGCAGCAATTTGCAGAATTCAGCTTTTTTGGGGAACTGAGAAATTGCTGAGCTGACACCAAGTCCTGCTGTGTCCCTGTCACCCGCAGAGTGCCCGCATCCTCACCACGGTAGCGGGCATTGTGACAAAGGTTCTATGTCAGTTGGGTGTGGCAGCCGAGCGCCCCCTAGGGGAGTGGGAGCCTGTCAGGCCCGGGCCTGTCACTGCCTGCTGTCTCCCCCCTCAGCAGCAAGGCCTCTGAAACGTTTCCAAAACATCCCCAGACTTGGGTCCAGCGTGGCCAAAAGTCTCCAAGAGACAAGTCGGAAAGAAGGATATGGAACAAAGGGAGAAAGCGAAGGGAGCAAGCCAAAGGGAGGGAAGAGGAATATCTAGTGCCGGGCTGCAGGACTGAAATGGAGGAATGGAAAGACAAAAGCCAGGAAGCAGGAGAGTTTGAGAAAAGGAGAGAGGAAAGAGGAGACATGCAGCCAGACGAGGGGTTAGTGAGAGAGGCTGGGACAGAGAACAGGATGAGAAGGAAATAAGGCTAGGCAAGGCTGGGCCAAAGGACGTTTCCTTGCTTTATATTTTCTACCACGTTCATCTGGAGACGAGGAGGAAAGCCATCAGACCTGATGGATTAGGCCCAATCAAAAACCCCGGCTACTTAAGACACTTAGACTAAGCCTAAAATGCAAAGATCTCTCCATAAGGATGGGTTTTATACTCTACTTCCACAATCTGCTGGCAGTACAAAAGAATAAGCGGCAGATATCCTTAGGCTGAGTCACGGTGCTTTGCTCCTAAGACCATGCATATCATGGGAATATTTCAGCATTTCTGCTCTGGTTTTCATTGTATTACACAAAAACACCCACCTGATGACGTCATTTCAAGAGCAACAGCAGCAATTTGCAGAATTCAGCTTCTTTGGGGAACTGAGAAATTGCTGAGCTGACACCAAGTCCTGCTGTGTCTTTGTCACCCACGCATCCTCACCACGGTAGCGGGCATTGTGACAAAGGTTCTATGTCAGCTGGGTGTGGCAGCCGAGCGCCCCCTAGGGGAGGGGGAGCCTGTCAGCCCCGGGCCAGTCACTGCCTGCTGTCTCCCCCCTCAGCAGCGAGGCCTCTGAAAAGTTTCCAAAACATCCCCAGACTTGGGTCCAGCGTGGCTAAAAGTCTCCAAGAGACAAGTCGGAAAGAAGGATATGGAACAAAGGGAGAAAGCGAAGGGAGCAAGCCAAAGGGAGGGAAGAGGAATATCTAGTGCCGGGCTGCAGGACTGAAATGGAGGAATGGAAAGACAAAAGCCAGGAAGCAGGAGAGTTTGAGAAAAGGAGAGAGGAAAGAAGAGACATGCAGCCAGACGAGGGCTTAGTGAGAGAGGCTGGCACAGAGAAGAGGATGAGAAGGAAATAAGGCAAGACAAAATACGCCAAAGGAGGTTTCCTTGCTTTATATTTTCTACCACATTCATCTGGAGATGAGGAGGAAAGCCATCAGACCTGATGGATTAGGCCCAATCAAAAACCCCGGCTACTTGAGACACTTAGACTAAGCCTAAAATGCAAAGATCTCTCCATAAGGATGGGTTTTTATACTCTACTTCCACAATCTGCTGGCAGTACAAAAGAATAAGCGGCAGATCTCCTTAGGCTGAGTCACGGTGCTTTGCTCCTAAGACCATGCATACCATGGGAATATTTCAGCATTTCTGCTCTGGTTTTCAGTGTATTACACCAAAACACCCACCTGATGACGTCATTTCAAGAGCAACAGCAGCAATTTGCAGAATTCAGCTTCTTTGGGGAACTGAGAAATTGCTGAGCTGACACCAAGTCCTGCTGTGTCCCTGTCACCCGCAGAGTGCCCGCATCCTCACCACGGTAGCGGGCATTGTGACAAAGGTTCTATGTCAGCTGGGTGTGGCAGCCGAGCGCCCCCTAGGGGAGTGGGAGCCTGTCAGGCCCGGGCCTGTCACTGCCTGCTGTCTCCCCCCTCAGCAGCAAGGCCTCGGAAAAGTTTCCAAAACATCCCGAGACTTGGGTCCAGCGTGGCCAAAAGTCTCCAAGAGACAAGTCGGAAAGAAGGATATGGAACAAAGGGAGAAAGCGAAGGGAGCAAGCCAAAGGGAGGGAAGAGGAAAATCTAGTGCCGGGCTGCAGGACTGAAATGGAGGAATGGAAAGACAAAAGCCAGGAAGCAGGAGAGTTTGAGAAAAGGAGAGAGGAAAGAGGAGACATGCAGCCAGACGAGGGGTTAGTGAGAGAGGTTGGGACAGAGAACAGGATGAGAAGGAAATAAGGCTAGGCAAGGCTGGGCCAAAGGACGTTTCCTTGCTTTATAGTTTCTACCACATTCATCTGGAGACGAGGAGGAAAGCCATCAGACCTGATGGATTAGGCCCAATCAAAAACCCCGGCTACTTAAGACACTTAGACTAAGCCTAAAATGCAAAGATCTCTCCATAAGGATGAGTTTTATACTCTACTTCCACAATCTGCTGGCAGTACAAAAGAATAAGCGGCAGATCTCCTTAGGTTGAGTCACAGTGCTTTGCTCCTAAGACCATGCATATCATGGGAATATTTCAGCATTTCTGCTCTGGTTTTCAGTGTATTACACAAAAACACCCACCTGATGACGTCATTTCAAGAGCAACAGCAGCAATTTGCAGAATTCAGCTTCTTTGGGGAACTGAGAAATTGCTGAGCTGACACCAAGTCCTGCTGTGTCCCTGTCACCCGCAGAGTACCCGCACCCTCACCACGGTACTGGGCATTGTGACAAAGGTTCTATGTCAGCTGGGTGTGGCAGCCGAGCGCCCCCTAGGGGAGGGGGAGCCTGTCAGCCCCGGGCCTGTCACTGCCTGCTGTCCCCCCTGTCACCAGCGAGGCCTCGGAAAAGTTTCCAAAACATCCCCAGACTTGGGTCCAGCTTGGCCAAAAGTCTCCAAGAGACAAGTCGGAAAGAAGGATATGGAACAAAGGGAGAAAGCGAAGGGAGCAAGCCAAAGGGAGGGAACAGGAAAATCTAGTGCCGGGCTGCAGGACTGAAATGGAGGAATGGAAAGACAAAAGCCAGGAAGCAGGAGAGTTTGAGAAAAGGATAGAGGAAAGAAGAGACAGGCAGCCAGACGAGGGGTTAGTGAGAGAGGCTGAGACAGAGAACAGGATGAGAAGGAAATAAGGCAAGACAAAATACGCCAAAGGAGGTTTCCTTGCTTTATATTTTCTACCACATTCATCTGGAGACGAGGAGGAAAGCCATCAGACCTGATGGATTAGGCCCAATCAAAAACCCCGGCTACTTGAGACACTTAGACTAAGCCTAAAATGCAAAGATCTCTCCATAAGGATGGGTTTTATACTCTACTTCCACAATCTGCTGGCAGTACAAAAGAATAAGCGGCAGATCTCCTTAGGCTGAGTCACGGTGCTTTGCTCCTAAGACCATGCATATCATGGGAATAGTTCAGCATTTCTGCTCTGGATTTCAGTGTATTACACAAAAACACCCACCTGATGACATCATTTCAAGAGCAACAGCAGCAATTTGCAGAATTCAGCTTCTTTGGGGAACTGAGAAATTGCTGAGTTGACACCGAGTCCTGCTGTGTCCCTGTCACCCTCAGAGTGCCTGCATCCTCACCACGGTGGCGGGCATTTTGACAAAGGTTCTATGTCCGATGGGTTTGGCAGCCGAGCGCCCCCTAGGGGAGGGGGAGCCTGTCAGCCCCGGGCCTGTCACTGCCTGTTATCTCCCCCTGTCACCAGCGAGGCCCCTGAAAAGTATCCAAAACATCCCCAGATTTGGGTCCAGCGTGGCCAGAAGTCTCCGAGAGACAAGTCGGATAGAAGGATATGGAACAAAGAGAGAAAGCAAAGGGAGCAAGCCAAAGGGAGGGAAGAGGAAAATCTAGTGCCGGGCTGCAGGACTGAAATGGAGGAATGGAAAGACAAAAGCCAGGAAGCAGGAGAGTTTGAGAAAAGGAGAGAGGAAAGAGGAGACATGCAGCCAGACGAGGGGTTAGTGAGAGAGGCTGGGACAGAGAACAGGATGAGAAGGAAATAAGGCTAGGCAAGGCTGGGCCAAAGGACGTTTCCTTGCTTTATATTTTCTACCACATTCATCTGGAGACGAGGAGGAAAGCCATCAGACCTGATGGATTAGGCCCAATCAAAAACCCCGGCTACTTGAGACACTTAGACTAAGCCTAAAATGCAAAGATCTCTCCATAAGGATGGGTTTTATACTCTACTTCACACAATCTGCTGGCAGTACAAAAGAATAAGCGGCAGATCTCCTTAGGCTGAGTCACGGTGCTTTGCTCCTAAGACCATGCATACCATGGGAATATTTCAGCATTTCTGCTCTGGTTTTCAGTGTATTACACCAAAACACCCACCTGATGACATCATTTCAAGAACAACAGCAGCAATTTGCAGAATTCAGCTTTTTTGGGGAACTGAGAAATTGCTGAGCTGACACCAAGTCCTGCTCTGTCCCTGTCACCCGCAGAGTGCCCGCATCCTCACCACGGTAGCGGGCATTGTGACAAAGGTTCTATGTCAGCTGGGTGTGGCAGCCGAGCGCCCCCTAGGGGAGGGGGAGCCTGTCAGCCCCGGGCCAGTCACTGCCTGCTGTCTCCCCCCTCAGCAGCGAGGCCTCTGAAAAGTTTCCAAAACATCCCCAGACTTGGGTCCAGCGTGGCTAAAAGTCTCCAAGAGACAAGTCGGAAAGAAGGATATGGAACAAAGGGAGAAAGCGAAGGGAGCAAGCCAAAGGGAGGGAAGAGGAATATCTAGTGCCGGGCTGCAGGACTGAAATGGAGGAATGGAAAGACAAAAGCCAGGAAGCAGGAGAGTTTGAGAAAAGGAGAGAGGAAAGAAGAGACATGCAGCCAGACGAGGGCTTAGTGAGAGAGGCTGGCACAGAGAAGAGGATGAGAAGGAAATAAGGCAAGACAAAATACGCCAAAGGAGGTTTCCTTGCTTTATATTTTCTACCACATTCATCTGGAGATGAGGAGGAAAGCCATCAGACCTGATGGATTAGGCCCAATCAAAAACCCCGGCTACTTGAGACACTTAGACTAAGCCTAAAATGCAAAGATCTCTCCATAAGGATGGGTTTTATACTCTACTTCCACAATCTGCTGGCAGTACAAAAGAATAAGCGGCAGATCTCCTTAGGCTGAGTCACGGTGCTTTGCTCCTAAGACCATGCATACCATGGGAATATTTCAGCATTTCTGCTCTGGTTTTCAGTGTATTACACCAAAACACCCACCTGATGACGTCATTTCAAGAGCAACAGCAGCAATTTGCAGAATTCAGCTTCTTTGGGGAACTGAGAAATTGCTGAGCTGACACCAAGTCCTGCTGTGTCCCTGTCACCCGCAGAGTGCCCGCATCCTCACCACGGTAGCGGGCATTGTGACAAAGGTTCTATGTCAGCTGGGTGTGGCAGCCGAGCGCCCTCTAAAGGAGGGGGAGCCAGTCAGCCCCAGGCCTGTCACTGCCTGCTGTCTCCCCCCTCAGCAGCGAGGCCTCTGAAAAGTTTCCAAAACATCCCCAGACTTGGGTCCAGCGTGGCCAAAAGTCTCCAAGAGACAAGTCGGAAAGAAGGATATGGAACAAAGGGAGAAAGCGAAGGGAGCAAGCCAAAGGGAGGGAAGAGCTAAATCTAGTGCTGAGCTGCAGGACTGAAATGGAGGAATGGAAAGACAAAAGCCAGGAAGCAGGAGAGTTTGAGAAAAGGAGAGAGGAAAGAAGAGACATGCAGCCAGACGAGGGCTTAGTGAGAGAGGCTGGCACAGAGAACAGGATGAGAAGGAAATAAGGCAAGGCAAAATACGCCAAAGGACATTTCCTTGCTTTATATTTTCTACCACATTCATCTGGAGACGAGGAGGAAAGCCATCAGACCTGATGGATTAAGCCAAATCAAAAACCCCGGCTACTTGAGACACTTAGACTAAGCCTAAAATGCAAAGATCTCTCCATAAGGATGGGTTTTATACTCTACTTCCACAATCTGCTGGCAGTACAAAAGAATAAGCGGCAGATATCCTTAGGCTGAGTCACGGTGCTTTGCTCCTAAGACCATGCATATCATGGGAATATTTCAGCATTTCTGCTCTGGTTTTCAGTGTATTACACAAAAACACCCACCTGATGACGTCATTTCAAGAAAAACAGCAGCAATTTGCAGAATTCAGCTTCTTTGGGGAACTGAGAAATCGCTGAGCTGACACCAAGTCCTGCTGTGTCCCTGTCACCCGCAGAGTACCCGCACCCTCACCACGGTAGCGGGCGTTGTGACAAAGGTTCTAGGTCAGCTGGGTGTAGCAGCCGAGCACCCCCTAGGGGAGGGGGAGGCTGTCAGCCCCGGGCCTGTCACTGCCTGCTGTCTCCCCTGTCACCAGCGAGGCCTCGGAAAGGTTTCCAAAACATCCCCAGACTTGTGTCCAGCGTGGCCAAAAGTCTCCAAGAGACAAGTCGGAAAGAAGGATATGGAACAAAGAGAGAAAGCGAAGGGAGCAAGCCAAAGGGAGGGAAGAGGAAAATCTAGTGCCGGGCTGCAGGACTGAAATGGAGAAATGGAAAGACAAAAGCCAGGAAGCAGGAGAGTTTGAGAAAAGGAGAGAGGAAAGAAGAGACATGCAGCCAGAAGAGGGGTTAGTGAGAGAGGCTGGGACAGAGAATAGGATGAGAAGGAAATACGGCAAGGCAAGGCTGGGCCAAAGGACGTTTCCTTGCTTTATATTTTCTACCACATTCATCTGGAGATGAGGAGGAAAGCCATCAGACCTGATGGATTAGGCCCAAACAAAAACCCCGGCTACTTGAGACACTTAGACTAAGCCTAAAATGCAAAGATCTCTCCATAAGGATGGTTTTTATACTCTACTTCCACAATCTGCTGGCAGTACAAAAGAATAAGCGGCAGATCTACTTAGGCTGAGTCACGGTGCTTTGCTCCTAGAGACCATGCATACCACGGGAATATTTCAGCATTTCTGCTCTAGATTTTAGTGTATTACACCAAAACACCCACCTGATGACATCATTTCAAGAGCAACAGCAGCAATTTGCAGAATTCAGCTTCTTCGGGGAACTGAGAAATTGCTGAGCTGACACCAAGTCCTGCTGTGTCCCTGTCACCCGCAGAGTGCCCGCATCCTCACCACAGTAGCGGGCATTGTGACAAAGGTTCTATGTCAGCTGGGTGTGGCAGCCGAGCGCCCCCTAGGGGAGGGGGAGCCTGTCAGCCCCGGGCCTCTCACTGCCTGGTGCCCACCCTGTCAGCAGCGAGGCCTCTGAAAAGTCTCCAAAACATCCCCAGACTTGGGTCCAGCATGGCCAAAAGTCTCCAAGAGACAAGTCGGAAAGAAGGATATGGAACAAAGGGAGAAAGCGAAGGGAGCAAGCCAAAGGGAGGGAAGAGGAATATCTAGTGCCGGGCTGCAGGACTGAAATGGAGGAATGGAAAGACAAAAGCCAGGAAGCAGGAGAGTTTGAGAAAAGGAGAGAGGAAAGAAGAGACATGCAGCCAGACGAGGGGTTAGTGAGAGAGGCTGGCACAGAGAACAGGATGAGAAGGAAATAAGGCAAGGCAAAATATGCCAAAGGACGTTTCCTTGCTTTATATTTTCTACCACATTCATCTGGAGACGAGGAGGAAAGCCATCAGACCTGATGGATTAGGCCCAATCAAAAACCCCGGCTACTTGAGACACTTAGACTAAGCCTAAAATGCAAAGATCTCTCCATAAGGATGGGTTTTATACTCTACTTCCACAATCTGCTGGCAGTACAAAAGAATAAGCGGCAGATCTACTTAGGCTGAGTCACGGAGCTTTGCTCCTAAGACCATGCATACCATGGGAATATTTCAGCATTTCTGCTCTTGTTTTCAGTGTATTACACCAAAACACCCACCTGATGACGTCATTTCAAGAGCAACAGCAGCAATTTGCAGAATTCAGCTTCTTTGGGGAACTGAGAAATTGCTGAGCTGACACCAAGTCCTGCTGTGTCCCTGTCACCCGCAGAGTGCCCGCATCCTCACCACGGTAGCGGGCGTTGTGACAAAGGTTCTATGTCAGCTGGGTGTGGCAGCCGAGTGCCCCCTAGGGGAGGGGGAGCCTGTCAGCCCCGGGCCTGTCACTGCCTGCTGTCTCCCCCCTCAGCAGCGAGGCCTCTTGAAAAGTTTCCAAAACATCCCCAGACTTGGGTCCAGCGTGGCCAAAAGTCTCCAAGAGACAAGTCGGAAAGAAGGATATGGAACAAAGGGAGAAAGCGAAGGGAGCAAGCCAAAGGGAGGGAAGAGGAAAATCTAGTGCCGGGCTGCAGGACTGAAATGGAGGAATGGAAAGACAAAAGCCAGGAAGCAGGAGAGTTTGAGAAAAGGAGAGAGGAAAGAAGAGACATGCAGCCAGACGAGGGGTTAGTGAGACAGGCTGGCACAGAGAACAGGATGAGAAGGAAATAAGGCAAGGCAAAATACGCCAAAGGACGTTTCCTTGCTTTATATTTTCTGCCACATTCATCTGGAGACGAGGAGGAAAGCCATAAGACCTGATGGATTAGGCCCAATCAAAAACCCCGGCTACTTGAGACACTTAGACTAAGCCTAAAATGCAAAGATCTCTCCATAAGGATGGGTTTTATACTCTACTTCCACAACCGGCTGGCAGTACCAAAGAAGAAGCGGCAGATCTACTAAGGCTGAGTCACGGTGCTTTGCTCCTAAGACCATGCATACCATGGGAATATTTCAGCATTTCTGCTCTGGTTTTCAGTGTATTACACCAAAACACCCACCTGATGACATCATTTCAAGAACAACAGCAGCAATTTGCAGAATTCAGCTTTTTTGGGGAACTGAGAAATTGCTGAGCTGACACCAAGTCCTGCTCTGTCCCTGTCACCCTCAGAGTGCCTGCATCCTCACCACGGTGGCGGGCATTTTGACAAAGGTTCTATGTCCGATGGGTTTGGCAGCCGAGCGCCCCCTAGGGGAGGGGGAGCCTGTCAGCCCCGGGCCTGTCACTGCCTGTTATCTCCCCCTGTCACCAGCGAGGCCCCTGAAAAGTATCCAAAACATCCCCAGATTTGGGTCCAGCGTGGCCAGAAGTCTCCGAGAGACAAGTCGGATAGAAGGATATGGAACAAAGAGAGAAAGCGAAGGGAGCAAGCCAAAGGGAGGGAAGAGGAAAATCTAGTGCCGGGCTGCAGGACTGAAATGGAGGAATGGAAAGACAAAAGCCAGGAAGCAGGAGAGTTTGAGAAAAGGAGAGAGGAAAGAGGAGACATGCAGCCAGACGAGGGGTTAGTGAGAGAGGCTGGGACAGAGAACAGGATGAGAAGGAAATAAGGCTAGGCAAGGCTGGGCCAAAGGACGTTTCCTTGCTTTATATTTTCTACCACATTCATCTGGAGACGAGGAGGAAAGCCATCAGACCTGATGGATTAGGCCCAATCAAAAACCCCGGCTACTTGAGACACTTAGACTAAGCCTAAAATGCAAAGATCTCTCCATAAGGATGGGTTTTATACTCTACTTCACACAATCTGCTGGCAGTACAAAAGAATAAGCGGCAGATCTCCTTAGGCTGAGTCACGGTGCTTTGCTCCTAAGACCATGCATACCATGGGAATATTTCAGCATTTCTGCTCTGGTTTTCAGTGTATTACACCAAAACACCCACCTGATGACATCATTTCAAGAACAACAGCAGCAATTTGCAGAATTCAGCTTTTTTGGGGAACTGAGAAATTGCTGAGCTGACACCAAGTCCTGCTCTGTCCCTGTCACCCGCAGAGTGCCCGCATCCTCACCACGGTAGCGGGCATTGTGACAAAGGTTCTATGTCAGCTGGGTGTGGCAGCCGAGCGCCCCCTAGGGGAGGGGGAGCCTGTCAGCCCCGGGCCAGTCACTGCCTGCTGTCTCCCCCCTCAGCAGCGAGGCCTCTGAAAAGTTTCCAAAACATCCCCAGACTTGGGTCCAGCGTGGCTAAAAGTCTCCAAGAGACAAGTCGGAAAGAAGGATATGGAACAAAGGGAGAAAGCGAAGGGAGCAAGCCAAAGGGAGGGAAGAGGAATATCTAGTGCCGGGCTGCAGGACTGAAATGGAGGAATGGAAAGACAAAAGCCAGGAAGCAGGAGAGTTTGAGAAAAGGAGAGAGGAAAGAAGAGACATGCAGCCAGACGAGGGCTTAGTGAGAGAGGCTGGCACAGAGAAGAGGATGAGAAGGAAATAAGGCAAGACAAAATACGCCAAAGGAGGTTTCCTTGCTTTATATTTTCTACCACATTCATCTGGAGATGAGGAGGAAAGCCATCAGACCTGATGGATTAGGCCCAATCAAAAACCCCGGCTACTTGAGACACTTAGACTAAGCCTAAAATGCAAAGATCTCTCCATAAGGATGGTTTTTATACTCTACTTCCACAATCTGCTGGCAGTACAAAAGAATAAGCGGCAGATCTCCTTAGGCTGAGTCACGGTGCTTTGCTCCTAAGACCATGCATACCATGGGAATATTTCAGCATTTCTGCTCTGGTTTTCAGTGTATTACACCAAAACACCCACCTGATGACGTCATTTCAAGAGCAACAGCAGCAATTTGCAGAATTCAGCTTCTTTGGGGAACTGAGAAATTGCTGAGCTGACACCAAGTCCTGCTGTGTCCCTGTCACCCGCAGAGTGCCCGCATCCTCACCACGGTAGCGGGCATTGTGACAAAGGTTCTATGTCAGCTGGGTGTGGCAGCCGAGCGCCCTCTAAAGGAGGGGGAGCCAGTCAGCCCCAGGCCTGTCACTGCCTGCTGTCTCCCCCCTCAGCAGCGAGGCCTCTGAAAAGTTTCCAAAACATCCCCAGACTTGGGTCCAGCGTGGCCAAAAGTCTCCAAGAGACAAGTCGGAAAGAAGGATATGGAACAAAGGGAGAAAGCGAAGGGAGCAAGCCAAAGGGAGGGAAGAGCTAAATCTAGTGCTGAGCTGCAGGACTGAAATGGAGGAATGGAAAGACAAAAGCCAGGAAGCAGGAGAGTTTGAGAAAAGGAGAGAGGAAAGAAGAGACATGCAGCCAGACGAGGGCTTAGTGAGAGAGGCTGGCACAGAGAACAGGATGAGAAGGAAATAAGGCAAGGCAAAATACGCCAAAGGACATTTCCTTGCTTTATATTTTCTACCACATTCATCTGGAGACGAGGAGGAAAGCCATCAGACCTGATGGATTAAGCCAAATCAAAAACCCCGGCTACTTGAGACACTTAGACTAAGCCTAAAATGCAAAGATCTCTCCATAAGGATGGGTTTTATACTCTACTTCCACAATCTGCTGGCAGTACAAAAGAATAAGCGGCAGATATCCTTAGGCTGAGTCACGGTGCTTTGCTCCTAAGACCATGCATATCATGGGAATATTTCAGCATTTCTGCTCTGGTTTTCAGTGTATTACACAAAAACACCCACCTGATGACGTCATTTCAAGAAAAACAGCAGCAATTTGCAGAATTCAGCTTCTTTGGGGAACTGAGAAATCGCTGAGCTGACACCAAGTCCTGCTGTGTCCCTGTCACCCGCAGAGTACCCGCACCCTCACCACGGTAGCGGGCGTTGTGACAAAGGTTCTAGGTCAGCTGGGTGTAGCAGCCGAGCACCCCCTAGGGGAGGGGGAGGCTGTCAGCCCCGGGCCTGTCACTGCCTGCTGTCTCCCCTGTCACCAGCGAGGCCTCGGAAAGGTTTCCAAAACATCCCCAGACTTGTGTCCAGCGTGGCCAAAAGTCTCCAAGAGACAAGTCGGAAAGAAGGATATGGAACAAAGAGAGAAAGCGAAGGGAGCAAGCCAAAGGGAGGGAAGAGGAAAATCTAGTGCCGGGCTGCAGGACTGAAATGGAGAAATGGAAAGACAAAAGCCAGGAAGCAGGAGAGTTTGAGAAAAGGAGAGAGGAAAGAAGAGACATGCAGCCAGAAGAGGGGTTAGTGAGAGAGGCTGGGACAGAGAATAGGATGAGAAGGAAATACGGCAAGGCAAGGCTGGGCCAAAGGACGTTTCCTTGCTTTATATTTTCTACCACATTCATCTGGAGATGAGGAGGAAAGCCATCAGACCTGATGGATTAGGCCCAAACAAAAACCCCGGCTACTTGAGACACTTAGACTAAGCCTAAAATGCAAAGATCTCTCCATAAGGATGGTTTTTATACTCTACTTCCACAATCTGCTGGCAGTACAAAAGAATAAGCGGCAGATCTACTTAGGCTGAGTCACGGTGCTTTGCTCCTAGAGACCATGCATACCACGGGAATATTTCAGCATTTCTGCTCTAGATTTTAGTGTATTACACCAAAACACCCACCTGATGACGTCATTTCAAGAGCAACAGCAGCAATTTGCAGAATTCAGCTTCTTTGGGGAACTGAGAAATTGCTGAGCTGACACCAAGTCCTGCTGTGTCCCTGTCACCCGCAGAGTGCCCGCATCCTCACCACGGTAGCGGGCGTTGTGACAAAGGTTCTATGTCAGCTGGGTGTGGCAGCCGAGTGCCCCCTAGGGGAGGGGGAGCCTGTCAGCCCCGGGCCTGTCACTGCCTGCTGTCTCCCCCCTCAGCAGCGAGGCCTCTTGAAAAGTTTCCAAAACATCCCCAGACTTGGGTCCAGCGTGGCCAAAAGTCTCCAAGAGACAAGTCGGAAAGAAGGATATGGAACAAAGGGAGAAAGCGAAGGGAGCAAGCCAAAGGGAGGGAAGAGGAAAATCTAGTGCCGGGCTGCAGGACTGAAATGGAGGAATGGAAAGACAAAAGCCAGGAAGCAGGAGAGTTTGAGAAAAGGAGAGAGGAAAGAAGAGACATGCAGCCAGACGAGGGGTTAGTGAGACAGGCTGGCACAGAGAACAGGATGAGAAGGAAATAAGGCAAGGCAAAATACGCCAAAGGACGTTTCCTTGCTTTATATTTTCTGCCACATTCATCTGGAGACGAGGAGGAAAGCCATAAGACCTGATGGATTAGGCCCAATCAAAAACCCCGGCTACTTGAGACACTTAGACTAAGCCTAAAATGCAAAGATCTCTCCATAAGGATGGGTTTTATACTCTACTTCCACAACCGGCTGGCAGTACCAAAGAAGAAGCGGCAGATCTACTAAGGCTGAGTCACGGTGCTTTGCTCCTAAGACCATGCATACCATGGGAATATTTCAGCATTTCTGCTCTGGTTTTCAGTGTATTACACCAAAACACCCACCTGATGACATCATTGCAAGAGCAACAGCAGCAATTTGCAGAATTCAGCTTCTTTGGGGAACTGAGAAATTGCTGAGCTGACACCAAGTCCTGCTGTGTCCCTGTCACCCGCAGAGTGCCCGCATCCTCACCACGGTAGCGGGCATTGTGACAAAGGTTCTATGTCAGCTGGGTGTGGCAGCCGAGCGCCCCCTAGGGGAGGCGGAGCCTGTCAGCCCCGGGCCTCTCACTGCCTGCTGTCCCCCCTGTCACCAGCAAGGCCTCTGAAAAGTCTCCAAAACATCCCCAGACTTGGGTCCAGCGTGGCCAAAAGTCTCCAAGAGACAAGTCGGAAAGAAGGATATGGAACAAAGGGAGAAAGCGAAGGGAGCAAGCCAAAGGGAGGGAAGAGGAATATCTAGTGCCGGGCTGCAGGACTGAAATGGAGGAATGGAAAGACAAAAGCCAGGAAGCAGGAGAGTTTGAGAAAAGGAGAGAGGAAAGAAGAGACATGCAGCCAGACGAGGGGTTAGTGAGAGAGGCTGGCACAGAGAACAGGATGAGAAGGAAATAAGGCAAGGCAAAATATGCCAAAGGACGTTTCCTTGCTTTATATTTTCTACCACATTCATCTGGAGACGAGGAGGAAAGCCATCAGACCTGATGGATTAGGCCCAATCAAAAACCCCGGCTACTTGAGACACTTAGACTACGCCTAAAATGCAAAGATCTCTCCATAAGGATGGTTTTTAAACTCTACTTCCACAATCTGCTGGCAGTACACAAGAATAAGCGGCAGATCTACTTAGGCTGAGACACAGTGCTTTGCTCCTAAGACCATGGATACCATGGGAATATTTCAGCATTTCTGCTCTGGTTTTCAGTGTATTACACCAATACACCCACCTGATGACATCATTGCAACAGCAACAGCAGCAATTTGCAGAATTCAGCTTCTTTGGGGAACTGAGAAATTGCTGAGCTGACACCAAGTCCTGCTGTGTCCCTGTCACCCGCAGAGTGCCCGCATCCTCACCACGGTAGCAAGCATTGTGACAAAGGTTCTATGTCAGCTGGGTGTGGCAGCCGAGTGCCCCCTAGGGGAGGGGGAGCCTGTCAGCCCCGGGCCTGTCACTGCCTGCTGTCTCCCCCCTCAGTAGCGAGGCCTCTGAAAAGTTTCCAAAACATCCCCAGACTTGCGTCCAGCGTTGCCAAAAGTCTCCAAGAGACAAGTCGGAAAGAAGGATATGGAACAAAGGGAGAAAGCGAAGGGAGCAAGCCAAAGGGAGGGAAGAGGAAAATCTAGTGCCGGGCTGCAGGACTGAAATGGAGGAATGGAAAGACAAAAGCCAGGAAGCAGGAATGTTTGAGAAAAGGAGAGAGGAAAGAAGAGACATGCAGCCAGAAGAGGGGTTAGTGAGAGAGGCTGGCACAGAGAACAGGATGAGAAGGAAATACGGCAAGGCAAGGCTGGGCCAAAGGACGTTTCCTTGATTTATATTTTCTACCAAATTCATCTGGAGATGAGGAGGAAAGCCATCAGACCTGATGGATTAGTCCCAAACAAAATCCCCGGCTACTTGAGACACTTAGACTAAGCCTAAAATGCAAAGATCTCTCCATAAGGATGGTTTCTATACTCTACTTCCACAATCTGCTGGCAGTACAAAAGAATAAGCGGCAGATCTACTTAGGCTGAGTCACGGTGCTTTGCTCCTAAGACCATGCATACCATGGGAATATTTCAGCATTTCTGCTCTGGTTTTCAGTGTGTTACACCAAAACACCCACCTGATGACATCATTTCAAGAGCAACAGCAGCAATTTGCAGAATTCAGCTTCTTTGGGGAACTGAGAAATTGCTGAGCTGACACCAAGTCCTGCTGTGTCCCTGTCACCCGCAGAGTGCCCGCATCCTCACCACAGTAGCGGGCATTGTGACAAAGGTTCTATGTCAGCTGGGTGTGGCAGCCGAGCGCCCCCTAGGGGAGGGGGAGCCTGTCAGCCCCGGGCCTCTCACTGCCTGCTGCCCACCCTGTCAGCAGCGAGGCCTCTGAAAAGTTTCCAAAACATCCCCAGACTTGGGTCCAGCGTGGCCAAAAGTCTCCAAGAGACAAGTCGGAAAGAAGGATATGGAACAAAGGGAGAAAGCGAAGGGAGCAAGCCAAAGGGAGGGAAGAGGAATATCTAGTGCCGGGCTGCAGGACTGAAATGGAGGAATGGAAAGACAAAAGCCAGGAAGCAGGAGAGTTTGAGAAAAGGAGAGAGGAAAGAAGAGACATGCAGCCAGACGAGGGGTTAGTGAGAGAGGCTGGCACAGAGAACAGGATGAGAAGGAAATAAGGCAAGGCAAAATATGCCAAAGGACGTTTCCTTGCTTTATATTTTCTACCACATTCATCTGGAGACGAGGAGGAAAGCCATCAGACCTGATGGATTAGGCCCAATCAAAAACCCCGGCTACTTGAGACACTTAGACTAAGCCTAAAATGCAAAGATCTCTCCATAAGGATGGGTTTTATACTCTACTTCCACAATCTGCTGGCAGTACAAAAGAATAAGCGGCAGATCTACTTAGGCTGAGTCATGGTGGTTTGCTCCTAAGACCATGCATACCATGGGAATATTTCAGCATTTCTGCTCTGGTTTTCAGTGTATTACACCAAAACACCCACCTGATGACATCATTTCAAGAGCAACAGCAGCGATTTGCAGAATTCAGCTTCTTTGGGGAACTGAGAAATTGCTGAGCTGACACCAAGTCCTGCTGTGTCCCTGTCACCCGCAGAGTGCCCGCATCCTCACCACGGTAGCGGGCATTGTGACAAAGGTTCTATGTCAGCTCGGTGTGGCAGCTGAGCGCCCCCTAGGGGAGGGGGAGCCTGTCAGCCCCGGGCCTGTCACTGCCTGCTGTCCCCCCTGTCAGTAGCGAGGCCTCTGAAAAGTTTCCAAAACATCCCCAGACTTGGGTCCAGCGTGGCCAAAAGTCTCCAAGAGACAAGTCGGAAAGAAGGATATGGAACAAAGGGAGAAAGCGAAGGGAGCAAGCCAAAGGGAGGGAAGAGGAAAATCTAGTGCCGGGCTGCAGGACTGAAATGGAGGAATGGAAAGACAAAAGCCAGGAAGCAGGAGAGTTTGAGAAAAGGAGAGAGGAAAGAAGAGACATGCAGCCAGACGAGGGCTTAGTGAGAGAGGCTGGGACAGAGAACAGGATGAGAAGGAAATAAGGCAAGGCAAGGCTAGGCCAAAGGACGTTTCCTTGCTTTATATTTTCTACCACATTCATCTGGAGACGAGGAGGAAAGCCATCAGACCTGATGGATTAGGCCCAAACAAAATCCCCGGCTACTTGAGACACTTAGACTAAGCCTAAAATGCAAAGATCTCTCCATAAGGATGGTTTTTATACTCTACTTCCACAATCTGCTGGCAGTACAAAAGAATAAGCGGCAGATCTACTTAGGCTGAGTCACGGTGATTTGCTCCTAAGACCATGCATATCACGGGAACATTTCAGCATTTCTGCTCTGGTTTTCAGTGTATTACACAAAAACACCCACCTGATAATGTCATTTCAAGAGCAACAGCAGCGATTTGCAGAATTCAGCTTCTTTGGGGAACTGAGAACTTGCTGAGCTGACACCAAGTCCTGCTGTGTCCCTGTCACGCGCAGAGTGCCCGCATCCTCACCACGGTAGCGGGCATTGTAACAAAGGTTCTATGTCAGCTGGGTGTGGCAGCCGAGTGCCCCTAGGGGAGGGGGAGCATGTCAGGCCCAGGCCTGTTACTGCCTGCTGTCCCCCCTGTCAGCAGTGAGGCCTATGAAAAGTTTCCAAAACATCCCCAGACTTGGGTCCAGCGTGGCCAAAAGTCTCCAAGAGACAAGTCGGAAAGAAGGATATGGAACAAAGGGAGAAATCGAAGGGAGCAAGCCAAAGGGAAGGAAGAGGAAAATCTAGTGCCGGGCTGCAGGACTGAAATGGAGGAATGGAAAGACAAAAGCCAGGAAGCAGGAGAGTTTGAGAAAAGGAGAGAGGAAAGAAGAGACATGCAGCCAGACGAGGGCTTAGTGAGAGAGGCTGGCACAGAGAACAGGATGAGAAGGAAATAAGGCAAGGCAAAATACGCCAAAGGACGTTTCCTTGCTTTATATTTTCTACCACGTTCATCTGGAGACGAGGAGGAAAGCCATCAGACCTGATGGATTAGGCCCAAACAAAAACCCCGGCTACTTGAGACACTTAGACTAAGCCTAAAATGCAAAGATCTCTCCATAAGGATGGGTTTTATACTCTACTTCCACAATCTGCTGGCAGTACAAAAGAATAAGCGGCAGATCTACTTAGGCTGAGTCACGGTGCTTTGCTCCTAAGACCATGCATACCATGGGTATTTTTCAGCATTTCTGCTCTGGTTTTCAGTGTATTACACCAAAACACCCACCTGATGACATCATTTCAAGAGCAACAGCAGCAATTTGCAGAATTCAGCTTCTTTGGGCAACTCAGAAATTGCTGAGCTGACACCAAGTCCTGCTGTGTCCCTGTCACCCGCAGAGTGCCCGCATCCTCACCACGGTAGCGGGCATTGTGACAAAGGTTCTATGTCAGCTGTTGCTCTTGCGTCCGTCAAGAGAGCTACAACGAAGCATGCCGAACGGAGAAAATAGCAGCAGCTCATCTGTTCACACCTTGTTTCTGCCGTGTGCTCGAACGCCAAGACGTTCGTGCTGCTGTGAGATGAAAGACGTCCTTCTGAAGATGTGGTTGCTCTACACCGGTCCACTTGTTAGTGTATCCATTCAGTGCTGAGCTGCGGGGCATTCAGAAGTGGTTCTGTGGAGACGTGTGCATAGAGGCAGCTGTCAGAACACGCACACTCGATTGTTCACCAAAACATATGCAGACGCGTCCTTACCCTATAGATTTCGATGCACAGAGTTCCCTGTGTTCGCAAGAGACAAGGGAATCGAATCTGTACGCACGGAAGCAATACCGGACCGTTTCCCTCGGAGTGAACACGAAAGAGCCGTCTATACACTCGCAGACACGGGAACGTGCCTCAATGCTGTCACAGAGGCAGCAGCTTTTGCACAGATGCTCTGGTGATTCTGGCACTTTCCAGGCACACTCCTGAAAGTCGCGCACACTGCTGTTCACTCGCTAAACGACCTCTTCGGAAACACGTCTCCGGTCGATGGACCGCTCAGATTGCTTCTCGTGTAACTGTGAACTGTGTCAGCGCAGGGAATCCGTCTCTGTTGAGCAGATGTCAATCCTGTCTCGCTTTTGCTTTGTTGCCTCTACCAAGATGATTTCCCGTTTCTCTCTTCACTGGAGCACGCAGACACAGCCAACGCACATCAAGTGTCAAGAGACACACTCTGCTGAGCTCAACGCTTGTGCAGATGCACATGTGCGACGAAGTCAACACACGTGCTTGTGGAGAGAAAGAAAGGGACTCCCAGGCGTGTGGAGCGACGGGGAGAAAGAGCGGGCGCTGAGGAACACAGTTTCAAACAGACTGTCTCCACACAAACAGGCACCTGTCTGCAGGTATCCTAGATCTTGATTCTTGAACTTGAGGAAACATGCGTCTGAGCAAAACTCCCAAACGCTTCCAGGAAAGACACAGGCTCTCCCACAAGCATACAAGTGTTTGCCCTCAGCTATAGATCAGGGACAAGCTTGTGAAGAGATGCCCTGATATTCTTTCGCCTTATGGCATCATGTGTTTCATTTCTCTTGGAAATCGATTGCTAAGTGTCTTTCCTCGGGCGACTGTGAAGCATTTGCCACCGGAGGAGAAGTAGCACGGAGCAGCATTCAGTACTGTCTACGTCACGGCCCCTTATAAGACAGCGGCACTGGCACGCACACACACACAGGAGACGGCAGCACTGGCGCACACACACACACACACAGGAGACGGCAGCACTACTTAAAAACTTCAAGACGCTGGGAAGAAGTGCCAGTCCCTTAGACTGGAGGGGTACAGAGCACAGCTGCCGATGCAGCCCAGAACTACACCTCCTGAACTCTGGATCCTTTGGGGCACTCCTGGGTCCCCTCCTGAACTCTGGATCCTTCGGGGCACTCCTGGGTCCCCTCCTAAGCTCTTGGGTCCTTTGGGGAACTCTTGGGTCTCCTCAGTACTCTTGGGTTCCCCCCTGAACTCCTGGGTCCTTTGGGGCACTGCTGGGTCCCCTCCCGAACTCCTAGGTGGGTCCCCTCCCGAACTCTTGGGTACTTTGGGGCACTCCTGGGTCCCCTCAGGACGCCTGGGTTCCCCCCTGAACTCCTGCGTCCTTTGGGGCATTCCTGTGTTCCCTCCTGAACTCTGGATCCTTTGGGGCACTCCTGGGTCCCCTCCTGAACTCCTGGGTCCTTTGAGGCACTCCTGGTCCCCCTCCTGAACTCCTGAATGGGTTCCCTCAGAACTCATGGGTCCCCTCCTGAAATCCTGAGTGGGTCACTCCTGAACTCTTGGGCGGGTCACCTCCTGAGCTCCTGGGCGGGTCCCTCCTGAACTCTTGGGCGGGTCCCCTCCCGAACTCCTGGGCGGGTCCCCTCCCGAACTCCTGGGTACTTTGGGGTACTCCTGGGTCCCCTCAGAACGCCTGGGTTCCCCCCTGAACTCCTGGGTCCTTTGGGGCATTCCTGGGTCCCCTCCTGAACTCTGGATCCTTGGGGCACTCCTGGTCCCCCTCCTGAACTCCTGAATGGGTCCCCTCAGAACTCCTGGGTCCCCTCCTGAAGTCCTGGGTGGGTCACTCCTGAACTCTTGGGCGGGTCCCCTCCCGAACTCCTGGGCGGGTCCCCTCCCGAACTCCTGGGCGGGTCCCCTCCCGAACTCCTGGGCGGGTCCCCTCCCGAACTCCTGGGTACTTTGGGGCACTCCTGGGTCCCCTCAGGACGCCTGGGGTCCCCCCTGAACTCCTGCGTCCTTTGGGGCATTCCTGTGTTCCCTCCTGAACTCTGGATCCTTTGGGGCACTCCTGGGTCCCCTCCTGAACTCCTGGGTCCTTTGAGGCACTCCTGGTCCCCCTCCTGAACTCCTGAATGGGTTCCCTCAGAACTCATGGGTCCCCTCCTGAAATCCTGAGTGGGTCACTCCTGAACTCTTGGGCGGGTCACCTCCTGAGCTCCTGGGCGGGTCCCTCCTGAACTCTTGGGCGGGTCCCCTCCCGAACTCCTGGGCGGGTCCCCTCCCGAACTCCTGGGTACTTTGGGGTACTCCTGGGTCCCCTCAGGACGCCTGGGTTCCCCCCTGAACTCCTGCGTCCTTTGGGGCATTCCTGTGTTCCCTCCTGAACTCTGGATCCTTTGGGGCACTCCTGGGTCCCCTTCTGAACTCTGGATCCTTTGGGGCACTCCTGGTCCCCCTCCTGAACTCCTGAATGGGTCCCCTCAGAACTCATGGGTCCCCTCCTGAAGTCCTGGGTGGGTCCCTCCTGAACTCCTGGGTGGGTCCCACCCTGAACTCCTGGGTCCCTTTGGGCACTCCTGGTCCCCCTCCTGAACTATTGAATGGATCTCCTCCTGAACTCCTGAATGGGTCCCCTCCTGAACTCCTGAATGGGTCTCCTCCTGAACTCCTGAATGGGTCTCCTCCTGAACTCCTGAATGGGTCTCCTCCTGAACTCCTGAATGGGTCTCCTCCTGAACTCCTGAATGGGTCTCCTCCTGAACTCCTGAATGGGTCTCCTCCTGAACTCCTGAATGGGTCTCCTCCTGAACTCCTGAATGGGTCCCCTCCTGAACTCCTGGGTGGGTTCCGCCATGCAGTGCTGGGTGGGTCCCTCCTGAACTCTTGGGTCCCCTCCTGAACTCCTGGGTGGGTCCCCTCCTGAACTCCTGGGTCCTTTGGGGCACTCTTGGGTCCCCCACTGAACTCCTGGGTCCCCCACTGAACTCTGGATCATTTGGGGCACTCCTGGGTCCCCTCCTAAGCTCTTGGGTCCTTTGGGGAACTCTTGGGTCCCCTCAGAACTTCTGGGTTCACCCCTGAACTCCTGGGTCCTTTGGGGAACTCCTGGGTCTCCTCAGTAGTCTTGGGGATCCCCCCTGAACTCCTGGGTCCTTTGGGGCACTGCTGGGTCCCCTCCCGAACTCTGGGGTACTTTGGGGCACTCCTGGGTCCCCTCAGAACGCCTGGGTTCCCCGCTGAACTCCTGGGTCCTTTGGGGCATTCCTGGGTTCCCCGCTGAACTCCTGGGTCCTTTGGGGCACTGCTGGGTCCCCTCCCGAACTCCTGGGTCCTTTGGGGCACTCCTGGGTCCCCTCCTGAACTCCTGGGTCCTTTGGGGCACTCCTGGTCCTCCTCCTGAACTCCTTAATGGGTCCCCTCAGAACTCCTGGGTCCCCTCCTGAAGTCCTGGGTGGGTTCCTCCTGAACTCCTGGGTGGGTCCCTCCTGATCTCTTGGGTCCTTTGGGGCACTCTTGGGTCTCCTCAGAACTCCTGGGTTCCCCACTGAACTCCTGGGTCCTTTGGGGCACTCCTGGGTCCGCTCCTGAACTCCTGGGTCCCCTCCTGAATTCTTCAGTCCCTCCCTGAACTCCGGGTCCCCTCCTGAACTCCTGGGCGGGTCCCCTCCTGAACTCCTGGGCGGGTCCCCTCCTGAACTCCTGGGCGGGTCCCCTCCTGAACTCCTGGGCGGGTCCCCTCCTGAACTCCTGGGCGGGTCCCCTCCTGAACTCTGGATCCTTTGGGGCACTCTTGGGTCCCCTCCTGAACTCCTGGGTCCTTTGGGGCACTCCTGGTCCCCCTCCTGAACTCCTTAATGGGTCCCCTCAGAACTCCTAGGTCCCCTCCTGAAGTCCTGGGTGGGTCCCTCCTGAACTCTTGAGTCCCCTCCTGAACTCTGGATCCTTTCGGGCACTCCTGAGTCCCCTCCTGAACTCTGGATCCTTTGGGGCACTCCTGGGTCCCCTCCTGAACTCTGGATCCTTTGGGGCACTCCTGGGTTCCCCTCCTGAACTCTGGATCCTTTGGGGCACTCCTGGGTCCCCTCCTAAGCTCTTGGGTCCTTTGGGGAACTCTTGGGTCCCCTCAGAACTCCTGGGTTCACCCCTAAACTCCTCGGTCCTTTGGGGCACTCCTGGGTCTCCTCAGTACTCTTGGGTTCCCCCCTGAACTCCTGGGTCCTTTGGGGCACTGCTGGGTCCCCTCCCGAACTCCTAGGTGTGTCCCCTCCCGAACTCCTGGGTGGGTCCCCTCCCGAACTCCTGGGTACTTTGGGGCACTCCTGGGTCCCCTCAGAACGCCTGGGTTCCCCCCTGAACTCCTGGGTCCTTTGGGGCATTCCTGGGTCCCCTCCTGAACTCTGGATCCTTGGGGCACTCCTTGTCCCCCTCCTGAACTCCTGAATGGGTCCCCTCAGAACTCATGGGTCCCCTCCTGAAGTCCTGGGTGGGTCCCCCTCCTGAACTCCTGGGTGGGTCCCTCCTGAACTTTTGGGTCCCACCCTGAACTCCTGGGTCCTTTGGGGCACTCCTGGTCTCCCTCCTGAACTATTGAATGGGTCCCTCCTGAACTCCTGAATGGGTCCCTCCTGAACTCCTGAATGGGCCCCCTCAGAACTCCTGGGTCCCCTCCTGAAGTCCTGGGTGGGTCCCGCCATGAAGTGCTGGGTGGGTCACTCCTGAACTCTTGGGTCCCCTCCTGAACCCTGGATCCTTTGGGGCACTCCTGGGTTCCCCCCTGAACTCCTGGGTCCTTTGGGGCACTGCTGGGTCCCCACCTGAACTCCTGGGTGGGTCCCTCCTGAACTCCTGGGTGGGTCCCTCCTGATCTCTTGGGTGCCCTCCTTATCTCTTGGGTCCTTTGGGGTACTCTTGGGTCCCCTCAGAACTCCTGGGTTCCCCACTGAACTCCTGGGTCCTTTGGGGCACTCCTGGTCCCCCTCCTGAACTCTTCTTTCCCCCACTGAACTCCTGGGTCCTTTGGGGCACTCCTGGGTCCTCTCCTGAACTCTGGATCTATTGGGGCACTCCTGGGTTCCCCCCTGAACTCCTGGGTCCTTTGGGGCACTGCTGGGTCCCCACCTAAACTCCTGGGTGCGTCCCTCCTGAACTCCTGGGTGGGTCCCTCCTGATCTCTTGGGTGCCCTCCTGATCACTTGGGTCCCCTCAGAACTCCTGGGTTCCCCACTGAACTCCTGGGTCCTTTGGGGCACTCCTGGTCCCCCTCCTGAACTCTTCGTTCCCCCACTGAACTCCTGGGTCCTTTGGGGCACTCCTGGGTCCCCTCCTGAACTCTGGATCCTTTGGGGCACTCCTGGGTCCCCTCCTAAGCTCTTGGGTCCTTTGGGGCACTGCTGGGTCCCCTCTTGAACTCCTGGGTGGGTCCCCTCTTGAACTCCTGGGTGCCCTACTGATCTCTTGGGTCCTTTGGGGTACTCTTGGGTCTCCTCAGAACTCCTGGGTTCCCCCCTGAACTCCTGGGTCCTTTGGGGCATTCCTGGGTCCTCTCCTGAACTCTGGATCCTTTGTGGCACTCCTGGGTCCCCTCCTGAACTCCTGGGTCCGCTCCTGAATTCTTCAGTCCCTCCCTGAACTCCTGGGCGGGTCCCTCCTGAACTCCTGGGCGGGTCCCTCCTGAACTCCTGGGCGGGTCCCCTCCTGAACTCCTGGGCGGGTCCCCTCCTGAACTCCTGGGCGGGTCCCCTCCTGAACTCCTGGGCGGGTCCCCTCCTGAACTCCTGGGCGGGTCCCCTCCTGAACTCCTGGGCGGGTCCCCTCCTGAACTCCTGGGCGGGTCCCCTCCTGAACTCCTGGGCGGGTCCCCTCCTGAACTCCTGGGCGGGTCCCCTCCTGAACTCCTGGGCGGGTCCCCTCCTGAACTCCTGGGCGGGTCCCCTCCTGAACTCCTGGGCGGGTCCCCTCCTGAACTCCTGGGCGGGTCCCCTCCTGAACTCCTGGGCGGGTCCCCTCCTGAACTCCTGGGCGGGTCCCCTCCTGAACTCCTGGGCGGGTCCCCTCCTGAACTCCTGGGCGGGTCCCCTCCTGAACTCCTGGGCGGGTCCCCTCCTGAACTCCTGGGCGGGTCCCCTCCTGAACTCCTGGGCGGGTCCCCTCCTGAACTCCTGGGCGGGTCCCCTCCTGAACTCCTGGGCGGGTCCCCTCCTGAACTCCTGGGCGGGTCCCCTCCTGAACTCCTGGGCGGGTCCCCTCCTGAACTCCTGGGCGGGTCCCCTCCTGATCTCCTGGGCGGGTCCCCTCCTGATCTCCTGGGCGGGTCCCCTCCTGATCTCCTGGGCGGGTCCCCTCCTGAACTCCTGGGCGGGTCCCCTCCTGAACTCCTGGGCGGGTCCCCTCCTGAACTCCTGGGCGGGTCCCCTCCTGAACTCCTGGGCGGGTCCCCTCCTGAACTCCTGGGCGGGTCCCCTCCTGAACTCCTGGGCGGGTCCCCTCCTGAACTCCTGGGCGGGTCCCCTCCTGAACTCCTGGGCGGGTCCCCTCCTGAACTCTTTGGTCCTTTGGGGCACTTCTGGGTCCCCTCCTGAACTCCTGAATGGGTCCCTCCTGAACTCCTGGGTCCCCTCCTGAAGTCCTGGGTGGGTCCCGACATGAAGTCCTGGGTGGGTCCCTCCTGAATTCTTGGGTCCCCTCCGGAACTCTGGATCCTTTGGGGCACTCCTGGGTCCCCTCCTGAATTCCGGATCCTTTGGGGCACTCCTGGGTTCCCCCCTGAACTCCTGGGTCCTTTGGGGCACTGCTGGGTCCCCTCCTGAACTCCTGGGTGGGTCCCCTCCTGAACTCCTGGGTGGGTCCCCTCCTGAACTCCTGGGTGGGTCCCCTCCTGAACTCCTGGGTGGGTCCCCTCCTGAACTCCTGGGTGGGTCCCCTCCTGAACTCCTGGGTCCTTTGGGTCACTCTTGTGTCCCCTCAGAACTCCTGGGTTCCCCACTGAACTCCTGGGTCCTTTGGGGTACTCTTGGGTCCCCTCCTGAACTCTTGCGTCCCCTCCTGAACTCTTGGGTCCTTTGGGGCACTCCTGGGCTCCCCCTCTAAGCTCTTGGGTCCCTTGGGGCACTCTTGGGTCCCCTCAGAACTCCTGGGTTCCCCCCTGAACTCCTGGGTCCTTTGGGGCACTGCTGGGTCCCCTCCTGAACTCCTGGGTGGGTCCCTCCTGAACTCCTGGGTGGGTCCCTCCTGAACTCCTGGGTGGGTCCCTCCTGATCCCTTGGGTGCCCTCCTGATCTCTTGGGTGCCCTCCTGATCTCTTGGGTCCTTTGGGGCACTCTTGGGTCTCCTCAGAACTCCTGGGTTCCCCACTGAACTCCTGGGTCCTTTGGGGCACTCCTGGGTCCTCTCCTGAACTCCTGGGTCCGCTCCTGAACTCCTGGGTTACCCCCTGAACTCCTAGGTCCCCTCCTGAACTCTTCAGTCCCTCCCTGAACTCCCGGTCCCCTCCTGAACTCCTGGGCGGGTGCCCTCCTGAACTCCTGGGCGGGTGCCCTCCTGAACTCCTGGGCGGGTGCCCTCCTGAACTCCTGGGCGGGTGCCCTCCTGAACTCCTGGGCGGGTGCCCTCCTGAACTCTGGATCCTTTGGGGCACTCTTGGGTCCCCTCCTGAACTCCTGGGTCCTTTGGGGCACTCCTGGTTCCCCTCCTGGACTACTGAATGGGTCCCCTCAGAACTCCTGGGTCCCCTCCTGAACTCTGGATCCTTTGGGGCACTCCTGGGTCCCCTCCTGAACTCTGGATTTTTTGGGGCACTCCTGGGTCCCCTCCTGAACTCTGGATCCTTTGGGGCACTCCTGGGTCCCTTCCTGAACTCTGGATCCTTTGGGGCACTCCTGGGTCCCCTCCTGAACTCTGGATCCTTTGGGGCACTCCTGGGTCCCCTCCTAAGCTCCTGGGTCCTTTAGGGAACTCTTGGGTCCCCTCAGAACTCCTGGCTTCACCACTAAACTCCTGGGTCCTTTGGGGCACTCCTGGGTCCCCTCAGAACGCCTGGGTTCCCCCCTGAACTCCTGGGTCCTTTGGGGCATTCCTGGGTCCCCTTCTGAACTCTGGATCCTTTGGGGCACTCCTGGTCCCCCTCCTGAACTCCTGAATGGGTCCCCTCAGAACTCATGGGTCCCCTCCTGAAGTCCTGGGTGGGTCCCTCCTGAAGTCCTGGGTGGGTCCCTCCTGAAGTCCTGGGTGGGTCCCTCCTGAACTTTTGGGTCCCACCCTAAACTCCTGGGTCCTTTGGGGCACTCCTGGTCTCCCTCCTGAACTCCTGAATGGGTCCCTCCTGAACTCCTGAATGGGTCCCGCCATGAAGTCCTGGGTGGGTCCCTCCTGAACTCTTGGGTCCCCTCCTGAACCCTGGATCCTTTGGGGCACTCCTGGGTCCCCTCCTGAACTCTTGATCCTTTGGGGCATTCCTGGGTCCTTTGGGGCACTGCTGGGTCCCCACCTGAACTCCTGGTTGGGTCCCTCCTGAACTCCTGGGTGGGTCCTTCCTGATCTCTTGGGTGCCCTCCTGATCACTTGGGTGCCCTCCTGATCACTTGGGTCCTTTGGGGCACTCTTGGGTCCCCTCAGAACTCCTGGGTTCCCCACTGAACTCCTGGGTCCTTTGGGGCACTCCTGGTCCCCCTCCTGAACTCTTCGGTCCCCCACTGAACTCCTGTGTCCTTTGGGGCACTCCTGGGTCCTTTCCTGAACTCTTGGGTCCCCTCCTGAACTCTGGATCCTTTGGGGCACTCCTGGGTCCCCTCCTAAGCTCTTGGGTCCTTTGGGGAACTCTTGGGTCCCCTCAGAACTCCTGGGTTCACCCCTGAACTCCTAGGTCTTTTGGGGCACTTCTGGGTCTCCTCAGTACTCTTGGGTTTCCCCCTGAACTCTTGGGTCCTTTGGGGCACTGCTGGGTCCCCTCCCGAACTCCTGGGTGGGTCCCCTCTTGAACTCCTGGGTGGGTCCCCTCTTGAACTCTTGGGTACTTTGGGGCACTCCTGGGTTCCCTCAGAACGGCTGGGTTCCCCCCTGAACTCCTGGGTCCTTTGGGGCATTCCTGGGTCCTCTCCTGAACTCTGGATCCGTTGGGGCACTCCTGGGTCCCCTCCTGAACTCCTGGGTCCTTTGGGGCACTCCTGGGTCCGCTCCTGAACGCTTGGGTTACCCCCTGAACTCCTAAGTCCCCTCCTGAATTCTTCAGTCCCTCCCTGAACTCCTGGGCAGGTCCCTCCTGAACTCCTGGGCGGGTCCCCTCCTGAACTCTTGGGTCCTTTGGGGCACTTCTGGGTCCCCTCCTGAACTCCTGAATGGGTCCCCTCCTGAACTCCTGAATGGGTCCCTCCTGAACTCCTGAATGGGTCCCTCCTGAACTCCTGAATGGGTCCCCTCCTGAAGTCCTGGGTGGGTACCGCCATGAAGTCCTGGGTGGGTACCGCCATGAAGTCCTGGGTGGGTACCGCCATGAAGTCCTGGGTGGGTCCCTCCTGAATTCTTGGGTCCCCTCCGGAACTCTGGATCCTTTGGGGCACTCCTGGGTTCCCCCCTGAACTCCTGGGTCCTTTGGGGCACTGCTGGGTCCCCTCCTGAACTCCTGGGTGGGTCCCCTCCTGAACTCCTGGGTGGGTCCCCTCCTGAACTCCTGGGTGGGTCCCCTCCTGAACTCCTGGGTGGGTTCCCTCCTGAACTCCTGGGTGGGTCCCCTCCTGAACTCCTGGGTCCTTTGGGTCACTCTTGGGTCCCCTCAGAACTCCTGGGTTCCCCACTGAACTCCTGGGTCCTTTGCGGTACTCCTGGGTCCCCTCCTGAACTCTTGGGTCCTTTGGGGCACTCCTGGGTCCCCCTCTAAGCTCTTGGGTCCCTTGGGGAACTCTTGGGTCCCCTCAGAACTCCTGGGTTCACCCCGAACTCCTGGGTCCTTTGGGGCACTCCTGGTCCCCCTCCTGAACTCTTCGGTCCCCCACTGAACTCCTGGGTCCTTTGGGGCAGTCCTTGGTCCCCTCCTGAACTCTTGGGTCCCCTCCTGAACTCTGGATCCTTTGGGGCACTCCTGGGTTCCCTCCTAAGCTCTTGGGTCCTTTGGGGAACTCTTGGGTCCTCTCAGAACTCCTGGGTCCTTTGGGGCACTCCTGGGTCTCCTCAGTACTCTTGGGTTCCCCCCTGAACTGCTGGGTCCTTTGGGGCACTGCTGGGTCCCCTCCCGAACTCCTGGGTGGGTCCCCCCCGAACTCTTGGGTACTTTGGGGCACTCCTGGGTCCCCTCAGAACGCCTGGGTCCCCTCCGAACTCCTGTGTTCCCCCCTGAACTCCTGGGTCCTTTGGGGCACTGCTGGTTCTCCTCCTGAACTCCTGGGTGGGTCCCGTCCTGAACTCTGAATCCTTTGGGGCACTCTTGGGTCCCCTCCTGAACTCTTGGGTCCCCTCAGAACTTCTGGGTTCCCCCCTGAACTCCTGGGTCCTTTGGGGTACTCCTGGGTCCCCTCCTGAACTCTGGATCCTTTGGGGCACTCCTGGGTCCCCTACTGAACTCCTGGGTCCTTTGGGGCACTCCTGGGTCCGCTCCTGAACTCTTGGGTTACCCCCTGAACTCCTAGGTCCCCTCCTGAATTCTTCAGTCCCTCCCTGAACTGCTGGGCGGGTCCCCTCCTGAACTCCTGGCCTGCCTGGCCACTTCACTTCACACCTCCGCCCCGGCCACTTCACAGCGGGTTAGGGTTTAGGGTTAGGGTTAGGTTTTTACATATCATCCCAAAGTTCAAGTTTAAGTTTTGAGTCACTAATGCTCATAACAGTCTTTCCAGGTTTTAATTGCTTCACTGTAGTAAGTACCAGTTTCCAGGTGGTTACAAGGCTGAGAATATATTTTTCACTGCGACTAATCGCCTTCCACAACACAGTTCCCACTTTTTCCCAGGTCTTTATTTGAAAAACTCCTAACAGGTCAGCAGGAAACCCACTGCCTCTGCACCAAATTAACAATCTTTTGAGGTTACTCTCCTCATACTTCACCACTCTCTTAGAGAGAATATGCAAGAGGAGCCGCAGTATTTCTTCTTCTTCTTTAAAAATATTCTGCCCCACCTCCTCTCGCCCCCAGCTGCTCACCTCTTTGGGCGTCCGTTGCGACGATATCGGATCCTTTATCCCTCCTCTGTCACTCCGTAGCCATCAATCGGGAGTCACGCAGCCCGCGTCCCGGTCACAGTCCAGCCGAGCCGTTCCAGCTCGGGCTCGCTCCCTGCAGCGGTCGTGCGCCTTCTGTAAATTCTCCTTAGGGATCACGTCGGGGTCACCGCTTGCGAGGGCGCAAACTCACGGACTCCACGCAACTCAACACGAATTCAAGCGAAGCCATTTATTACAGAGACAAGCCTCCTTATATACGCAGTTATTTCCCGATAAGCGTCCACGTTCCAAACACGTGTCGGCTGATCGGATATCGTCCACGTTCGGGTCTTGTTATTATAGAATTACCTCACTCTCATAACAGATATTGTTTTTCAGCCTTCGCGCCAGCCTTGGAGTCGCTTTGTCTAGTTCAGAAATAAATCTCTATCTAACAGAAACCCATCTGCACAACAACCTTAAGAAAATCCCTTAAATCTTTCACAGGTGCTGTCTTTTCTAGTTAGGGTCCAGGTGATTTTATAAGGGTGGTGGGCGGGGCCTGGGATGATCGACCCCTCCCCTCGGCAGCTTTGGAGCCGTTTAATCTACATGGGCAGATGTCTTTGGAGAAGTGGAGGTGTCTGTTCGAGGTACGAGCTTCAGGAGCAGCAAAGGTTCAGTAGCAGCTGTAGTAGAAAGGTTGTTTGTCATTATGTTTCATTCATTGATTTGGTTCCAGGTGCTTTGCATTTTCCCAAAATTCCTGACTTCAATGGAGATGGAGTGCTGGCAGTTGTATTTCACTTTCTATCTGCTCCCTAGAAAAACTAAGTTGAAATCCATACTCGGTCTCATTGTAGCTGCAATAGCAGCAATAAAGTGCAGGTGCTGTCATTTTCAGGGAGATTCCAGGTAATTTGATAAGGGTGGTGAGGGGGTCTGGGGTGAATGACCCTGCCCCTTTCCCAGGGGTTTGTGGGAAGGGGTGGGCGGAGCCCTGGGTATTTGAGCCCCGGTCCCCGGGCAGGGAGCTCATTCTGCTCCAGAGCCTCTTCGGTGGTGGTTCTCTGCTGCTCCTTCAGCAGCTTTTGAGATGTTTAATCCTAATAGGCAGATGTCTTTGGACAAGCAGAGGTGTCTGTTTGACGTAAGAGCTTCAGGAACAGGGAAGGTTTAACAACAGCTGTAGTAGAAAAGTTGTTTTATCATTATGTTTCATTTGTTGATTCATTTCCAGGTGCTTTGCATTTTCCCAAGATTCCTGACTACAATGGAGAGGGAGTGTTGTTTTTTGGTTTGTATTGCTGTATTAATAGTTATTAATGTAATCTCTTCTCCTGGAAGAGCATCTTGTCTCCAGAACCTTTGCAGCGTGCAGCGGCCCCCGGTGGATCATTCAAATGTACCTCCCAGAACTCAGCCAATGTGAGCAACGAACCGTAGGCTACTATGGATAAATATTATTTGGGGTCTCGATAGCGTGCGTGTTCTCGCTTTCCTTACTGTAGGCGACGACGGAGAAAGCGACAACTGCGGGAACATCCCCGTTAGCACAGGTGGCATTTTCCTCTGTCGAAGGTGGATTCGGTCCCTCGGCCCTCTGAAAGGTAAGTGGAGGCACGAGGGCTGGGAAGGGGCTGGGAATCGCAGGGTGGGTTTAAAGTTCTCAGACAGAAAAGCGCAGTCTAGGAGCGGTCCCCTTCGGGCAGATAAGGGGTCAGGGAACGTTACAGTGTGATGCCAGCATCTGCCGGGCAGGGCAGCTCCCGCCGGCGCCTGTTGTCGTGTAGTTCGGGAAGCCCGCCTCGTGCCTGTCAGACGATCCCGGGGTCTCGCTGTGCTCCGGGGGCCCAACGGGCCTCTCAGGTGCTATCCTGGGATCCGAAATGTCGGTGTTAATTGGCGTAGAGCCAATCGGGTGCTGGATTCTTGTATCATCAGCCAAAAGCGTGGACGGTGCTTGCATTTTGGACGTTTCTGGTCAGCTGTGACTTACGGTGTCAATCTGGGCTGCATCAGCAGCTCTGCGCTCTACTCCTCCAGTCTAAGGGACTGACACTTCAAGATGCTGGGAAGAAGTTCTTAGGTCGTGCCGCCATCTCTTCTGCGTGTGTGTGTGGCAGTGCCGCTGTCTCGTAAGGGTGTGATGTTCGGTTCCTTTTTCTTTTTCCTGGGGCTGCAGAAGAGGCTCCTTGCCTCATCACTGCCTCCCTGCAGGGCATTTGGATTGATGCCGTCTCTGGTTTTGGGTCACTGTCGTTGCAGAGCGTTTTTGGTGCTGTTGCGGTTGTGTTGTCCATAGCGTTCTGTGGCGCGTTTGTCTGCGCACGTGCACGTTCGGCTCGGAGCTGCTCTGCCCGGTGGTGTGGAGTCAGGGGCGGGTAGAGCAAAGTCTAGGAGTCCAGGGTTAATCTGTTGACAGATTCAATTGTGTAGGCAAAGGTTGGGCGATCATCTGGGATGCAGTAGCTGTGGGCAGGGGAGCTGGCAGTCCGTTCCGCAGTGTTTTAGGGACTCAATTAGAGTGTCGGGTGGGATTCCTGAATAGAAAGCAAACCTGTGGAATGGTCAAGCTGTTGATGAGCGTCTGGGTGACTTGTTGAATACCTTATTTTCAGAGGTAGAGGGATGACTTGGTACGAAAGAGCAACAGAAGAGGCGAGCAGCGCGCCATAAGCAGGTGGGTCGGTGTGTGATGCCAGCGGGAAGATGTGTTGTGTGGCTCTATGTAAGTTTGGTCATTTGTCTCTTTCATAGAAGCAAAGAGGAAACCTGGGTATTAGCACCGCATCTCCTCGGGCAAGGTGAACAATGAGCGTCGGGCCGAAGCAGCAGCTCGTTTCAGGTCCCGTGTTGCCAGTGCAGGTATGAGCGTCATTGGGTTGTGTTTTACAGGCGGCAGCTGAACCTCTGTGGTCAAGGGCGTTGCAGTCAAAAGCAAGGGTGGGCAGGCAGGTGGGAGAGCGGCCAAGGTAAAGGAGGGGGAGACGGGCCCGTCTACAGGCGGGCTGTTTTTGAGCAGCGTCCGAGCAGGTGCTTTTGTTTTCGCAGGTGCCGTGGACCAGCTCGGAGGGGCGAAGCCGCACGCCGGTCAGCAGCCGAGAAGGTGAGGCGGCGGTGGGTGTCGAGGAGCCCGGTGTCGCTCAGTGACTCGGTTCAGCATTTCCTTCTTGTTTTGCAGGCTCCTTTTGGGCCCTTTGGACTTGGAGGAACGTTTCTGGTGAGCCGGGGTATGGGCGAGGAGGAGCGTGGGGCTGGGGACTCGCTCCAAGCCCTACAGTTCTTTTGTTTCTCGCTGTCTTAGGTGTTACGAGCGATGAGGGTTTGTGACCGCACCCGTGACACGACGCGCCGAACGGAACGCCGAGGAACTTAGGAGGAGGTGGGTGTTGCGGGAGGAGTCGGCGTTTACCCCGCTATACTGTATGCTGGCACGGCTTAGTGAGCGTGTCTTTTCCTGTGTTACCGTAGATGTTGAAGAGGACCCCGGCAATGCAGGAACATCTCCGTTAGTGCACGTGGCGTTTTCTCTGTCGAAGGTGGATTTGGTCCCTCGGCCTTCTGAAAGATAAGTGGAGGCACGGGGGCTGGGAAGGGGCTGGGAATCGCAGGGATGGGGGTAAAGTTCTGATAAGGGAAAGGGCTGTCCAGGACAAGTCCCCTTTGGGTGGGTAAAGGGCCCAGGGAACTTTACAGTGCGATGCCAGCATGTGCCGGGCAGGGCAGCTCCAGCCTGCGTCTGCGTTGTCGTGTAGCTCGGGAAGCCTGCCTTGCATCTGTCAGATGATCCCGGGGTCTCGCTGTCCTCCGGGGGCCCAACGGGCCTCTCAGGTGCCATCCCGGGATCCAGAATGCCGGTGTTAATTGGCGTAATGCCAATCGGGTGCTGGATTATTGTATCATCAGCCAAAAGCGTGGACGGTTCTTGCATTTTGGATGTTCCTGGTCAGTTGTGATTTATGGTGTCATTCTGGGCTGCATCAGCAGCTCTGCTCTCTACCCCTCCACTCCTAGGGACTGACACTTCAAGATGCTGGGAAGAAGTTCTTAGGTTGTGCCGCCGTCTGCTCTGTGGGTGTGTGCGCGCCAGTGCCGCCGTCTGCTCTGTGGGTGTGTGCGCGCCAGTGCCGCCGTCTGCTCTGTGGGTGTGTGCGCGCCAGTGCCGCCGTCTGCTCTGTGGGTGTGTGCGCGCCAGTGCCGCCGTCTGCTCTGTGGGTGTGTGCGCGCCAGTGCCGCCGTCTGCTCTGTGGGTGTGTGCGCGCCAGTGCCGCCGTCTGCTCTGTGGGTGTGTGCGCGCCAGTGCCGCCGTCTGCTCTGTGGGTGTGTGCGCGCCAGTGCCGCCATCTCATAAGGGGCCGTGACGTTGGGGTCCTTTTTCCTGGGGTTGCAGAAGAGGCTCCTTGCCTCATCACTGCCTCCCTGCAGGGTGTTTCGATTGATGCCATCTCTGGTTTTGGCGTTGCTGTCGTTGCGGAGCGTTTTCGGTGCCGATCACTTCTGAAGCAGCTCGAACTCCTTCATATGCTGCTAGTATTTCCTTTTCAGTTGGAGTATAGTTGGCCTCAGATCCTTTGTATCCTCGACTCCAAAAACCTAAGGGTTGACCTCGGGTTTCTCCTGGTGCTTTCTGCCAGAGGCTCCAGGTAAGTCCATTATCTCTGGCTGCGGTGTAGAGCACATTTTTAACATCTAGTCCAGTTTGGACTGGTCCAAGGGCCACCGCATGAGTTATCTCACGCTTAATTTGTTCAAAGGTTTGTCGTTGTTCAGGGCCCCACTCAAATTGGTTCTTTTTACGAGTCACTCGATAGAGAGGCTCACAATGTGGCTGTAGTCAGGAATATGCATTCTCCAAAAACCTACAATGCCCAAGAAAGTCTGTGTCTCCTTTTTATTAGTAGGTGGAGACATTGCTGCAATTTTGTTGATCACATCCATTGGGATCTGACGACGGCCATCTTGCCATTTTATTCCTAAAAACTGGATCTCTCGTGCAGGTCCCTTGACCTTGCTTCGTTTTATGGCAAAACCAGCATCCAAAAGAATAGGAATTATTCTCTCACCTTTCTCGAAGACTTCTTTCGCTGCGTCGCCCCATACGATGATGTCATCAATATATTGCAAGTGTTCTGGAGCTTCACCTTGCTCCAGCGTGGTCTGGATCAGTCCATGGCAGATGGTAGGACTGTGTTTCCACCCCTGGGGCAAGCGATTCCATGTATACTGGATGCCCCTCCAGGTGAAAGCAAACTGCGGCCTGCACTCTGCTGCTACAGGAATAGAGAAAAATGCATTAGCAATGTCAATTGTAGCATACCACTTGGCTGCCTTTGACTCCAGTTCAAATTGCAGTTCTAGCATGTCAGGCACAGCAGCACTCAGTGGTGGTGTAACTTAATTCAGGCAATGATAGTCTACAGTTAGTCTCCACTCGTCATTAGACTTACGCACTGGCCAGATTGGGCTGTTAAAAGGTGAGCGAGTCTTACTGATCACACCCTGGCTTTCCAATTGACGAATCAGCTTCTGGATAGGAATCCAAGAGTCTCGATTGGTGTGATATTGCCAGCGATGCACCGTCATGGTAGCAATTGGCACCTGCTGATCGTCAACCATCAGCAGTCCTACAACAGAAGGGTCATCTGAAAGACCAGGCAAATCAGACAGCTGTTCAATTTTCTCAGTGTCCACAGCTGCTATACCAAATGCCCACCTATACCCTTTTGGGTCCTTAAAATACCCTCTCCTGAGGTAGTCTATACCAAGGATGCACGGAGCATCTGGACCAGTCACAATGGGATGCTTTTGCCAGTTTTTTCCAGTTAGGCTCATTTCAGCCTCTGCAACAGTCAGTTCCTGGGATCCCCCAGTCACTCCAACAATATTGATGGATTGCGTTCCTTTATAATTAGAAGGAATTATTGTGCACTGAGCACCAGTGTCCACTAAAGCTTTGTACTCCTGGGGTTGTGTTGTACCAGGCCATAGTATTTCTACAGTCCAATAAACTCTGTTATCCCTTTCCTCCACCTGGTTGGAGGCAGGGCACCTCTAATTCCTGTTTTGCACAGTCTCTGGGTGTGAATTAGAGGTTCCTTCAAGAGCATCAGAATCTCTTCTGCTCCTTTTGTAAACTGGAGCAGCCACTTTCCTATGAGTTTTTCCTTTTATCTCACGTACTCGTTCTTGAAGTTGAGGTAGGCCTTCCATGCCACTTATTGATGTTTTCTCCCTGCTCATGTAGGAAGAACCACAGTGAACCTCTTTTTGTGGGCTGTCTCTGCCCTCTCTCTTGAGATTGGAAACGCCTTCTCTTAACAGCTGAAACATAGGTTTGTGCAGGTCGTGAACGGTACGAGTCTTCTCTGAGCTCTTTGATTTCTTGCAACAGCTTTTCAAACCGGTCATCAGATTTTTCACACAGTTTCTCCACAGCGGATATACAAGCCTGTAGAGAACCAGCAAGGCTGTCCTCAAAGTACCGGAGCTGCTCAATCACTTCATTAATTTCTTGTATACCTCTAGCTGACCAGACCATTCCTGCCAATGACTTAGCATATGCAGGTGGTGCACTTTGTACAAATCTGCACCACATAGATTTTGTACAATTGATTCTATCTGGGTCTGTCCCCTCTTGGCTGTTTGGTCCTAGATAGATGATCTCTCGCACAGCTAATTCTCTCAGGAATTGGATACCTCTCTCCATAGTATTCCATTTCCCTAACTTGGATATACAATCTTCCTTGTAGGGAAATCTGACTTTCATAGCTGCCAGGAGTCGGGTCCAGAGAGTAGAGGCATTAGACTCTCTTGAAATTGCCCTATCAATGGTGGAATCTTTTGACAGAGATCCCAGTTGCCTGGCTTCACCACCTTCCAATTCAATTGTTTCTGCCTCATTGTCCCAGCATCGCAGCAGCCAGGTTAAAATATTCTCGCCTTCACGACGACTGAAGTCTTTTCGCAGATCTCTCAGCTCACCTGGAGAAAAGGACCGAGTGGTGGTCACTTCATCTCCACCCTGTCCTGATGATGATGCCTCTTGGGTTGATGTTGGCCCTGTGCCATCACCTGCTGCACAGGTAGTCTTTCTAGTGACTTTCTTACAACCAGCAACTGATGCTGATATGGGTTGACCATCATTTGATTCATTTTCAGAGTCTGAATGACTGTCACAGTGATTGCTGTGGTTACAGCAGCAACAGTGCCCAGTGTGTGAAGGCGGGGGGGCTGCCTTGTTAGCCTTTGAGGCTGGAGAAGTAACGTTATCTGCAGCGACCTTGGCAGAGGAGCTCTGCGGAGGAGCTGTAGCTTCAGCCTCTGAAGCTGCGGTTGGGGGGCAGTGGCTGCAGCAGCAGCTTTGGCTGTTTTGCCTTTTCTCGAGCGGCTAGGAGTGCTTTTTGCTAAAGCTTCTGAAGACGCACTGCAAATCTCAGGACTAAAAAGAGACGCAAACCTCCTATTGAACCTCATTTCTCTTAACAGTAACACAAACTGACACACATTCAGCAAACCAGATAACACCATCACAGTTCTACAAAGCTCCAAGGATATTCAAAGTTCTCTAAAACATTTGCAAACTGTCCTAGCGAAAACACAAAAGTATTGTTAGTCAGCCTTTCTAAAGATTCGCTTGACCAATTAGCAAATATAGAGCCATTCTGCTCTTTAATCTCTCCTGGAGGTGTTTCAAGGTAAAGCAGAAGCGAGTAGAAATTCATTAGCGGCTGCAGTATAGTGAAATAAACCAGTGCCATACCACACAGTATCATCATGACCGCTGTCCGGTTTCTTGTTGTTATATAATGAATACTTCGATTCAGAAAGAAACACCAACACAGATATGGGATCAGCGAGCACAATGTAGGAAATAACTGATACAACTTTTGCCATAACATCTTTAAATCGATGTAATTCACTTTGCCTTAATACCACTAAATAATATCCAAAGCAAACCCACGCGCGAGTATCACAACTCTGAGTTGGCACTGTGCCAAGAAAATTGAAAGGTACGTCAGAACAGTAGAAAAGCCAAAAATCTCCAAATTTACCCCTTTCTCTTGCCCCACGTTGGGTGCCAATTATCTGTCAAGGGTTAATATTGCGGGGTGACAATCAAACCCTGGCAGATGTATTGTTAACCTCCTTTCCCCCCCACTTCCCCCTTTTGCCCCTCCCTCTCCCCCCTTCCCACTCAGGACAGGCGATCGGGAGGGAAAGAAGGACAGAGAGAAGAGAGTTGGAAAAGTTAAAGATGTTTTACTAATGCTACTGATAAGAATAGGGAAAATAATACAAAATATACAAAACCAATCTTGTAAGTCTCAGCAACTGCAGAGCCAGCACCCAAAGTCCTGGATTAGACTCTGTAGCCAACCGGAGCTGGATTCAGTCTCTCACTAGGCCTCAGTTCGCAGGGACGACCAGCAAGGTCCTCTCCTAATGTCAGCCATGAGGAAAAAGGGAAAAAGGGAAAAAAGGGGCCGAGATCCTCGTGATCTCCCACTTTTATATGAAGTATTCACGTGAATGGAATGTTATACACGGTTGGTCAGTCTCTCAGTCATCAGTTTCTCGTTGCCCCTCTCGCGAGATGTCCGTCCGTGCTTATCAATAAGTTTGCATTCCCTTGCTAGGTTTAACCAAAACATGTGTCGGGTTCTCCAGGAAAATGCAGCTAATATGAAGGCTTTAGCTGACAGGCAAAAAATCACTAAAAGAGAAACTTGTTTTTTAACAAAACCAGGACAAGGAGGAACTTGGTGATGCAGGACGATCTCTATCAGCACATGTGGTGTTTTCCTCTGTTGAAGATGGATTCAGTCTCTTGGCCCTCTGAAAGAGAAGTGGAGGGGGGGGGCTGGGAAGGGGTTGGGAACTGCAGGGAGGGGGGTAAAGTTCTCTTTGGGGCAAGGGTGATCCAGGAACAGTCCCTTTTGGGCAGGCGAAGGGTCCAGGGAACTTCACAGTGCGATGCCAGCGTGTCCCGGGCAGGGCAGCTCCAGCCTAGTGTCAGTGTTGTATTGCAGGTGGGGAGGCTTGCATTGTGCCTGTCAGACGGTCCCGGGGTCTCGTCGCGCTTGAGGGACCCGACAGGCATCCCGGGCGCCATCCCGGGATCCGGAACGCCGGCGCCAGTTGGCGTAGCGCCAATCGGGTCCTGGTTTTCTTGTATCAGCAGCTGAAAGCGTGGATGGTTTTTGCATTTTGGATGTTTCTGCGCAGTTCTGTTTTATGGTGTAGTTCTGGGCTGCATCGGCAGCTGTGCTCTGTACCCCTCCAGTCTAAGGGACTGGCACTGCTTCCCAGCGTCTTGAAGTTTTTAAGTAGTGCTGCCGTCTCCTGTGTGTGTGTGTGTGCGCCAGTGCTGCCGTCTCCTGTGTGTGTGTGTGCGCCAGTGCCGCTGTCTTATAAGGGGCCGTGACGTAGACAGTACTGAATGCTACTCCGTGCTACTTCTCCTCCGGTGGCAAATGCTTCACAGTCGCCCGAGGAAAGACACTTAGCAATCGATTTCCAAGAGAAATGAAACACATGATGCCATAAGGCGAAAGAATATCAGGGCATCTCTTCACAAGCTTGTCCCTGATCTATAGCTGAGGGCAAACACTTGTATGCTTGTGGGAGAGCCTGTGTCTTTCCTGGAAGCGTTTGGGAGTTTTGCTCAGACGCATGTTTCCTCAAGTTCAAGAATCAAGATCTAGGATACCTGCAGACAGGTGCCTGTTTGTGTGGAGACAGTCTGCCTGAAACTCTGTGTTCCTTAGCGCCCACTCTTTCTATCCGTCGCTCCACACGCCTGTGAGTCCCTTTCTTTCTCTCCACAAGCACGTGTGTTGACTTTGTCGCACACGTGCATCTGCACAAGCGTTGAGCTCAGCGGACGGAGTGTGTCTCTTGACACTTGCTGTGCGTTGGCTGTGTCTGCCTGCTCCAGTGAAGAGAGAAATAGGAAATCATCTTGGTAGAGGCAACAAAGCAAAAGCGAGGCAGGATTGACATCTGCTCAACAGAGACGGAATCCCCGCGCTGACACAGTTCACAGTTACACGAGAAGAAATCTGAGCGGTACATGGACCGGAGACGTGTTTCCGAAGAGGTCGTTTAGCGAGTGAACAGCAGTGTGCGCGACTTTCAGGGGTGTGCCTGGAAAGTGCCAGAATCACCAGAGCATCTGTGCAAAAGCTGCTGCCTCTGTGACCGCATTGAGGCACGTTCCCGTGTCTGCGAGTGTATAGACGGCTCTTTCGTGTTCACTCCGAGGGAAACGGTCCGGTATTGCTTCTGTGCGTACAGATTCGATTCCCTTGTCTCTTGCGAACACGGGGAACTCTGTGCATCGAAATCTATAGGGTAAGGACGCGTCTGCATATGTTTTGGTGAACAATCGAGTGTGCGTGTTCTGACAGCTGCCTCTATGCAGAAGTCTCCACAGAGCCACTTCTGAATGCCCCGCAGCCCAGCACTGAATGGATACACTAACAAGTGGACTGGTGTGAGCAACCACATCTTCAGAAGGACGTCTTTGATCTCACAGCAGCACGAACGTCTTGGCGTTCGAGCACACGGCAGAAACAAGGTGTGAACAGATGAGCTGCTGCTATTTTCTCCGTTCGGCATGCTTCGTTGTAGCTCTCTTGACGGACGCAAGAGCAACAGCTGACATAGAACCTTTGTCACAATGCCCGCTACCGTGGTGAGGATGCGGGCACTCTGCGGGTGACAGGGACACAGCAGGACTTGGTGTCAGCTCAGCAATTTCTCAGTTCCCCAAAGAAGCTGAATTCTGCAAATTGCTGCTGTTGCTCTTGAAATGATGTCATCAGGTGGGTGTTTTGGTGTAATACACTGAAAACCAGAGCAGAAATGCTGAAAAATACCCATGGTATGCATGGTCTTAGGAGCAAAGCACCGTGACTCAGCCTAAGTAGATCTGCTGCTTATTCTTTTGTACTGCCAGCAGATTGTGGAAGTAGAGTATAAAACCCATCCTTATGGAGAGATCTTTGCATTTTAGGCTTAGTCTAAGTGTCTCAAGTAGCCGGGGTTTTTGATTGGGCCTAATCCATCAGGTCTGATGGCTTTCCTCCTTGTCTCCAGATGAACGTGGTAGAAAATATAAAGCAAGGAAACGTCCTTTGGCCTAGCCTTGCCTTGCCTTATTTCCTTCTCATCCTGTTCTCTGTCCCAGCCTCTCTCACTAAGCGCTCGTCTGGCTGCATGTCTCTTCTTTCCTCTCTCCTTTTCTCAAACTCTCCTGCTTCCTGGCTTTAGTCTTTCCATTCCTCCATTTCAGTCTTTCAGCCCGGCACTAGATATTCCTCTACCCTCCCTTTGCCTTGCTCCCTTCGCTTTCTCCCTTTGTTCCATATCCTTCTTTCCGACTTGTCTCTTGGAGACTTTTGGCCACGCTGGACCCAAGTCTGGGGATGTTTTGGAAACTTTTCAGAGGCCTCGCTGCTGAGGGGGGAGACAGCAGGCAGTGACAGGCCTGGGGCTGACTGGCTCCCCCTCCCCTAGCGGGCGCTCGGCTGCCACACCCAGCTGACATAGAACCTTTGTCACAATGCCCGCTACCGTGGTGAGGATGCGGGCACTCTGCGGGTGACAGGGACACAGCAGGACTTGGTGTCAGCTCAGCAATTTCTGAGTACCCCAAAGAAGCTGAATTCTGCAAATTGCTGCTGTTGCTCTTGAAATGACGTCATCAGGTGGGTGTTTTGGTGTAATACACTGAAAACCAGAGCAGAAATTCTGAAATATTCCCATGGTATGCATGGTCTTAGGAGCAAAGCACCGTGACTCAGCCTAAGTAGATCTGCCGCTTATTCTTTTGTACTGCCAGCAGATTGTGGAAGTAGAGTATAAAAACCATCCTTATGCAGAGATCTTTGCATTTTAGGCTTAGTCTAAGTGTCTCAAGTAGCCGGGGTTTTTGATTGGGCCTAATCCATCAGGTCTGATGGCTTTCCTCCTCGTCTCCAGATGAATGTGGTAGAAAATATGAAGCAAGGAAACCTCCTTTGCGTATTTTGTCTTGCCTTATTTCCTTCTCATCCTGTTCTCTGTGCCAGCCTCTCTCACTAACCCCTCGTCTGGCTGCATGTCTCTTCTTTCCTCTCTCCTTTTCTCAAACTCTCCTGCTTCCTGGCTTTTGTCTTTCCATTCCTCCATTTCAGTCCTGCAGCCCGGCACTAGATTTTATTCTTCCCTCCCTTTGGCTTGCTCCCTTTGCTTTCTTCCTTTGTTCCATATCCTTCTTTCCTACTTGTCTCTTGGAGACTTTTGGCCACGCTGGACTCAAGTCTGGGGATGTTGTGGAAACTTTTCAGAGGCCTCGCTGGTGACAGGGGGGACAGCAGGCAGTGACAGGCCTGAGGCTACAAGGCTCCCCCTCCCCTAGGGGGCGCTCGGCTGCCACACCCAGCTGACATAGAACCTTTGTCACAATGCCCGCTACCGTGGTGCGGATGCGGGCACTCTGCGGGTGACAGGGACACAGCAGGACTTGGTGTCAGCTCAGCAATTTCTCAGTTCCCCAAAGAAGCTGAATTCTGCAAATTGCTGCTGTTGCTCTTGAAATGATGTCATCAGTTGGGTGTTTTGGTGTAATACACTGAAAACCAGAGCAGAAATGCTGAAATATTCCCATGGTATGCATGGTCTTAGGAGCAAAGCACCGTGACTCAGCCTAAGTAGATCTACCGCTTATTCTTTTGTACTGCCAGCAGATTGTGGAAGTAGAGTATAAAACCCATCCTTACGGAGAGATCTTTGCATTTTAGGCTTAGTCTAAGTGTCTCAAGTAGCCGGGGTTTTTGATTGGGCCTAATCCATCAGGTCTGATGGCTTTCCTCCTCGTCTCCAGATGAATGTGGTAGAAAATATAAAGCAAGGAAACGTCCTTTGGCGTATGTTGCCTTGCCTTATTTCCTTCTCATCCTGTTCTCTGTCCCAGCCTGTCTCACTAAGCCCTCGTCTGGCTGCATGTCTCTTCTTTCCTCTCTCCTTTTCTCAAACTCTCCTGCTTCCTGGCTTTTGTCTTTCCATTCCTCCATTTCAGTCCTGCAGCCCGGCACTAGATATTCCTCTTCCCTCCCTTTGGCTTGCTCCCTTCGCTTTCTCCCTTTGTTCCATATCCTTCTTTCCGACTTGTCTCTTGGAGACTTTTGGCCACGCTGGACCCACGTCTGGGGATGTTTTGGAAACTTGTCAGAGGCCTCACTGGTGACAGGGGAGACAGCAGGCAGTGACAGGCCCGGGGCTGACAGGCTCCCCCTCCCCTAGGGGGTGCTTGGCTGCCACACCCAGCTGACATAGAACCTTTGTCACAATGCCCGCTACCGTGGTGAGGATGCGGGCACTCTGCGGGTGACAGGGACACAGCAGGACTTGATGTCAGCTCAGCAATTTCTCAGTTCCCCAAAGAAGTTGAATTCTGCAAATTGCCGCTGTTGCTCTTGAAATGATGTCATCAGGTGGGTGTTTTGGTGTAATACACTGAAAACGAGAGCAGAAATGCTGAAATATTCCCATGGTATGCATGGTCTTAGGAGCAAAGCACGGTGACTCAGCCTAAGGAGATCTGCCACTTATTCTTTTGTACTGCCAGCAGATTGTGGGAGTATAAAACCCATCCTTATGGAGAGATCTTTGCATTTTAGACTTAGTATAAGTGTCTCAATAGCCGGGGTTTTTGATAGGTCCTGATCCATCAGGTCTGATGGCTTTTCTCCTTGTCTCCAGATGAATGTGGTAGGAAATATAAAGCAAGGAAACGTCCTTTGGCCCAGCCTTGCCTTGCCTTATTTCCTTCTCATCCTGTTCTCTGTCCCAGCCTCTCTCACTAACCCCTCGTCTGGCTGCCTGTCTCTTCTTTCCTCTCTCCTTTTCTCAAACTCTCCTGCTTCCTGCCTTTTGTCTTTCCATTCCTCCATTTCAGTCCTGCAGCCCGGCACTAGATTTTCCTCTTCCCTCCCTTTGGCTTGCTCCCTTCGCTTTCTCTCTTTGTTCCATATCCTTCTTTCCGACTTGTCTCTTGGAGACTTTTGGCCACGCTGGACCCAAGTCTGGGGATATTTTAGATACTTTTCAGGGGCCTCGGTGGTGACAGGAGGGACAGCAGGCAGTGACAGGCCGGGGGCTGACAGGCTCCCCCTCCCCTAGGGGGCACTCGGCTGCCACACCCAGCTGACATAGAACCTTTGTCACAATGCCCGCTACCGTGGTGAGGATGCGGGCACTCTGCGGGTGACAGGGACACAGCAGGACTTGGTGTCAGCTCAGCAATTTCTGAGTTCCCCAAAGAAGCTGAATTCTGCAAATTGCTGCTGTTGCTCTTGAAATGACGTCATCAGGTGGGTGTTTTGGTGTAATACACTGAAAACGAGAGCAGAAATTCTGAAATATTCCCATGGTATGCATGGTCTTAGGAGCAAAGCACCGTGACTCAGCCTAAGGAGATCTGCCGCTTATTCTTTTGTACTGCCAGCAGATTGTGGAAGTAGAGTATAAAACCCATCCTTATGGAGAGATCTTTGCATTTTAGGCTTAGTCTAAGTGTCTCAAGTAGCCGGGGTTTTTGATTGGGCCTAATCCATCAGGTCTGATGGCTTTCCTCGTAGTCTCCAGATGAATGTGTTAGAAAATATAAAGCAAGGAAACGTCCTTTGGCGTATTTTGCCTTGCCTTATTTCCTTCTCATCCTGTTCTCTGTGCCAGCCTCTTTCAATAACCCTTCGTCTGGCTGCATGTCTCTTCTTTCCTCTCTCCTTTTCTCAAACTCTCCTGCTTCCTGGCTTTTGTCTTTCCATTCCTCCATTTCAGTCCTGCAGCCCGGCACTAGATTTTCCTCTTCCCTCCCTTTGGCTTGCTCCCTTCGCTTTCTCCCTTTGTTCCATATCCTTCTTTCCGACTTGTCTCTTGGAGACTTTTGGCCACGCTGGACCCAAGTCTGGGGATGTTTTGGAAACTTTTCAGAGGCCTCGCTGCTGAGGGGGGAGACAGCAGGCAGTGACAGGCCTGGGGCTGACTGGCTCCCCCTCCCCTAGCGGGCGCTCGGCTGCCACACCCAGCTGACATAGAACCTTTGTCACAATGCCCGCTACCGTGGTGAGGATGCGGGCACTCTGCGGGTGACAGGGACACAGCAGGACTTGGTGTCAGCTCAGCAATTTCTGAGTTCCCCAAAGAAGCTGAATTCTGCAAATTGCTGCTGTTGCTCTTGAAATGACGTCATCAGGTGGGTGTTTTGGTGTAATACACTGAAAACCAGAGCAGAAATTCTGAAATATTCCCATGGTATGCATGGTCTTAGGAGCAAAGCACCGTGACTCAGCCTAAGGAGATCTGCCGCTTATTCTTTTGTACTGCCAGCAGATTGTGGAAGTAGAGTATAAAACCCATCCTTATGGAGAGATCTTTGCATTTTAGGCTTAGTCTAAGTGTCTCAAGTAGCCGGGGTTTTTGATTGGGCCTAATCCATCAGGTCTGATGGCTTTCCTCGTAGTCTCCAGATGAATGTGTTAGAAAATATAAAGCAAGGAAACGTCCTTTGGCGTATTTTGCCTTGCCTTATTTCCTTCTCATCCTGTTCTCTGTGCCAGCCTCTCTCACTAAGCCCTCGTCTGGCTGCATGTCTCTTCTTTCCTCTCTCCTTTTCTCAAACTCTCCTGCTTCCTGGCTTTTGTCTTTCCATTCCTCCATTTCAGTCCTGCAGCCCGGCACTAGATTTTCCTCTTCCCTCCCTTTGGCTTGCTCCCTTCGCTTTCTCCCTTTGTTCCATATCCTTCTTTCCGACTTGTCTCTTGGAGACTTTTGGCCACGCTGGACCCAAGTCTGGGGATGTTTTGGAAACTTTTCAGAGGCCTCGCTGCTGAGGGGGGAGACAGCAGGCAGTGACAGGCCCGGGGCTGACAGGCTCCCCCTCCCCTAGGGGGCGCTCGGCTGCCACACCCAGCTGACATAGAACCTTTGTCACAATGCCCGCTACCGTGGTGAGGATGCGGGCACTCTGCGGGTGACAGGGACACAGCAGGACTTGGTGTCAGCTCAGCAATTTCTGAGTTCCCCAAAGAAGCTGAATTCTGCAAATTGCTGCTGTTGCTCTTGAAATGACGTAATCAGGTGGGTGTTTTGGTGTAATACACTGAAAACCAGAGCAGAAATGCTGAAATATTCCCATGGTATGCATGGTCTTAGGAGCAAAGCACCGTGACTCAGCCTAAGTAGATCTGCCGCTTATTCTTTTGTACTGCCAGGAGATTGTGGAAGTAGAGTATAAAAACCATCCTTATGCAGGGATCTTTGCATTTTAGGCTTAGTCTAAGTGTCTCAAGTAGCCGGGGTTTTTGATTGGGCCTAATCCATCAGGTCTGATGGCTTTCCTCCTCGTCTCCAGATGAATGTGGTAGAAAATATGAAGCAAGGAAACCTCCTTTGCGTATTTTGTCTTGCCTTATTTCCTTCTCATCCTGTTCTCTGTGCCAGCCTCTCTCACTAACCCCTCGTCTGGCTGCATGTCTCTTCTTTCCTCTCTCCTTTTCTCAAACTCTCCTGCTTCCTGGCTTTTGTCTTTCCATTCCTCCATTTCAGTCCTGCAGCCCGGCACTAGATTTTATTCTTCCCTCCCTTTGGCTTGCTCCCTTTGCTTTCTTCCTTTGTTCCATATCCTTCTTTCCTACTTGTCTCTTGGAGACTTTTGGCCACGCTGGACTCAAGTCTGGGGATGTTGTGGAAACTTTTCAGAGGCCTCGCTGGTGACAGGGGGGACAGCAGGCAGTGACAGGCCTGAGGCTACAAGGCTCCCCCTCCCCTAGGGGGCGCTCGGCTGCCACACCCAGCTGACATAGAACCTTTGTCACAATGCCCGCTACCGTGGTGAGGATGCGGGCACTCTGCGGGTGACAGGGACACAGCAGGACTTGGTGTCAGCTCAGCAATTTCTCAGTTCCCCAAAGAAGCTGAATTCTGCAAATTGCTGCTGTTGCTCTTGAAATGATGTCATCAGGTGGGTGTTTTGGTGTAATACACTGAAAACCAGAGCAGAAATGCTGAAATATTCCCATGGTATGCATGGTCTTAGGAGCAAAGCACCGTGACTCAGCCTAAGTAGATCTACCGCTTATTCTTTTGTACTGCCAGCAGATTGTGGAAGTAGAGTATAAAACCCATCCTTACGGAGAGATCTTTGCATTTTAGGCTTAGTCTAAGTGTCTCAAGTAGCCGGGGTTTTTGATTGGGCCTAATCCATCAGGTCTGATGGCTTTCCTCCTCGTCTCCAGATGAATGTGGTAGAAAATATAAAGCAAGGAAACGTCCTTTGGCGTATGTTGCCTTGCCTTATTTCCTTCTCATCCTGTTCTCTGTCCCAGCCTGTCTCACTAACCCCTCGTCTGGCTGCATGTCTCTTCTTTCCTCTCTCCTTTTCTCAAACTCTCCTGCTTCCTGGCTTTTGTCTTTCCATTCCTCCATTTCAGTCCTGCAGCCCGGCACTAGATATTCCTCTTCCCTCCCTTTGGCTTGCTCCCTTCGCTTTCTCCCTTTGTTCCATATCCTTCTTTCCGACTTGTCTCTTGGAGACTTTTGGCCACGCTGGACCCACGTCTGGGGATGTTTTGGAAACTTGTCAGAGGCCTCACTGGTGACAGGGGAGACAGCAGGCAGTGACAGGCCCGGGGCTGACAGGCTCCCCCTCCCCTAGCGGGTGCTTGGCTGCCACACCCAGCTGACATAGAACCTTTGTCACAATGCCCGCTACCGTGGTGAGGATGCGGGCACTCTGCGGGTGACAGGGACACAGCAGGACTTGATGTCAGCTCAGCAATTTCTCAGTTCCCCAAAGAAGTTGAATTCTGCAAATTGCCGCTGTTGCTCTTGAAATGATGTCATCAGGTGGGTGTTTTGGTGTAATACACTGAAAACCAGAGCAGAAATGCTGAAATATTCCCATGGTATGCATGGTCTTAGGAGCAAAGCACGGTGACTCAGCCTAAGGAGATCTGCCACTTATTCTTTTGTACTGCCAGCAGATTGTGGGAGTATAAAACCCATCCTTATGGAGAGATCTTTGCATTTTAGACTTAGTATAAGTGTCTCAATAGCCGGGGTTTTTGATAGGTCCTGATCCATCAGGTCTGATGGCTTTTCTCCTTGTCTCCAGATGAATGTGGTAGGAAATATAAAGCAAGGAAACGTCCTTTGGCCCAGCCTTGCCTTGCCTTATTTCCTTCTCATCCTGTTCTCTGTCCCAGCCTCTCTCACTAACCCCTCGTCTGGCTGCCTGTCTCTTCTTTCCTCTCTCCTTTTCTCAAACTCTCCTGCTTCCTGGCTTTTGTCTTTCCATTCCTCCATTTCAGTCCTGCAGCCCGGCACTAGATTTTCCTCTTCCCTCCCTTTGGCTTGCTCCCTTCGCTTTCTCTCTTTGTTCCATATCCTTCTTTCCGACTTGTCTCTTGGAGACTTTTGGCCATGCTGGACCCAAGTCTGGGGATATTTTAGATACTTTTCAGGGGCCTCGGTGGTGACAGGAGGGACAGCAGGCAGTGACAGGCCGGGGGCTGACAGGCTCCCCCTCCCCTAGGGGGCACTCGGCTGCCACACCCAGCTGACATAGAACCTTTGTCACAATGCCCGCTACCGTGGTGAGGATGCGGGCACTCTGCGGGTGACAGGGACACAGCAGGACTTGGTGTCAGCTCAGCAATTTCTGAGTTCCCCAAAGAAGCTGAATTCTGCAAATTGCTGCTGTTGCTCTTGAAATGACGTCATCAGGTGGGTGTTTTGGTGTAATACACTGAAAACGAGAGCAGAAATTCTGAAATATTCCCATGGTATGCATGGTCTTAGGAGCAAAGCACCGTGACTCAGCCTAAGGAGATCTGCCGCTTATTCTTTCGTACTGCCAGCAGATTGTGGAAGTAGAGTATAAAACCCATCCTTATGGAGAGATCTTTGCATTTTAGGCTTAGTCTAAGTGTCTCAAGTAGCCGGGGTTTTTGATTGGGCCTAATCCATCAGGTCTGATGGCTTTCCTCCTCGTCTCCAGATGAATGTGGTAGAAAATATAAAGCAAGGAAACGTCCTTTGGCGTATTTTGCCTTGCCTTATTTCCTTCTCATCCTGTTCTCTGTGCCAGCCTCTCTCACTAAGCCCTCGTCTGGCTGCATGTCTCTTCTTTCCTCTCTCCTTTTCTCAAACTCTCCTGCTTCCTGGCTTTTGTCTTTCCATTCCTCCATTTCATTCCTGCAGCCCGGCACTAGATTTTCCTCTTCCCTCCCTTTGGCTTGCTCCCTTCGCTTTCTCCCTTTGTTCCATATCCTTCTTTCCGACTTGTCTCTTGGAGACTTTTGGCCACGCTGGACCCAAGTCTGGGGATGTTTTGGAAACTTTTCAGAGGCCTCGCTGCTGAGGGGGGAGACAGCAGGCAGTGACAGGCCCGGGGCTGACAGGCTCCCCCTCCCCTAGGGGGCGCTCGGCTGCCACACCCAGCTGACATAGAACCTTTGTCACAATGCCCGCTACCGTGGTGAGGATGCGGGCACTCTGCGGGTGACAGGGACACAGCAGGACTTGGTGTCAGCTCAGCAATTTCTGAGTTCCCCAAAGAAGCTGAATTCTGCAAATTGCTGCTGTTGCTCTTGAAATGATGTCATCAGGTAGGTGTTTTGGTGTAATACACTGAAAACCAGGGCAGAAATGCTGAAATATTCCCATGGTATGCATGGTCTTAGGAGCAAAGCACCGTGACTCAGCCTTAGTAGATCTGCTGCTAATTCTCTTGTACTGCCAGCAGATTGTGGAAGTAGAGTATAAAACCCATCCTTATGGAGAGATCTTTGCATTTTAGGCTTAGTCTAAGTATCTCAAGTAGCCGGGGATTTTGATTGGGCCTAATCCATCAGGTCTGATGGCTTTCCTCGTAGTCTCCAGATGAATGTGTTAGAAAATATAAAGCAAGGAAACGTCCTTTGGCCCAGCCTTGCCTTGCCTTATTTCCTTCTCATCCTGTTCTCTGTGCCAGCCTCTCTCACTAACCCCTCGTCTGGCTGCCTGTCTCTTCTTTCCTCTCTCCTTTTCTCAAACTCTCCTGCTTCCTGGCTTTTGTCTTTCCATTCCTCCATTTCAGTCCTGCAGCCCAGCACTAGATTTTCCTCTTCCTTCCCTTTGGCTTGCTCCCTTCGCGTTCTCCCTTTGTTCCATATCCTTCTTTCCGACTTGTCTCTTGGAGACTTTTGGCCACGCTGGACCCAAGTCTGGGGATCTTTTGGAAACTTTTCTGAACCCTCGCTGGTGACAGGGGGGACAGCAGGCAGTGACAGGCCCGGGGCTGACAGGCTCCCCCTCCCCTAGGGGGCGCTCGGCTGCCACACCCAGCTGACATAGAACCTTTGTCACAATGCCCGCTACCGTGGTGAGGATGCGGGCACTCTGCGGGTGACAGGGACACAGCAGGACTTGGTGTCAGCTCAGCAATTTCTGAGTTCCCCAAAGAAGCTGAATTCTGCAAATCGCTGCTGTTGCTCTTGAAATAATGTCATCAGGTGGGTGTTTTGGTGTAATACACTGAAAACCAGAGCAGAAATGCTGAAATATTCCCATGGTATGCATGGTCTCTGCACAAAACCACCGTGACTCAGCCTAAGTAGATCTGCCGCTTATTCTTTTATACTGCCAGCAGATTGTGGAAGTAGAGTATAAAACCCATCCTTATGGAGAGATCTTTGCATTTTAGGCTTAGACTCAGTGTCTAAAGTAGCCGGGGCTTTTGATTGGGCCTAATCCATCAGGTCTGATGGCTTTCCTCCTCGTCTCCAGATGAATGTGGTAGAAAATATAAAGCAAGGAAACGTCCTTTGGCCCAGCCTTGCCTTGCCTTATTTCCTTCTCATCCTGTTCTCTGTCCCAGCCTGTCTCACTAACCCCTCGTCTGGCTGCATGTCTCTTCTTTCCTCTCTCCTTTTCTCAAACTCTCCTGCTTCCTGGCTTTGGTCCTTCCATTCCTCCGTTTCAGTCCTGCAGCCCGGCACTAGATTTTCCTCTTCCCTCCCTTTGGCTTGCTCCCTTCGCTTTCTCCCTTTGTTCCATATCCTTCTTTCCGACTTGTCTCTTGGAGACTTTTGGCCATGCTGGACCCAAGTCTGGGGATGTTTTGGAAACTTTTCAGAGGCCTCGCTGCTGAGCGGGGAGACAGCAGGCAGTGACAGGCCCGGGGCTGACAGGCTCCCCCTCCCCTAGGGGGCGCTCGGCTGCCACACCCAGCTGACATAGAACCTTTGTCACAATGCCCGCTACCCTGGTGAGGATGCGGGCACTCTGCGGGTGACAGGGACACAGCAGGACTTGGTGTCAGCTCAGCAATTTCTCAGTTCCCCAAAGAAGCTGAATTCTGCAAATTGCTGCTGTTGCTCTTGAAATGACGTCATCAGGTGGGTATTTTGGTATAATACACTGAAAACCAGAGCAGAAATGCTGAAATATTCCCATGGTATGCATGGTCTTAGGAGCAAAGCACCGTGACTCAGCCTAAGGAGATCTGCCGCTTATTCTTTTGTACTGCCAGCAGATTGTGGATTTAGAGTACAAAACCCATCCTTATGGAGAGATCTTTGCATTTTAGGCTTAGTCTAAGTGTCTCAAGTAGCCGGGGTTTTTGATTTGGCTTAATCCATCAGGTCTGATGGCTTTCCTCCTTGTCTCCAGATGAATGTGTTAGAAAATATAAAGCAAGGAAACGTCCTTTGGCGTATTTTGCCTTGACTTATTTCCTTCTCATCCTGTTCTCTGTGCCAGCCTCTCTCACTAACCCTTCGTCTGGCTGCATGTCTCTTCTTTCCTCTCTCCTTTTCTCAAACTCTCCTGCTTCCTGGCTTTTGTCTTTCCATTCCTCCATTTCAGTCCTGCAGCCTGGCACTAGATTTTCCTCTTCCCTCCCTTTGGCTTTCTCCCTTCTCTTTCTCCCTTTGTTCCATATCCTTCTTTCCGACTTGTCTCTTGGAGACTTTTGGCCACGCTGGACCCAAGTCTGGGGATGTTTCGGAAACTTTTCAGAGGCCTCGCTGCTGAGGGGGGAGACAGCAGGCAGTGACAGGCCCGGGGCTGACAGGCTCCCCCTCCCCTAGGGGGCGCTCGGCTGCCACACCCAGCTGACATAGAACCTTTGTTACAATGCCCGCTACCGTGGTGAGGATGCGGGCACTCTGCGGGTGACAGGGACACAGCAGGACTTGGTGTCAGCTCAGCAATTTCTGAGTTCCCCAAAGAAGCTGAATTCTGCAAATTGCTGCTGTTGCTCTTGAAATGACGTCATCAGGTGGGTGTTTTGGTGTAATACACTGAAAACCAGAGCAGAAATGCTGAAATATTCCCATGGTATGCATGGTCTTAGGAGCAAAGCACCGTGACTCAGCCTAAGGAGATCTGCCGCTTATTCTTTTGTACTGCCAGCAGATTGTGGAAGTAGAGTATAAAACCCATCATTATGGAGAGATCTTTGCATTTTAGGCTTAGTCTAAGTGTCTCAAGTAGCCGGGGTTTTTGATTGGGCCTAATCCATCAGGTCTGATGGCTTTCCTCGTAGTCTCCAGATGAATGTGTTAGAAAATATAAAGCAAGGAAACGTCCTTTGGCGTATTTTGCCTTGCCTTATTTCCTTCTCATCCTGTTCTCTGTGCCAGCCTCTCTCACTAAGCCCTCGTCTGGCTGCATGTCTCTTCTTTCCTCTCTCCTTTTCTCAAACTCTCCTGCTTCCTGGCTTTTGTCTTTCCATTCCTCCATTTCAGTCCTGCAGCCCAGCACTAGATTTTCCTCTTCCCTCCCTTTGGCTTGCTCCCTTCGCTTTCTCCCTTTGTTCCATATCCTTCTTTCCGACTTGTCTCTTGGAGACTTTTGGCCACGCTGGACCCAAGTCTGGGGATGTTTTGGAAACTTTTCAGAGGCCTCGCTGCTGAGGGGGGAGACAGCAGGCAGTGACAGGCCCGGGGCTGACAGGCTCCCCCTCCCCTAGGGGGCGCTCGGCTGCCACACCCAGCTGACATAGAACCTTTGTCACAATGCCCGCTACCCTGGTGAGGATGCGGGCACTCTGCGGGTGACAGGGACACAGCAGGACTTGGTGTCGGCTCAGCAATTTCTCAGTTCCCCAAAGAAGCTGAATTCTGCAAATTGCTGCTGTTGCTCTTGCAATGATGTCATCAGGTGGGTGTTTTGGTGTAATACACTGAAAACCAGAGCAGAAATGCTGAAATATTCCCATGGTATGCATGGTCTTAGGAGCAAAGCACCGTGACTCAGCCTAAGGAGATCTGCCGCTTATTCTTTTGTACTGCCAGCAGATTGTGGAAGTAGAGTATAAAAACCATCCTTATGGAGAGATCTTTGCATTTTAGGCTTAGTCTAAGTGTCTCAAGTAGCCGGGGTTTTTGACTGGTCCTAATCAATCAGGTCTGATGGCTTTCCTCCTCGTCTCCATATGAATGTGGTAGAAAATATAAAGCAAGGAAACGTCCTTTGGCCCAGCCTTGCCTTGGCTTATTTCCTTCTCATCCTGTTCTCTGTGCCAGCCTCTCTCACTAACCCCTCGTCTGGCTGCATGTCTCTTCTTTCCTCTCTCCTTTTCTCAAACTCTCCTGCTTCCTGGCTTTTGTCTTTCCATTCCTCCATTTCAGTCCTGCAGCCCGGCACTAGATTTTCCTCTTCCCTCCCTTTGGCTTGCTCCCTTCGCTTTCTCCCTTTGTTCCATATCCTTCTTTCCGACTTGTCTCTTGGAGACTTTTGGCCACGCTGGACCCAAGTCTGGGGATGTTTTGGAAACTTTTCAGAGGCCTCGCTGCTGAGGGGGGAGACAGCAGGCAGTGACAGGCCCGGGGCTGACAGGCTCCCCCTCCCCTAGGGGGCGCTCGGCTGCCACACCCAGCTGACATAGAACCTTTGTCACAATGCCCGCTACCGTGGTGAGGATGCGGGCACTCTGCGGGTGACAGGGACACAGCAGGACTTGGTGTCAGCTCAGCAATTTCTGAGTTCCCCAAAGAAGCTGAATTCTGCAAATTGCTGCTGTTGCTCTTGCAATGACATCGTCAGGTGGGTGTTTTTGTGTAACACACTGAAAACCAGAGCAGAAATGCTGAAATATTCCCATGGTATGCATGGTCTTAGGAGCAAAGCACCGTGACTCAGCCTAAGGAGATCTGCCGCTTATTCTTTTGTACTGCCAGCAGATTGTGGAAGTAGAGTATAAAACCCATCCTTATGGAGAGATCTTTGCATTTTAGGCTTAGTCTAAGTGTCTCAAGTAGCCGGGGTTTTTGATTGGGCCTAATCCATCAGGTCTGATGGCTTTCCTCCTCGTCTCCAGATGAATGTGGTAGAAAATATAAAGCAAGGAAACGTCCTTTGGCGTATTTTGCCTTGCCTTATTTCCTTCTCATCCTGTTCTCTGTCCCAGCCTGTCTCACTAAGCCCTCGTCTGGCTGCATGTCTCTTCTTTCCTCTCTCCTTTTCTCAAACTCTCCTGCTTCCTGGCTTTTGTCTTTCCATTCCTCCATTTCAGTCCTGCAGCCCGGCACTAGATTTTCCTCTTCCCTCCCTTTGGCTTGCTCCCTTCGCTTTCTCCCTTTGTTCCATATCCTTCTTTCCGACTTGTCTCTTGGAGACTTTTGGCCACGCTGGCCCCAAGTCTGGGGATGTTTTGGAAACTTTTCAGAGGCCTCGCTGGTGAGGGGGGAGACAGCAGGCAGTGACAGGCCCGGGGCTGACAGGCTCCCCCTCCCCTAGGGGGCGCTCGGCTGCCACACCCAGCTGACATAGAACCTTTGTCACAATGCCCGCTACCGTGGTGAGGATGCGGGCACTCTGCGGGTGACAGGGACACAGCAGGACTTGGTGTCAGCTCAGCAATTTCTCAGTTCCCCAAAGAAGCTGAATTCTGCAAATTGCTGCTGTTGCTCTTGCAATGATGTCATCAGGTGGGTGTTTTGGTGTAATACACTGAAAACCAGAGCAGAAATGCTGAAATATTCCCATGGTATGCATGGTCTTAGGAGCAAAGCACCGTGACTCAGCCTAAGGAGATCTGCCGCTTATTCTTTTGTACTGCCAGCAGATTGTGGAAGTAGAGTATAAAAACCATCCTTATGGAGAAATCTTTGCATTTTAGGCTTAGTCTAAGTGTCTCAAGTAGCCGGGGTTTTTGACTGGTCCTAATCAATCAGGTCTGATGGCTTTCCTCCTCGTCTCCATATGAATGTGGTAGAAAATATAAAGCAAGGAAACGTCCTTTGGCCCAGCCTTGCCTTGGCTTATTTCCTTCTCATCCTGTTCTCTGTGCCAGCCTCTCTCACTAACCCCTCGTCTGGCTGCATGTCTCTTCTTTACTCTCTCCTTTTCTCAAACTCTCTTGCTTCCTGGCTTTTGTCTTTCCATTCCTCCATTTCATTCCTGCAGCCCGGCACTAGATTTTCCTCTTCCCTCCCTTTGGCTTGCTCCCTTCGCTTTCTCCCTTTGTTCCATATCCTTCTTTCCGACTTGTCTCTTGGAGACTTTTGGCCACGCTGGACCCAAGTCTGGGGATGTTTTGGAAACTTTTCAGAGGCCTCGCTGCTGAGGGGGGAGACAGCAGGCAGTGACAGGCCCGGGGCTGACAGGCTCCCCCTCCCCTAGGGGGCGCTCGGCTGCCACACCCAGCTGACATAGAACCTTTGTCACAATGCCCGCTACCGTGGTGAGGATGCGGGCACTCTGCGGGTGACAGGGACACAGCAGGACTTGGTGTCAGCTCAGCAATTTCTGAGTTCCCCAAAGAAGCTGAATTCTGCAAATTGCTGCTGTTGCTCTTGAAATGACGTCATCAGGTGGGTGTTTTGGTGTAATACACTGAAAACCAGAGCAGAAATGCTGAAATATTCCCATGGTATGCATGGTCCTAGGAGCAAAGCACCGTGACTCAGCCTAAGTAGATCTGCCGCTTATTCTTTTGTACTGCCAGCAGATTGTGGAAGTAGAGTATAAAACCCATCCTTATGGAGAGATCTTTGCATTTTAGGCTTAGTCTAAGTGTCTCAAGTAGCCGGGGTTTTTGATTGGGCCTAATCCATCAGGTCTGATGGCTTTCCTCCTCGTCTCCAGATGAATGTGGTAGAAAATATAAAGCAAGGAAACGTCCTTTGGCGTATTTTGCCTTGCCTTATTTCCTTCTCATCCTGTTCTCTGTCCCAGCCTCTCTCACTAACCCTTCGTCTGGCTGCATGTCTCTTCTTTCCTCTCTCCTTTTCTCAAACTCTCCTGCTTCCTGGCTTTTGTCTTTCCATTCCTCCATTTCAGTCCTGCAGCCCGGCACTAGATTTTCCTCTTCCCTCCCTTTGGCTTGCTCCCTTCGCTTTCTCCCTTTGTTCCATATCCTTCTTTCCGACTTGTCTCTTGGAGACTTTTGGCCACGCTGGACCCAAGTCTGGGGATGTTTTGGAAACTTTTCAGAGGCCTCGCTGCTGAGGGGGGAGACAGCAGGCAGTGACAGGCCCGGGGCTGACAGGCTCCCCCTCCCCTAGGGGGCGCTCGGCTGCCACACCCAGCTGACATAGAACCTTTGTCACAATGCCCGCTACCGTGGTGAGGATGCGGGCACTCTGCGGGTGACAGGGACACAGCAGGACTTGGTGTCAGCTCAGCAATTTCTCAGTTCCCCAAAGAAGCTGAATTCTGCAAATTGCTGCTGTTGCTCTTGCAATGACATCGTCAGGTGGGTGTTTTTGTGTAACACACTGAAAACCAGAGCAGAAATGCTGAAATATTCCCATGGTATGCATGGTCTTAGGAGCAAAGCACCGTGACTCAGCCTAAGGAGATCTGCCGCTTATTCTTTTGTACTGCCAGCAGATTGTGGAAGTAGAGTATAAAACCCATCCTTATGGAGAGATCTTTGCATTTTAGGCTTAGTCTAAGTGTCTCAAGTAGCCGGGGTTTTTGATTGGGCCTAATCCATCAGGTCTGATGGCTTTCCTCCTCGTCTCCAGATGAATGTGGTAGAAAATATAAAGCAAGGAAACGTCCTTTGGCGTATTTTGCCTTGCCTTATTTCCTTCTCATCCTGTTCTCTGTCCCAGCCTGTCTCACTAAGCCCTCGTCTGGCTGCATGTCTCTTCTTTCCTCTCTCCTTTTCTCAAACTCTCCTGCTTCCTGGCTTTTGTCTTTCCATTCCTCCATTTCAGTCCTGCAGCCCGGCACTAGATTTTCCTCTTCCCTCCCTTTGGCTTGCTCCCTTCGCTTTCTCCCTTTGTTCCATATCCTTCTTTCCGACTTGTCTCTTGGAGACTTTTGGCCACGCTGGACCCAAGTCTGGGGATGTTTTGGAAACTTTTCAGAGGCCTCGCTGCTGAGGGGGGAGACAGCAGGCAGTGACAGGCCCGGGGCTGACAGGCTCCCCCTCCCCTAGGGGGCGCTCGGCTGCCACACCCAGCTGACATAGAACCTTTGTCACAATGCCCGCTACCGTGGTGAGGATGCGGGCACTCTGCGGGTGACAGGGACACAGCAGGACTTGGTGTCAGCTCAGCAATTTCTCAGTTCCCCAAAGAAGCTGAATTCTGCAAATTGCTGCTGTTGCTCTTGCAATGACATCGTCAGGTGGGTGTTTTTGTGTAACACACTGAAAACCAGGGCAGAAATGCTGAAATATTCCCATGGTATGCATGGTCTTAGGAGCAAAGCACCGTGACTCAGCCTAAGTAGATCTGCCGCTTATTCTTTTGTACTGCCAGCAGATTGTGGAAGTAGAGTATAAAACCCATCCTTATGGAGAGATCTTTGCATTTTAGGCTTAGTCTAAGTGTCTCAAGTAGCCGGGGTTTTTGATTGGGCCTAATCCATCAGGTCTGATGGCTTTCCTCCTCGTCTCCAGATGAATGTGGTAGAAAATATAAAGCAAGGAAACGTCCTTTGGCGTATTTTGCCTTGCCTTATTTCCTTCTCATCCTGTTCTCTGTGCCAGCCCCTTTCACTAACCCTTCGTCTGGCTGCATGTCTCTTCTTTCCTCTCTCCTTTTCTCAAACTCTCCTGCTTCCTGGCTTTTGTCTTTCCATTCCTCCATTTCAGTCCTGCAGCCCGGCACTAGATTTTCCTCTTCCCTCCCTTTGGCTTGCTCCCTTCGCTTTCTCCCTTTGTTCCATATCCTTCTTTCCGACTTGTCTCTTGGAGACTTTTGGCCACGCTGGACCCAAGTCTGGGGATGTTTTGGAAACTTTTCAGAGGCCTCGCTGCTGAGGGGGGAGACAGCAGGCAGTGACAGGCCCGGGGCTGACAGGCTCCCCCTCGCCTAGGGGGCGCTCGGCTGCCACACCCAGCTGACATAGAACCTTTGTCACAATGCCCGCTACCGTGGTGAGGATGCGGGCACTCTGCGGGTGACAGGGACACAGCAGGACTTGGTGTCAGCTCAGCAATTTCTCAGTTCCCCAAAGAAGCTGAATTCTGCAAATTGCTGCTGTTGCTGTTGCAATGATGTCATCAGGTGGGTGTTTTGGTGTAATACACTGAAAACCAGAGCAGAAATGCTGAAATATTCCCATGGTATGCATGGTCTTAGGAGCAAAGCACCGTGACTCAGCCTAAGGAGATCTGCCGCTTTTTCTTTTGTACTGCCAGCAGATTGTGGAAGTAGAGTATAAAACCCATCCTTATGGAGAGATCTTTGCATTTTAGGCTTAGTCTAAGTGTCTCAAGTAGCCGGGGTTTTTGATTGGGCCTAATCCATCAGGTCTGATGGCTTTCCTCCTCGTCTCCAGATGAATGTGGTAGAAAATATAAAGCAAGGAAACGTCCTTTGGCGTATTTTGCCTTGCCTTATTTCCTTCTCATCCTGTTCTCTGTGCCAGCCTCTTTCACTAACCCTTCGTCTGGCTGCATGTCTCTTCTTTCCTCTCTCCTTTTCTCAAACTCTCCTGCTTCCTGGCTTTTGTCTTTCCATTCCTCCATTTCAGTCCTGCAGCCCGGCACTAGATTTTCCTCTTCCCTCCCTTTGGCTTGCTCCCTTCGCTTTCTCCCTTTGTTCCATATCCTTCTTTCCGACTTGTCTCTTGGAGACTTTTGGCCACGCTGGACCCAAGTCTGGGGATGTTTTGGAAACTTTTCAGAGGCCTCGCTGCTGAGGGGGGAGACAGCAGGCAGTGACAGGCCCGGGGCTGACAGGCTCCCCCTCCCCTAGGGGGCGCTCGGCTGCCACACCCAGCTGACATAGAACCTTTGTCACAATGCCCGCTGCCGTGGTGAGGATGCGGGCACTCTGCGGGTGACAGGGACACAGCAGGACTTGGTGTCAGCTCAGCAATTTCTGAGTTCCCCAAAGAAGCTGAATTCTGCAAATTGCTGCTGTTGCTCTTGAAATGATGTCATCAGGTGGGTGTTTTGGTGTAATACACTGAAAACCAGAGCAGAAATGCTGAAATATTCCCATGGTATGCATGGTCTTAGGAGCAAAGCACCGTGACTCAGCCTAAGTAGATCTGCCGCTTATTCTTTTGTACTGCCAGCAGATTGTGGAAGTAGAGTATAAAAACCATCCTTATGGAGAGATCTTTGCATTTTAGGCTTAGTCTAAGTGTCTCAAGTAGCCGGGGTTTTTGATTGGGCCTAATCCATCAGGTCTGATGGCTTTCCTCGTAGTCTCCAGATGAATGTGTTAGAAAATATAAAGCAAGGAAACGTCCTTTGGCGTATTTTGCCTTGCCTTATTTCCTTCTCATCCTGTTCTCTGTGCCAGCCTCTCTCACTAAGCCCTCGTCTGGCTGCATGTCTCTTCTTTCCTCTCTCCTTTTCTCAAACTCTCCTGCTTCCTGGCTTTTGTCTTTCCATTCCTCCATTTCATTCCTGCAGCCCGGCACTAGATTTTCCTCTTCCCTCCCTTTGGCTTGCTCCCTTCGCTTTCTCCCTTTGTTCCATATCCTTCTTTCCGACTTGTCTCTTGGAGACTTTTGGCCACGCTGGACCCAAGTCTGGGGATGTTTTGGAAACTTTTCAGAGGCCTCGCTGCTGAGGGGGGAGACAGCAGGCAGTGACAGGCCCGGGGCTGACAGGCTCCCCCTCCCCTAGGGGGCGCTCGGCTGCCACACCCAGCTGACATAGAACCTTTGTCACAATGCCCGCTACCGTGGTGAGGATGCGGGCACTTTGCGGGTGACAGGGACACAGCAGGACTTGGTGTCAGCTCAGCAATTTCTGAGTTCCCCAAAGAAGCTGAATTCTGCAAATTGCTGCTGTTGCTTTTGAAATGACGTCATCAGGTGGGTGTTTTGGTGTAATACACTGAAAACCAGAGCAGAAATGCTGAAATATTCCCATGGTATGCATGGTCTTAGGAGCAAAGCACCGTGACTCAGCCTAAGTAGATCTGCCGCTTATTCTTTTGTACTGCCAGCAGATTGTGGAAGTAGAGTATAAAACCCATCCTTATGGAGAGATCTTTGCATTTTAGGCTTAGTCTAAGTGTCTCAAGTAGCCGGGGTTTTTGATTGGGCCTAATCCATCAGGTCTGATGGCTTTCCTCCTCGTCTCCAGATGAATGTGTTAGAAAATATAAAGCAAGGAAACGTCCTTTGGCGTATTTTGCCTTGCCTTATTTCCTTCTCATCCTGTTCTCTTTGCCAGCCTCTCTCACTAACCCTTCGTCTGGCTGCATGTCTCTTCTTTCCTCTCTCCTTTTCTCAAACTCTCCTGCTTCCTGGCTTTTGTCTTTCCATTCCTCCATTTCAGTCCTGCAGCGCGGCACTAGATTTTCCTCTTCCCTCCCTTTGGCTTGCTCCCTTCGCTTTCTCCCTTTGTTCCATATCCTTCTTTCCGACTTGTCTCTTGGAGACTTTTGGTCACGCTGGACCCAATCTGGGGATGTTTTGGAAACTTTTCAGAGGCCTCGCTGCTGAGGGGGGAGACAGCAGGCAGTGACAGGCCCGGGGCTGACAGGCTCCCCCTCCCCTAGGGGGCGCTCGGCTGCCACACCCAGCTGACATAGAACCTTTGTCACAATGCCCGCTACCGTGGTGAGGATGCGGGCACTCTGCGGGTGACAGGGACACAGCAGGACTTGGTGTCAGCTCAGCAATTTCTGAGTTCCCCAAAGAAGCTGAATTCTGCAAATTGCTGCTGTTGCTGTTGCAATGATGTCATCAGGTGGGTGTTTTGGTGTAATACACTGAAAACCAGAGCAGAAATGCTGAAATATTCCCATGGTATGCATGGTCTTAGGAGCAAAGCACCGTGACTCAGCCTAAGTAGATCTGCCGCTTATTCTTTTGTACTGCCAGCAGATTGTGGAAGTAGAGTATAAAAACCATCCTTATGGAGAGATCTTTGCATTTTAGGCTTAGTCTAAGTGTCTCAAGTAGCCGGGGTTTTTGATTGGGCCTAATCCATCAGGTCTGATGGCTTTCCTCGTAGTCTCCAGATGAATGTGTTAGAAAATATAAAGCAAGGAAACGTCCTTTGGCGTATTTTGCCTTGCCTTATTTCCTTCTCATCCTGTTCTCTGTGCCAGCCTCTCTCACTAAGCCCTCGTCTGGCTGCATGTCTCTTCTTTCCTCTCTCCTTTTCTCAAACTCTCCTGCTTCCTGGCTTTTGTCTTTCCATTCCTCCATTTCAGTCCTGCAGCCCAGCACTAGATTTTCCTCTTCCCTCCCTTTGGCTTGCTCCCTTCGCTTTCTCCCTTTGTTCCATATCCTTCTTTCCGACTTGTCTCTTGGAGACTTTTGGCCACGCTGGACCCAAGTCTGGGGATGTTTTGGAAACTTTTCAGAGGCCTCGCTGCTGAGGGGGGAGACAGCAGGCAGTGACAGGCCCGGGGCTGACAGGCTCCCCCTCCCCTAGGGGGCGCTCGGCTGCCACACCCAGCTGACATAGAACCTTTGTCACAATGCCCGCTACCGTGGTGAGGATGCGGGCACTCTGCGGGTGACAGGGACACAGCAGGACTTGGTGTCAGCTCAGCAATTTCTCAGTTCCCCAAAGAAGCTGAATTCTGCAAATTGCTGCTGTTGCTCTTGAAATGACGTCATCAGGTGGGTGTTTTGGTGTAATACACTGAAAACCAGAGCAGAAATGCTGAAATATTCCCATGGTATGCATGGTCTTAGGAGCAAAGCACCGTGACTCAGCCTAAGTAGATCTGCCGCTTATTCTTTTGTACTGCCAGCAGATTGTGGAAGTAGAGTATAAAACCCATCCTTATGGAGAGATCTTTGCATTTTAGGCTTAGTCTAAGTGTCTCAAGTAGCCGGGGTTTTTGATTGGGCCTAATCCATCAGGTCTGATGGCTTTCCTCCTCGTCTCCAGATGAATGTGGTAGAAAATATAAAGCAAGGAAACGTCCTTTGGCGTATTTTGCCTTGCCTTATTTCCTTCTCATCCTGTTCTCTGTGCCAGCCTCTTTCACTAACCCTTCGTCTGGCTGCATGTCTCTTCTTTCCTCTCTCCTTTTCTCAAACTCTCCTGCTTCCTGGCTTTTGTCTTTCCATTCCTCCATTTCAGTCCTGCAGCCCGGCACTAGATTTTCCTCTTCCCTCCCTTTGGCTTGCTCCCTTCGCTTTCTCCCTTTGTTCCATATCCTTCTTTCCGACTTGTCTCTTGGAGACTTTTGGCCACGCTGGACCCAAGTCTGGGGATGTTTTGGAAACTTTTCAGAGGCCTCGCTGCTGAGGGGGGAGACAGCAGGCAGTGACAGGCCCGGGGCTGACAGGCTCCCCCTCCCCTAGGGGGCGCTCGGCTGCCACACCCAGCTGACATAGAACCTTTGTCACAATGCCCGCTGCCATGGTGAGGATGCGGGCACTCTGCGGGTGACAGGGACACAGCAGGACTTGGTGTCAGCTCAGCAATTTCTGAGTTCCCCAAAGAAGCTGAATTCTGCAAATTGCTGCTGTTGCTCTTGAAATGATGTCATCAGGTGGGTGTTTTGGTGTAATACACTGAAAACCAGAGCAGAAATGCTGAAATATTCCCATGGTATGCATGGTCTTAGGAGCAAAGCACCGTGACTCAGCCTAAGTAGATCTGCCGCTTATTCTTTTGTACTGCCAGCAGATTGTGGAAGTAGAGTATAAAAACCATCCTTATGGAGAGATCTTTGCATTTTAGGCTTAGTCTAAGTGTCTCAAGTAGCCGGGGTTTTTGATTGGGCCTAATCCATCAGGTCTGATGGCTTTCCTCGTAGTCTCCAGATGAATGTGTTAGAAAATATAAAGCAAGGAAACGTCCTTTGGCGTATTTTGCCTTGCCTTATTTCCTTCTCATCCTGTTCTCTGTGCCAGCCTCTCTCACTAAGCCCTCGTCTGGCTGCATGTCTCTTCTTTCCTCTCTCGTTTTCTCAAACTCTCCTGCTTCCTGGCTTTTGTCTTTCCATTCCTCCATTTCATTCCTGCAGCCCGGCACTAGATTTTCCTCTTCCCTCCCTTTGGCTTGCTCCCTTCGCTTTCTCCCTTTGTTCCATATCCTTCTTTCCGACTTGTCTCTTGGAGACTTTTGGCCACGCTGGACCCAAGTCTGGGGATGTTTTGGAAACTTTTCAGAGGCCTCGCTGCTGAGGGGGGAGACAGCAGGCAGTGACAGGCCCGGGGCTGACAGGCTCCCCCTCCCCTAGGGGGCGCTCGGCTGCCACACCCAGCTGACATAGAACCTTTGTCACAATGCCCGCTACCGTGGTGAGGATGCGGGCACTCTGCGGGTGACAGGGACACAGCAGGACTTGGTGTCAGCTCAGCAATTTCTGAGTTCCCCAAAGAAGCTGAATTCTGCAAATTGCTGCTGTTGCTCTTGAAATGACGTCATCAGGTGGGTGTTTTGGTGTAATACACTGAAAACCAGAGCAGAAATGCTGAAATATTCCCATGGTATGCATGGTCTTAGGAGCAAAGCACCGTGACTCAGCCTAAGTAGATCTGCCGCTTATTCTTTTGTACTGCCAGCAGATTGTGGAAGTAGAGTATAAAACCCATCCTTATGGAGAGATCTTTGCATTTTAGGCTTAGTCTAAGTGTCTCAAGTAGCCGGGGTTTTTGATTGGGCCTAATCCATCAGGTCTGATGGCTTTCCTCCTCGTCTCCAGATGAATGTGTTAGAAAATATAAAGCAAGGAAACGTCCTTTGGCGTATTTTGCCTTGCCTTATTTCCTTCTCATCCTGTTCTCTGTGCCAGCCTCTTTCACTAACCCTTCGTCTGGCTGCATGTCTCTTCTTTCCTCTCTCCTTTTCTCAAACTCTCCTGCTTCCTGGCTTTTGTCTTTCCATTCCTCCATTTCAGTCCTGCAGCCCGGCACTAGATTTTCCTCTTCCCTCCCTTTGGCTTGCTCCCTTCGCTTTCTCCCTTTGTTCCATATCCTTCTTTCCGACTTGTCTCTTGGAGACTTTTGGCCACGCTGGACCCAATCTGGGGATGTTTTGGAAACTTTTCAGAGGCCTCGCTGCTGAGGGGGGAGACAGCAGGCAGTGACAGGCCCGGGGCTGACAGGCTCCCCCTCCCCTAGGGGGCGCTCGGCTGCCACACCCAGCTGACATAGAACCTTTGTCACAATGCCCGCTGCCGTGGTGAGGATGCGGGCACTCTGCGGGTGACAGGGACACAGCAGGACTTGGTGTCAGCTCAGCAATTTCTGAGTTCCCCAAAGAAGCTGAATTCTGCAAATTGCTGCTGTTGCTCTTGAAATGATGTCATCAGGTGGGTGTTTTGGTGTAATACACTGAAAACCAGAGCAGAAATGCTGAAATATTCCCATGGTATGCATGGTCTTAGGAGCAAAGCACCGTGACTCAGCCTAAGTAGATCTGCCGCTTATTCTTTTGTACTGCCAGCAGATTGTGGAAGTAGAGTATAAAAACCATCCTTATGGAGAGATCTTTGCATTTTAGGCTTAGTCTAAGTGTCTCAAGTAGCCGGGGTTTTTGATTGGGCCTAATCCATCAGGTCTGATGGCTTTCCTCGTAGTCTCCAGATGAATGTGTTAGAAAATATAAAGCAAGGAAACGTCCTTTGGCGTATTTTGCCTTGCCTTATTTCCTTCTCATCCTGTTCTCTGTGCCAGCCTCTCTCACTAAGCCCTCGTCTGGCTGCATGTCTCTTCTTTCCTCTCTCCTTTTCTCAAACTCTCCTGCTTCCTGGCTTTTGTCTTTCCATTCCTCCATTTCATTCCTGCAGCCCGGCACTAGATTTTCCTCTTCCCTCCCTTTGGCTTGCTCCCTTCGCTTTCTCCCTTTGTTCCATATCCTTCTTTCCGACTTGTCTCTTGGAGACTTTTGGCCACGCTGGACCCAAGTCTGGGGATGTTTTGGAAACTTTTCAGAGGCCTCGCTGCTGAGGGGGGAGACAGCAGGCAGTGACAGGCCCGGGGCTGACAGGCTCCCCCTCCCCTAGGGGGCGCTCGGCTGCCACACCCAGCTGACATAGAACCTTTGTCACAATGCCCGCTACCGTGGTGAGGATGCGGGCACTCTGCGGGTGACAGGGACACAGCAGGACTTGGTGTCAGCTCAGCAATTTCTGAGTTCCCCAAAGAAGCTGAATTCTGCAAATTGCTGCTGTTGCTCTTGAAATGACGTCATCAGGTGGGTGTTTTGGTGTAATACACTGAAAACCAGAGCAGAAATGCTGAAATATTCCCATGGTATGCATGGTCTTAGGAGCAAAGCACCGTGACTCAGCCTAAGTAGATCTGCCGCTTATTCTTTTGTACTGCCAGCAGATTGTGGAAGTAGAGTATAAAACCCATCCTTATGGAGAGATCTTTGCATTTTAGGCTTAGTCTAAGTGTCTCAAGTAGCCGGGGTTTTTGATTGGGCCTAATCCATCAGGTCTGATGGCTTTCCTCCTCGTCTCCAGATGAATGTGTTAGAAAATATAAAGCAAGGAAACGTCCTTTGGCGTATTTTGCCTTGCCTTATTTCCTTCTCATCCTGTTCTCTTTGCCAGCCTCTCTCACTAACCCTTCGTCTGGCTGCATGTCTCTTCTTTCCTCTCTCCTTTTCTCAAACTCTCCTGCTTCCTGGCTTTTGTCTTTCCATTCCTCCATTTCAGTCCTGCAGCGCGGCACTAGATTTTCCTCTTCCCTCCCTTTGGCTTGCTCCCTTCGCTTTCTCCCTTTGTTCCATATCCTTCTTTCCGACTTGTCTCTTGGAGACTTTTGGTCACGCTGGACCCAATCTGGGGATGTTTTGGAAACTTTTCAGAGGCCTCGCTGCTGAGGGGGGAGACAGCAGGCAGTGACAGGCCCGGGGCTGACAGGCTCCCCCTCCCCTAGGGGGCGCTCGGCTGCCACACCCAGCTGACATAGAACCTTTGTCACAATGCCCGCTACCGTGGTGAGGATGCGGGCACTCTGCGGGTGACAGGGACACAGCAGGACTTGGTGTCAGCTCAGCAATTTCTGAGTTCCCCAAAGAAGCTGAATTCTGCAAATTGCTGCTGTTGCTGTTGCAATGATGTCATCAGGTGGGTGTTTTGGTGTAATACACTGAAAACCAGAGCAGAAATGCTGAAATATTCCCATGGTATGCATGGTCTTAGGAGCAAAGCACCGTGACTCAGCCTAAGTAGATCTGCCGCTTATTCTTTTGTACTGCCAGCAGATTGTGGAAGTAGAGTATAAAAACCATCCTTATGGAGAGATCTTTGCATTTTAGGCTTAGTCTAAGTGTCTCAAGTAGCCGGGGTTTTTGATTGGGCCTAATCCATCAGGTCTGATGGCTTTCCTCGTAGTCTCCAGATGAATGTGTTAGAAAATATAAAGCAAGGAAACGTCCTTTGGCGTATTTTGCCTTGCCTTATTTCCTTCTCATCCTGTTCTCTGTGCCAGCCTCTCTCACTAAGCCCTCGTCTGGCTGCATGTCTCTTCTTTCCTCTCTCCTTTTCTCAAACTCTCCTGCTTCCTGGCTTTTGTCTTTCCATTCCTCCATTTCAGTCCTGCAGCCCAGCACTAGATTTTCCTCTTCCCTCCCTTTGGCTTGCTCCCTTCGCTTTCTCCCTTTGTTCCATATCCTTCTTTCCGACTTGTCTCTTGGAGACTTTTGGCCACGCTGGACCCAAGTCTGGGGATGTTTTGGAAACTTTTCAGAGGCCTCGCTGCTGAGGGGGGAGACAGCAGGCAGTGACAGGCCCGGGGCTGACAGGCTCCCCCTCCCCTAGGGGGCGCTCGGCTGCCACACCCAGCTGACATAGAACCTTTGTCACAATGCCCGCTACCGTGGTGAGGATGCGGGCACTCTGCGGGTGACAGGGACACAGCAGGACTTGGTGTCAGCTCAGCAATTTCTCAGTTCCCCAAAGAAGCTGAATTCTGCAAATTGCTGCTGTTGCTCTTGAAATGACGTCATCAGGTGGGTGTTTTGGTGTAATACACTGAAAACCAGAGCAGAAATGCTGAAATATTCCCATGGTATGCATGGTCTTAGGAGCAAAGCACCGTGACTCAGCCTAAGTAGATCTGCCGCTTATTCTTTTGTACTGCCAGCAGATTGTGGAAGTAGAGTATAAAACCCATCCTTATGGAGAGATCTTTGCATTTTAGGCTTAGTCTAAGTGTCTCAAGTAGCCGGGGTTTTTGATTGGGCCTAATCCATCAGGTCTGATGGCTTTCCTCCTCGTCTCCAGATGAATGTGGTAGAAAATATAAAGCAAGGAAACGTCCTTTGGCGTATTTTGCCTTGCCTTATTTCCTTCTCATCCTGTTCTCTTTGCCAGCCTCTCTCACTAACCCTTCGTCTGGCTGCATGTCTCTTCTTTCCTCTCTCCTTTTCTCAAACTCTCCTGCTTCCTGGCTTTTGTCTTTCCATTCCTCCATTTCAGTCCTGCAGCCCGGCACTAGATTTTCCTCTTCCCTCCCTTTGGCTTGCTCCCTTCGCTTTCTCCCTTTGTTCCATATCCTTCTTTCCGACTTGTCTCTTGGAGACTTTTGGCCACGCTGGCCCCAAGTCTGGGGATGTTTTGGAAACTTTTCAGAGGCCTTGCTGCTCACAGGGGGGACAGCAGGCAGTGACAGGCCCGGGGCTGACAGGCTCCCCCTGCCCTAGGGGGCGCTCGGCTGCCACACCCAGCTGACATAGAACCTTTGTCACAATGCCCGCTACACTGGTGAGGATGCGGGCACTCTGCGGGTGACAGGGACACAGCAGGACTTGGTGTCAGCTCAGCAATTTCTGAGTTCCCCAAAGAAGCTGAATTCTGCAAATTGCTACTGTTGCTCTTGAAATGATGTCATCAGGTAGGTGTTTTGGTGTAATACACTGAAAACCAGGGCAGAAATGCTGAAATATTCCCATGGTATGCATGGTCTTAGGAGCAAAGCACCGTGACTCAGCCTTAGTAGATCTGCTGCTAATTCTCTTGTACTGCCAGCAGATTGTGGAAGTAGAGTATAAAACCCATCCTTATGGAGAGATCTTTGCATTTTAGGCTTAGTCTAAGTATCTCAAGTAGCCGGGGATTTTGATTGGGCCTAATCCATCAGGTCTGATGGCTTTCCTCCTCGTCTCCAGATGAATGTGGTAGAAAATATAAAGCAAGGAAACGTCCTTTGGCCCAGCCTTGCCTTGCCTTATTTCCTTCTCATCCTGTTCTCTGTGCCAGCCTCTCTCACTAACCCCTCGTCTGGCTGCCTGTCTTTTCTTTCCTCTCTCCTTTTCTCAAACTCTCCTGCTTCCTGGCTTTTGTCTTTCCATTCCTCCATTTCAGTCCTGCAGCCCAGCACTAGATTTTCCTCTTCCTTCCCTTTGGCTTGCTCCCTTCGCGTTCTCCCTTTGTTCCATATCCTTCTTTCCAACTTGTCTCTTGGAGACTTTTGGCCACGCTGGACCCAAGTCTGGGGATCTTTTGGAAACTTTTCTGAACCCTCGCTGGTGACAGGGGGGACAGCAGGCAGTGACAGGCCCGGGGCTGACAGGCTCCCCCTCCCCTAGGGGGCGCTCGGCTGCCACACCCAGCTGACATAGAACCTTTGTCACAATGCCCGCTACCGTGGTGAGGATGCGGGCACTCTGCGGGTGACAGGGACACAGCAGGACTTGGTGTCAGCTCAGCAATTTCTGAGTTCCCCAAAGAAGCTGAATTCTGCAAATCGCTGCTGTTGCTCTTGAAATGATGTCATCAGGTGGGTGTTTTGGTGTAATACACTGAAAACCAGAGCAGAAATGCTGAAATATTCCCATGGTATGCATGGTCTCTGCACAAAACCACCGTGACTCAGCCTAAGGAGATCTGCCGCTTATTCTTTTATACTGCCAGCAGATTGTGGAAGTAGAGTATAAAACCCATCCTTATGGAGAGATCTTTGCATTTTAGGCTTAGACTAAGTGTCTAAAGTAGCCGGGGCTTTTGATTGGGCCTAATCCATCAGGTCTGATGGCTTTCCTCCTCGTCTCCAGATGAATGTGGTAGAAAATATAAAGCAAGGAAACGTCCTTTGGCCCAGCCTTGCCTTGCCTTATTTCCTTCTCATCCTGTTCTCTGTCCCAGCCTGTCTCACTAAGCCCTCGTCTGGCTGCATGTCTCTTCTTTCCTCTCTCCTTTTCTCAAACTCTCCTGCTTCCTGGCTTTGGTCCTTCCATTCCTCCATTTCAGTCCTGCAGCCCGGCACTAGATTTTCCTCTTCCCTCCCTTTGGCTTGCTCCCTTCGCTTTCTCCCTTTGTTCCATATCCTTCTTTCCGACTTGTCTCTTGGAGACTTTTGGCCACGCTGGACCCAAGTCTGGGGATGTTTTGGAAACTTTTCAGAGGCCTCGCTGCTGAGCGGGGAGACAGCAGGCAGTGACAGGCCCGGGGCTGACAGGCTCCCCCTCCCCTAGGGGGCGCTCGGCTGCCACACCCAGCTGACGTAGAACCTTTGTCACAATGCCCGCTACCGTGGTGAGGATGCGGGCACTCTGCGGGTGACAGGGACACAGCAGGACTTGGTGTCAGCTCAGCAATTTCTCAGTTCCCCAAAGAAGCTGAATTCTGCAAATTGCTGCTGTTGCTCTTGAAATGACGTCATCAGGTGGGTATTTTGGTATAATACACTGAAAACCAGAGCAGAAATGCTGAAATATTCCCATGGTATGCATGGTCTTAGGAGCAAAGCACCGTGACTCAGCCTAAGGAGATCTGCCGCTTATTCTTTTGTACTGCCTGCAGATTGTGGATGTAGAGTTTAAAAACCATCTTTATGGAGAGATCTCTGCATTTTAGGCTTAGTCTAAGTGTCTCAAGTAGCCGGGGTTTTTGATTTGGCTTAATCCATCAGGTCTGATGGCTTTCCTCCTCGTCTCCAGATGAATGTGGTAGAAAATATAAAGCAAGGAAACGTCCTTTGGCGTATTTTGCCTTGCCTTATTTCCTTCTCATCCTGTTCTCTGTGCCAGCCTCTCACTAAACCCTCGTCTGGCTGCATATCTCTTCTTTCCTCTCTCCTTTTCTCAAACTCTCCTGCTTCCTGGCTTTTGTCTTTCCATTCCTCCATTTCAGTCCTGCAGCCCAGCACTAGATTTTCCTCTTCCCTCCCTTTGGCTTGCTCCCTTCACTTTCTCCCTTTGTTCCATATCCTTCTTTCCGACTTGTCTCTTGGAGACTTTTGGCCACGCTGGACCCAAGTCTGGGGATGTTTTGGAAATATTTCCGAGGCCTCGCTGGTGACGGGGGGACAGCAGGCAGTGACAGGCCCGGGGCTGACAGACTCCCCTTCCCCTAGGGGGCGCTCGGCTGCCACACCCAGCTGATATAGAACCTTTGTCACAATGCCCGCTACCGTGGTGAGGATGCGGGCACTCTGCGGGTGACAGGGACACAGCAGGACTTGGTGTCAGCTCAGCAAGTTCTCAGTTCCCCAAAGAAGCTGAATTCTGCAAATTGCTGCTGTTGCTCTTGAAATGACGTCATCAGGTGGGTGTTTTGGTGTAATACACTGAAAACCAGAGCAGAAATGCTGAAGTATTCCCATGGTATTCATGGTCTTAGGAGCAAAGCACCGTGACTCAGCCTAAGTAGATCTGCCGCTTACTCTTTTGTACTGCCAGCAGATTGTGGAAGTAGAGTATAAAACCCATCCTTATGGAGAGATCTTTGCATTTTAGGCTTAGTCTAAGTGTCTCATGTAGCCGGGGTTTTTGATTGGGCCTAATCCATCAGGTCTGATGGCTTTCCTCCTCGTCTCCAGATGAATGTGGTAGGAAATATAAGGCAAGGAAACGTCCTTTGGCGTATTTTGCCTTGCCTTATTTCCTTCTCATCCTGTTCTCTGTGCCAGCCTGTCTCACTAAGCCCTCGTCTGGCTGCATGTCTCTTCTTTCCTCTCTCCTTTTCTCAAACTCTCCTGCTTCCTGGCTTTTGTCTTTCCATTCCTCCATTTCAGTCCTGCAGCCCAACACTAGATTTTCCTCTTCCCTCCCTTTGGCTTGCTCCCTTCGCTTTCTCCCTTTGTTCCATATCCTTCTTTCCGACTTGTCTCTTGGAGACTTTTGGCCACGCTGGACCCAAGTCTGGGGATGTTTTGGAAACTTTTCAGAGGCCTTGCTGCTCACAGGGGGGACAGCAGGCAGTGACAGGCCCGGGGCTGACAGGCTCCCCCTCCCCTAGGGGGCGCTCGGCTGCCACACCCAGCTGACATAGAACCTTTGTCACAATGCCCGCTACCGTGGTGAGGATGCGGGCACTCTGCGGGTGACAGGGACACAGCAGGACTTGGTGTCAGCTCAGCAATTTCTGAGTTCCCCAAAGAAGCTGAATTCTGCAAATCGCTGCTGTTGCTCTTGAAATGATGTCATCAGGTGGGTGTTTTGGTGTAATACACTGAAAACCAGAGCAGAAATGCTGAAATATTCCCATGGTATGCATGGTCTCTGCACAACACCACTGCGACTCAGCCTAAGTAGATCTGCCGCTTATTCTTTTGTACTGCCAGCAGATTGTGGAAGTAGAGTATAAAACCCATCCTTATGGAGAGATCTTTGCATTTTAGGCTTAGTCTAAGTGTCTCAAGTAGCCGGGGCTTTTGATTGGGCCTAATCCATCAGGTCTGATGGCTTTCCTCCTCGTCTCCAGATGAATGTGGTAGAAAATATAAAGCAAGGAAACGTCCTTTGGCGTATTTTGCCTTGCCTTATTTCCTTCTCATCCTGTTCTCTTTGCCAGCCTCTCTCACTAACCCTTCGTCTGGCTGCATGTCTCTTCTTTCCTCTCTCCTTTTCTCAAACTCTCCTGCTTCCTGGCTTTTGTCTTTCCATTCCTCCATTTCAGTCCTGCAGCCCGGCACTAGATTTTCCTCTTCCCTCCCTTTGGCTTGCTCCCTTCGCTTTCTCCCTTTGTTCCATATCCTTCTTTCCGACTTGTCTCTTGGAGACTTTTGGCCACGCTGGCCCCAAGTCTGGGGATGTTTTGGAAACTTTTCAGAGGCCTCGCTGCTGAGGGGGGAGACAGCAGGCAGTGACAGGCCCGGGGCTGACAGGCTCCCCCTCCCCTAGGGGGCGCTCGGCTGCCACACCCAGCTGACATAGAACCTTTGTCACAATGCCCGCTACCGTGGTGAGGATGCGGGCACTCTGCGGGTGACAGGGACACAGCAGGACTTGGTGTCAGCTCAGCAATTTCTCAGTTCCCCAAAGAAGCTGAATTCTGCAAATTGCTGCTGTTGCTGTTGCAATGATGTCATCAGGTGGGTGTTTTGGTGTAATACACTGAAAACCAGAGCAGAAATGCTGAAATATTCCCATGGTATGCATGGTCTTAGGAGCAAAGCACCGTGACTCAGCCTAAGTAGATCTGCCGCTTATTCTTTTGTACTGCCAGCAGATTGTGGAAGTAGAGTATAAAAACCATCCTTATGGAGAGATCTTTGCATTTTAGGCTTAGTCTAAGTGTCTCAAGTAGCCGGGGTTTTTGATTGGGCCTAATCCATCAGGTCTGATGGCTTTCCTCCTCGTCTCCAGATGAATGTGGTAGAAAATATAAAGCAAGGAAACGTCCTTTGGCGTATTTTGCCTTGCCTTATTTCCTTCTCATCCTGTTCTCTGTGCCAGCCTCTCTCACTAAGCCCTCGTCTGGCTGCATGTCTCTTCTTTCCTCTCTCCTTTTCTCAAACTCTCCTGCTTCCTGGCTTTTGTCTTTCCATTACTCCATTTCAGTCCTGCAGCCCAGCACTAGATTTTCCTCTTCCCTCCCTTTGGCTTGCTCCCTTCGCTTTCTCCCTTTGTTCCATATCCTTCTTTCCGACTTGTCTCTTGGAGACTTTTGGCCACGCTGGACCCAAGTCTGGGGATGTTTTGGAAACTTTTCAGAGGCCTCGCTGCTGAGGGGGGAGACAGCAGGCAGTGACAGGCCCGGGGCTGACAGGCTCCCCCTCCCCTAGGGGGCGATCGGCTGCCACACCCAGCTGACATAGAACCTTTGTCACAATGCCCGCTACCGTGGTGAGGATGCGGGCACTCTGCGGGTGACAGGGACACAGCAGGACTTGGTGTCAGCTCAGCAATTTCTGAGTTCCCCAAAGAAGCTGAATTCTGCAAATTGCTGCTGTTGCTCTTGCAATGACATCGTCAGGTGGGTGTTTTTGTGTAACACACTGAAAACCAGAGCAGAAATGCTGAAATATTCCCATGGTATGCATGGTCTTAGGAGCAAAGCACCGTGACTCAGCCTAAGGAGATCTGCCGCTTATTCTTTTGTACTGCCAGCAGATTGTGGAAGTAGAGTATAAAAACCATCCTTATGGAGAGATCTTTGCATTTTAGGCTTAGTCTAAGTGTCTCAAGTAGCCGGGGTTTTTGATTGGGCCTAATCCATCAGGTCTGATGGCTTTCCTCCTCGTCTCCAGATGAATGTGGTAGAAAATATAAAGCAAGGAAACGTCCTTTGGCCCAGCCTTGCCTTGGCTTATTTCCTTCTCATCCTGTTCTCTGTGCCAGCCTCTCTCACTAACCCCTCGTCTGGCTGCATGTCTCTTCTTTCCTCTCTCCTTTTCTCAAACTCTCCTGCTTCCTGGCTTTTGTCTATCCATTCCTCCATTTCATTCCTGCAGCCCGGCACTAGATTTTCCTCTTCCCTCCCTTTGGCTTGCTCCCTTCGCTTTCTCCCTTTGTTCCATATCCTTCTTTCCGACTTGTCTCTTGGAGACTTTTGGCCACGCTGGACCCAAGTCTGGGGATGTTTTGGAAACTTTTCAGAGGCCTCGCTGCTGAGGGGGGAGACAGCAGGCAGTGACAGGCCCGGGGCTGACAGGCTCCCCCTCGCCTAGGGGGCGCTCGGCTGCCACACCCAGCTGACATAGAACCTTTGTCACAATGCCCGCTACCGTGGTGAGGATGCGGGCACTCTGCGGGTGACAGGGACACAGCAGGACTTGGTGTCAGCTCAGCAATTTCTGAGTTCCCCAAAGAAGCTGAATTCTGCAAATTGCTGCTGTTGCTCTTGAAATGACGTCATCAGGTGGGTGTTTTGGTGTAATACACTGAAAACCAGAGCAGAAATGCTGAAATATTCCCATGGTATGCATGGTCTTAGGAGCAAAGCACCGTGACTCAGCCTAAGTAGATCTGCCGCTTATTCTTTTGTACTGCCAGCAGATTGTGGAAGTAGAGTATAAAACCCATCCTTATGGAGAGATCTTTGCATTTTAGGCTTAGTCTAAGTGTCTCAAGTAGCCGGGGTTTTTGATTGGGCCTAATCCATCAGGTCTGATGGCTTTCCTCCTCGTCTCCAGATGAATGTGGTAGAAAATATAAAACAAGGAAACGTCCTTTGGCGTATTTTGCCTTGCCTTATTTCCTTCTCATCCTGTTCTCTGTGCCAGCCTCTCTCACTAACCCTTCGTCTGGCTGCATGTCTCTTCTTTCCTCTCTCCTTTTCTCAAACTCTCCTGCTTCCTGGCTTTTGTCTTTCCATTCCTCCATTTCAGTCCTGCAGCCCGGCACTAGATTTTCCTCTTCCCTCCCTTTGGCTTGCTCCCTTCGCTTTCTCCCTTTGTTCCATATCCTTCTTTCCGACTTGTCTCCTGGAGACTTTTGGCCACGCTGGACCCAAGTCTGGGGATGTTTTGGAAACTTTTCAGAGGCCTCGCTGCTGAGGGGGGAGACAGCAGGCAGTGACAGGCCCGGGGCTGACAGGCTCCCCCTCCCCTAGGGGGCGCTCGGCTGCCACACCCAGCTGACATAGAACCTTTGTCACAATGCCCGCTACCGTGGTGAGGATGCGGGCACTCTGCGGGTGACAGGGACACAGCAGGACTTGGTGTCAGCTCAGCAATTTCTCAGTTCCCCAAAGAAGCTGAATTCTGCAAATTGCTGCTGTTGCTCTTGCAATGATGTCATCAGGTGGGTGTTTTGGTGTAATACACTGAAAACCAGAGCAGAAATGCTGAAATATTCCCATGGTATGCATGGTCTTAGGAGCAAAGCACCGTGACTCAGCCTAAGTAGATCTGCCGCTTATTCTTTTGTACTGCCAGCAGATTGTGGAAGTAGAGTATAAAAACCATCCTTATGGAGAGATCTTTGCATTTTAGGCTTAGTCTAAGTGTCTCAAGTAGCCGGGGTTTTTGATTGGGCCTAATCCATCAGGTCTGATGGCTTTCCTCGTAGTCTCCAGATGAATGTGTTAGAAAATATAAAGCAAGGAAACGTCCTTTGGCGTATTTTGCCTTGCCTTATTTCCTTCTCATCCTGTTCTCTGTGCCAGCCTCTCTCACTAAGCCCTCGTCTGGCTGCATGTCTCTTCTTTCCTCTCTCCTTTTCTCAAACTCTCCTGCTTCCTGGCTTTTGTCTTTCCATTCCTCCATTTCAGTCCTGCAGCCCAGCACTAGATTTTCCTCTTCCCTCCCTTTGGCTTGCTCCCTTCGCTTTCTCCCTTTGTTCCATATCCTTCTTTCCGACTTGTCTCTTGGAGACTTTTGGCCACGCTGGACCCAAGTCTGGGGATGTTTTGGAAACTTTTCAGAGGCCTCGCTGCTGAGGGGGGAGACAGCAGGCAGTGACAGGCCCGGGGCTGACAGGCTCCCCCTCCCCTAGGGGGCGCTCGGCTGCCACACCCAGCTGACATAGAACCTTTGTCACAATGCCCGCTACCGTGGTGAGGATGCGGGCACTCTGCGGGTGACAGGGACACAGCAGGACTTGGTGTCAGCTCAGCAATTTCTCAGTTCCCCAAAGAAGCTGAATTCTGCAAATTGCTGCTGTTGCTCTTGAAATGACGTCATCAGGTGGGTGTTTTGGTGTAATACACTGAAAACCAGAGCAGAAATGCTGATATATTCCCATGGTATGCATGGTCTTAGGAGCAAAGCACCGTGACTCAGCCTAAGTAGATCTGCCGCTTATTCTTTTGTACTGCCAGCAGATTGTGGAAGTAGAGTATAAAACCCATCCTTATGGAGAGATCTTTGCATTTTAGGCTTAGTCTAAGTGTCTCAAGTAGCCGGGGTTTTTGATTGGGCCTAATCCATCAGGTCTGATGGCTTTCCTCCTCGTCTCCAGATGAATGTGGTAGAAAATATAAAGCAAGGAAACGTCCTTTGGCGTATTTTGCCTTGCCTTATTTCCTTCTCATCCTGTTCTCTTTGCCAGCCTCTCTCACTAACCCTTCGTCTGGCTGCATGTCTCTTCTTTCCTCTCTCCTTTTCTCAAACTCTCCTGCTTCCTGGCTTTTGTCTTTCCATTCCTCCATTTCAGTCCTGCAGCCCGGCACTAGATTTTCCTCTTCCCTCCCTTTGGCTTGCTCCCTTCGCTTTCTCCCTTTGTTCCATATCCTTCTTTCCGACTTGTCTCTTGGAGACTTTTGGCCACGCTGGCCCCAAGTCTGGGGATGTTTTGGAAACTTTTCAGAGGCCTCGCTGCTGAGGGGGGAGACAGCAGGCAGTGACAGGCCCGGGGCTGACAGGCTCCCCCTCCCCTAGGGGGCGCTCGGCTGCCACACCCAGCTGACATAGAACCTTTGTCACAATGCCCGCTACCGTGGTGAGGATGCGGGCACTCTGCGGGTGACAGGGACACAGCAGGACTTGGTGTCAGCTCAGCAATTTCTCAGTTCCCCAAAGAAGCTGAATTCTGCAAATTGCTGCTGTTGCTGTTGCAATGATGTCATCAGGTGGGTGTTTTGGTGTAATACACTGAAAACCAGAGCAGAAATGCTGAAATATTCCCATGGTATGCATGGTCTTAGGAGCAAAGCACCGTGACTCAGCCTAAGTAGATCTGCCGCTTATTCTTTTGTACTGCCAGCAGATTGTGGAAGTAGAGTATAAAACCCATCCTTATGGAGAGATCTTTGCATTTTAGGCTTAGTCTAAGTGTCTCAAGTAGCCGGGGTTTTTGATTGGGCCTAATCCATCAGGTCTGATGGCTTTCCTCCTCGTCTCCAGATGAATGTGGTAGAAAATATAAAGCAAGGAAACGTCCTTTGGCGTATTTTGCCTTGCCTTATTTCCTTCTCATCCTGTTCTCTGTGCCAGCCTCTCTCACTAACCCTTCGTCTGGCTGCATGTCTCTTCTTTCCTCTCTCCTTTTCTCAAACTCTCCTGCTTCCTGGCTTTTGTCTTTCCATTCCTCCATTTCAGTCCTGCAGCCCGGCACTAGATTTTCCTCTTCCCTCCCTTTGGCTTGCTCCCTTCGCTTTCTCCCTTTGTTCCATATCCTTCTTTCCGACTTGTCTCTTGGAGACTTTTGGCCACGCTGGACCCAAGTCTGGGAATGTTTTGGAAACTTTTCAGAGGCCTCGCTGCTGAGGGGGGAGACAGCAGGCAGTGACAGGCCCGGGGCTGACAGGCTCCCCCTCCCCTAGGGGGCGCTTGGCTGCCACACCCAGCTGACATAGAACCTTTGTCACAATGCCCGCTACCGTGGTGAGGATGCGGGCACTCTGCGGGTGACAGGGACACAGCAGGACTTGGTGTCAGCTCAGCAATTTCTCAGTTCCCCAAAGAAGCTGAATTCTGCAAATTGCTGCTGTTGCTCTTGAAATGACGTCATCAGGTGGGTGTTTTGGTGTAATACACTGAAAACCAGGGCAGAAATGCTGAAATATTCCCATGGTATGCATGGTCTTAGGAGCAAAGCACCGTGACTCAGCCTAAGGAGATCTGCCGCTTATTCTTTTGTACTGCCAGCAGATTGTAGAAGTAGAGTATAAAACCCATCCTTATGGAGATATCTTTGCATTTTAGGCTTAGTCTAAGTGTCTCAAGTAGCCGGGGTTTTTGATTGGGCCTAATCCATCAGGTCTGATGGCTTTCCTCCTCGTCTCCAGATGAATGTGGTAGAAAATATAAAGCAAGGAAACGTCCTTTGGCGTATTTTGCCTTGCCTTATTTCCTTCTCATCCTGTTCTCTGTGCCAGCCTCTCTCACTAACCCTTCGTCTGGCTGCATGTCTCTTCTTTCCTCTCTCCTTTTCTCAAACTCTCCTGCTTCCTGGCTTTTGTCTTTCCATTCCTCCATTTCAGTCCTGCAGCCCGGCACTAGATTTTCCTCTTCCCTCCCTTTGGCTTGCTCCCTTCGCTTTCTCCCTTTGTTCCATATCCTTCTTTCCGACTTGTCTCTTGGAGACTTTTGGCCACGCTGGACCCACGTCTGGGAATGTTTTGGAAACTTTTCAGAGGCCTCGCTGCTGAGGGGGGAGACAGCAGGCAGTGACAGGCCCGGGGCTGACAGGCTCCCCCTCCCCTAGGGGGCGCTCGGCTGCCACACCCAGCTGACATAGAACCTTTGTCACAATGCCCGCTACCGTGGTGAGGATGCTGGCACTCTGCGGGTGACAGGGACACAGCAGGACTTGGTGTCAGCTCAGCAATTTCTCAGTTCCCCAAAGAAGCTGAATTCTGCAAATTGCTGCTGTTGCTCTTGCGATGATGTCATCAGGTGGGTGTTTTCGTGTAATACACTGAAAACCAGAGCAGAAATGCTGAAATATTCCCATGGTATGGATGGTCTTAGGAGCAAAGCACCGTGACTCAGCCTAAGTAGATCTGCCGCTCATTCTTTTGTACTGCCAGCAGATTGTGGAAGTAGAGTATAAAACCCATCCTTATGGAGAGATCTTTGCATTTTAGGCTTAGTCTAAGTGTCTCAAGTAGCCGGGGTTTTTGATTGGGCCTAATCCATCAGGTCTGATGCCTTTCCTCCTCGTCTCCAGATGAATGTGTTAGAAAATATAAAGCAAGGAAACGTCCTTTGGCGTATTTTGCCTTGCCTTATTTCCTTCTCATCCTGTTCTCTGTGCCAGCCTCTCTCACTAAGCCTTCGTCTGGCTGCATGTCTCTTCTTTCTTCTCTCCTTTTCTCAAACTCTCCTGCTTCCTGGCTTTTGTCTTTCCATTCCTCCATTTCAGTCCTGCAGCCCGGCACTAGATTTTCCTCTTCCCTCCCTTTGGCTTGCTCCCTTCGCTTTCTCCCTTTGTTCCATATCCTTCTTTCCGACTTGTCTCTTGGAGACTTTTGGCCACGCTGGACCCAAGTCTGGGGATGTTTTGGAAACTTTTCAGAGGCCTCGCTGCTGAGGGGGGAGACAGCAGGCAGTGACAGGCCCAGGGCTGACAGGCTCCCCCTCCCCTAGGGGGCGCTCGGCTGCCACACCCAGCTGACATAGAACCTTTGTCACAATGCCCACTACCGTGGTGAGGATGCGGGCACTCTGCGGGTGACAGGGACACAGCAGGACTTGGTGTCAGCTCAGCAATTTCTCAGTTCCCCAAAGAAGCTGAATTCTGCAAATTGCTGCTGTTGCTCTTGCAATGATGTCATCAGGTGGGTGTTTTGGTGTAATACACTGAAAACCAGAGCAGAAATGCTAAATATTCCCATGGTATGCATGGTCTTAGGAGCAAAGCACCGTGACTCAGCCTAAGTAGATCTGCCGCTTATTCTTTTGTACTGCCAGCAGATTGTGGAAGTAGAGTATAAAAACCATCCTTATGGAGAGATCTTTGCATTTTAGGCTTAGTCTAAGTGTCTCAAGTAGCCGGGGTTTTTGACTGGTCCTAATCCATCAGGTCTGATGGCTTTCCTCCTCGTCTCCATATGAATGTGGTAGAAAATATAAAGCAAGGAAATGTCCTTTGGCCCAGCCTTGCCTTGGCTTATTTCCTTCTCATCCTGTTCTCTGTGCCAGCCTCTCTCACTAACCCCTCGTCTGGCTGCATGTCTCTTCTTTCCTCTCTCCTTTTCTCAAACTCTCTTGCTTCCTGGCTTTTGTCTTTCCATTCCTCCATTTCAGTCCTGCAGCCCGGCACTAGATTTTCCTCTTCCCTCCCTTTGGCTTGCTCCCTTCGCTTTCTCCCTTTGTTCCATATCCTTCTTTCCGACTTGTCTCTTGGAGACTTTTGGCCACGCTGGACCCAAGTCTGGGGATGTTTTGGAAACTTTTCAGAGGCCTCGCTGCTGAGGGGGGAGACAGCAGGCAGTGACAGGCCCGGGGCTGACAGGCTCCCCTTTGCCTAGGGGGCGCTCGGCTGCCACACCCAGCTGACATAGAACCTTTGTCACAATGCCCGCTACCGTGGTGAGGATGCGGGCACTCTGCGGGTGACAGGGACACAGCAGGACTTGGTGTCAGCTCAGCAATTTCTCAGTTCCCCAAAGAAGCTGAATTCTGCAAATTGTTGCTGTCGCAAGGATGTCATCAGGTGGGTGTTTTGGTGTAATACACTGAAAACCAGAGCAGAAATGCTGAAATATTCCCATGGTATGCATGGTCTTAGGAGCAAAGCACCGTGACTCAGCCTAAGTAGATCTGCCGCTTATTCTTTTGTACTGCCAGCAGATTGTGGAAGTAGAGTATAAAAACCATCCTTATGGAGAGATCTTTGCATTTTAGGCTTAGTCTAAGTGTCTCAAGTAGCCGGGGTTTTTGATTGGGCCTAATCCATCAGGTCTGATGGCTTTCCTCCTTGTCTCTAGATGGATGTGTTAGAAAATATAAAGCAAGGAAACGTCTCTTCGCGTATTTTGCCTTGCCTTATTTCCTTCTCATCCTGTTCTCTGTGCCAGCCTCTCTCACTAACCCCTCGTCTGGCTGCATGTCTCTTCTTTCCTCTCTCCTTTTCTCAAACTCTCCTGCTTCCTGGCTTTTGTCTTTCCATTCCTCCATTTCAGTCCTGCAGCCCGGCACTAGATTTTCCTCTTCCCTCCCTTTGGCTTGCTCCCTTCGCTTTCTCCCTTTGTTCCATATCCTTCTTTCCGACTTGTCTCTTGGAGACTTTTGGCCACGCTGGCCCCAAGTCTGGGGATGTTTTGGAAACTTTTCAGAGGCCTCGCTGCTGAGGGGGGAGACAGCAGGCAGTGACAGGCCCGGGGCTGACAGGCTCCCCCTCCCCTAGGGGGCGCTCGGCTGCCACACCCAGCTGACATAGAACCTTTGTCACAATGCCCGCTACCGTGGTGAGGATGCGGGCACTCTGCGGGTGACAGGGACACAGCAGGACTTGGTGTCAGCTCAGCAATTTCTCAGTTCCCCAAAGAAGCTGAATTCTGCAAATTGCTGCTGTTGCTCTTGCAATGATGTCATCAGGTGGGTGTTTTGGTGTAATACACTGAAAACCAGAGCAGAAATGCTAAATATTCCCATGGTATGCATGGTCTTAGGAGCAAAGCACCGTGACTCAGCCTAAGGAGATCTGCCGCTTATTCTTTTGTACTGCCAGCAGATTGTGGAAGTAGAGTATAAAAACCATCCTTATGGAGAGATCTTTGCATTTTAGGCTTAGTCTAAGTGTCTCAAGTAGCCGGGGTTTTTGACTGGTCCTAATCCATCAGGTCTGATGGCTTTCCTCCTCGTCTCCATATGAATGTGGTAGAAAATATAAAGCAAGGAAACGTCCTTTGGCCCAGCCTTGCCTTGGCTTATTTCCTTCTCATCCTGTTCTCTGTGCCAGCCTCTCTCACTAACCCCTCGTCTGGCTGCATGTCTCTTCTTTCCTCTCTCCTTTTCTCAAACTCTCTTGCTTCCTGGCTTTTGTCTTTCCATTCCTCCATTTCATTCCTGCAGCCCGGCACTAGATTTTCCTCTTCCCTCCCTTTGGCTTGCTCCCTTCGCTTTCTCCCTTTGTTCCATATCCTTCTTTCCGACTTGTCTCTTGGAGACTTTTGGCCACGCTGGACCCAAGTCTGGGGATGTTTTGGAAACTTTTCAGAGGCCTCGCTGCTGAGGGGGGAGACAGCAGGCAGTGACAGGCCCGGGGCTGACAGGCTCCCCCTTGCCTAGGGGGCGCTCGGCTGCCACACCCAGCTGACATAGAACCTTTGTCACAATGCCCGCTACCGTGGTGAGGATGCGGGCACTCTGCGGGTGACAGGGACACAGCAGGACTTGGTGTCAGCTCAGCAATTTCTGAGTTCCCCAAAGAAGCTGAATTCTGCAAATTGCTGCTGTTGCTCTTGAAATGACGTCATCAGGTGGGTGTTTTGGTGTAATACACTGAAAACCAGAGCAGAAATGCTGAAATATTCCCATGGTATGCATGGTCTTAGGAGCAAAGCACCGTGACTCAGCCTAAGTAGATCTGCCGCTTATTCTTTTGTACTGCCAGCAGATTGTGGAAGTAGAGTATAAAACCCATCCTTATGGAGAGATCTTTGCATTTTAGGCTTAGTCTAAGTGTCTCAAGTAGCCGGGGTTTTTGATTGGGCCTAATCCATCAGGTCTGATGGCTTTCCTCCTCGTCTCCAGATGAATGTGGTAGAAAATATAAAGCAAGGAAACGTCCTTTGGCGTATTTTGCCTTGCCTTATTTCCTTCTCATCCTGTTCTCTGTGCCAGCCTCTCTCACTAACCCTTCGTCTGGCTGCATGTCACTTCTTTCCTCTCTCCTTTTCTCAAACTCTCCTGCTTCCTGGCTTTTGTCTTTCCATTCCTCCATTTCAGTCCTGCAGCCCAGCACTAGATTTTCCTCTTCCCTCCCTTTGGCTTGCTCCCTTCGCTTTCTCCCTTTGTTCCATATCCTTCTTTCCGACTTGTCTCTTGGAGACTTTTGGCCACGCTGGACCCAAGTCTGGGGATGTTTTGGAAACTTTTCAGAGGCCTCGCTGCTGAGGGGGGAGACAGCAGGCAGTGACAGGCCCGGGGCTGACAGGCTCCCCCTCCCCTAGGGGGCGCTCGGCTGCCACACCCAGCTGACATAGAACCTTTGTCACAATGCCCGCTACCGTGGTGAGGATGCTGGCACTCTGTGGGTGACAGGGACACAGCAGGACTTGGTGTCAGCTCAGCAATTTCTCAGTTCCCCAAAGAAGCTGAATTCTGCAAATTGCTGCTGTTGCTGTTGCAATGATGTCATCAGGTGGGTGTTTTGGTGTAATACACTGAAAACCAGAGCAGAAATGCTGAAATATTCCCATGGTATGGATGGTCTTAGGAGCAAAGCACCGTGACTCAGCCTAAGTAGATCTGCCGCTTATTCTTTTGTACTGCCAGCAGATTGTGGAAGTAGAGTATAAAACCCATCCTTATGGAGAGATCTTTGCATTTTAGGCTTAGTCTAAGTGTCTCAAGTAGCCGGGGTTTTTGATAGGGCCTAATCCATCAGGTCTGATGCCTTTCCTCCTCGTCTCCAGATGAATGTGGTAGAAAATATAAAACAAGGAAACGTCCTTTGGCGTATTTTGCCTTGCCTTATTTCCTTCTCATCCTGTTCTCTGTGCCAGCCTCTCTCACTAACCCTTCGTCTGACTGCATGTCTCTTCTTTCTTCTCTCCTTTTCTCAAACTCTCCTGCTTCCTGGCTTTTGTCTTTCCATTCCTCCATTTCAGTCCTGCAGCCCGGCACTAGATTTTCCTCTTCCCTCCCTTTGGCTTGCTCCCTTCGCTTTCTCCCTTTGTTCCATATCCTTCTTTCCGACTTGTCTCTTGGAGACTTTTGGCCACGCTGGACCCAAGTCTGGGGATGTTTTGGAAACTTTTCAGAGGCCTCGCTGCTGAGGGGGGAGACAGCAGGCAGTGACAGGCCCGGGGCTGACAGGCTCCCCCTCGCCTAGGGGGCGCTCGGCTGCCACACCCAGCTGACATAGAACCTTTGTCACAATGCCCGCTACCGTGGTGAGGATGCGGGCACTCTGCGGGTGACAGGGACACAGCAGGACTTGGTGTCAGCTCAGCAATTTCTGAGTTCCCCAAAGAAGCTGAATTCTGCAAATTGCTGCTGTTGCTCTTGAAATGACGTCATCAGGTGGGTGTTTTGGTGTAATACACTGAAAACCAGAGCAGAAATGCTGAAATATTCCCATGGTATGCATGGTCTTAGGAGCAAAGCACCGTGACTCAGCCTAAGGAGATCTGCCGCTTATTCTTTTGTACTGCCAGCAGATTGTGGAAGTAGAGTATAAAAACCATCCTTATGGAGAGATCTTTGCATTTTAGGCTTAGTCTAAGTGTCTCAAGTAGCCGGGGTTTTTGACTGGTCCTAATCCATCAGGTCTGATGACTTTCCTCCTCGTCTCCATATGAATGTGGTAGAAAATATAAAGCAAGGAAACGTCCTTTGGCCCAGCCTTGCCTTGGCTTATTTCCTTCTCATCCTGTTCTCTGTGCCAGCCTCTCTCACTAACCCCTCGTCTGGCTGCATGTCTCTTCTTTCCTCTCTCCTTTTCTTAAACTCTCTTGCTTCCTGGCTTTTGTCTTTCCATTCCTCCATTTCATTCCTGCAGCCTGGCACTAGATTTTCCTCTTCCCTCCCTTTGGCTTGCTCCCTTCGCTTTCTCCCTTTGTTCCATATCCTTCTTTACGACTTGTCTCTTGGAGACTTTTGGCCACGCTGGACCCAAGTCTGGGGATGTTTTGGAAACTTTTCAGAGGCCTCGCTGCTGAGGGGGGAGACAGCAGACAGTGACAGGCCCGGGGCTGACAGGCTCCCCCTCGCCTAGGGGGCGCTCGGTTGCCACACCCAGCTGACATAGAACCTTTGTCACAATGCCCGCTACCGTGGTGAGGATGCGGGGACTCTGCGGGTGACAGGGACACAGCAGGACTTGGTGTCAGCTCAGCAATTTCTCAGTTCCCCAAAGAAGCTGAATTCTGCAAATTGCTGCTGTTGCTCTTGCAATGATGTCATCAGTTGGGTGTTTTGGTGTAATACACTGAAAACCAGAGCAGAAATGCTGAAATATTCCCATGGTATGCATGGTCTTAGGAGCAAAGCACCGTGACTCAGCCTAAGGAGATCTGCCGCTTATTCTTTTGTACTGCCAGCAGATTGTGGAAGTAGAGTATAAAACCCATCCTTATGGAGAGATCTTTGCATTTTAGGCTTAGTCTAAGTGTCTCAAGTAGCCGGGGTTTTTGATTGGGCCTAATCCATCAGGTCTGATGGCTTTCCTCCTCGTCTCCATATGAATGTGGTAGAAAATATAAAGCAAGGAAGCGTCCTTTGGCGTATTTTGTCTTGTCTTATTTCCTTCTCATCCTGTTCTCTGTGCCAGCCTCTCTCACTAACCCCTCGTCTGGCTGCATGTCTCTTCTTTTCTCTCTCCTTTTCTCAAACTGTCCTGCTTCCTGGCTTTTGTCTTTCCATTCCTCCATTTCAGTCCGGCAGCCCGGCACTAGGTTTTCCTCTTCCCTCCCTGTGGCTTGCTCCCTTTGCTTTCTCTCTTTGTTCCATATCCTTCTTTCCGACTTGTCTCTTGGAGACTTTTGGCCACGCTGGACCCAAGTCTGGGGATGTTTTGGAAACTTTTCAGAGGCCTCGCTGCTGACAGCGGGGACAGCAGGCAGTGACAGGCCCAGGGCTGACAGGCTCCCCCTCAGCTAGGGGGCGCTCGGCTGCCACACCCAGCTGACATAGAACCTTTGTCACAATGCCCGCTACCTTGGTGAGGATGTGGGCACTCTGCGGGTGACAGGGACACAGCAGGACTTGGTGTCAGCTCAGCAATTTCTCATTTCCCCAAAGAAGCTGAATTCTGCAAATTGCTGCTATTGCTCTTGCAATGATGTCATCAGGTGGGTGTTTTGGTGTAATACACTGAAAACCAGAGCAGAAATGCTGAAATATTCCCATGGTATGCATGGTCTTAGGAGCAAAGCACCGTGACTCAGCCTAAGGACATCTGCTGCTTATTCTTTTGTACTGCCAGCAGATTGTGGAAGTAGAGTATAAAACCCATCCTTATGGAGAGATCTTTGCATTTTAGGCTTAGTCTAAGTGTCTCAAGTAGCCGGGGTTTTTGATTGGGCCTAATCCGTTCAGGTCTGATGGCTTTCCTCCTCGTCTCCAGATGAAGGTGGTAGAAAATATAAAGCAAGGAAACGTCCTTTGGCCCAGCCTTGCCTTGCCTTATTTCCTTCTCATCCTCTTCTCTGTGCCAGCCTCTCTCACTAAGCCCTCGTCTGGCTGCATGTCTCTTCTTTCCTCTCTCTTTTTCTCAAACTCTCCTGCTTCCTGGCTTTTGTCTTTCCATTCCTTCATTTCGGTCCGGCATCCCAGCACTAGATTTTCCTCTTCCCTCCCTGTGGCTTGCTCCCTTTGCTTTCTCTCTTTGTTCCATATCCTTCTTTCCTACTTGTCTCTTGGAGACTTTTGGCCACGCTGGACCCAAGTCTGGGGATGTTTTGGAAACTTTTCAGAGGCCTCGCTGCTGACAGGGGGGACAGCAGGCAGTGACAGGCCCAGGGCTGACAGGCTCCCCCTCCGCTAGGGGGCGCTCGGCTGCCACACCCAGCTGACATAGAACCTTTGTCACAATGCCCGCTACCTTGGTGAGGATGCGGGCACTCTGCGGGTGACAGGGACACAGCAGGACTTGGTGTCAGCTCAGCAATTTCTCATTTCCCCAAAGAAGCTGAATTCTGCAAATTGCTGCTGTTGTTCTTGAAATGACGTCATCAGGTGGGTGTTTTGGTGTAATACACTGAAAACCAGAGCAGAAATGCTGAAATATTCCCATGGTATGGATGATCTTAGGAGCAAAGCACCGTGACTCAGCCTAAGTAGATCTGCCGCTTATTCTTTTGTACTGCCAGCAGATTGTGGAAGTAGAGTATAAAACCCATCCTTATGGAGAGATCTTTGCATTTTAGGCTTAGTCTAAGTGTCTCAAGTAGCCGGGGTTTTTGATTGGGCCTAATCCATCAGGTCTGATGGCTTTCCTCCTCGTCTCCAGATGAATGTGGTAGAAAATATAAAGCAAGGAAACGTCCTTTGGCGTATTTTGCCTTGCCTTATTTCCTTCTCATCCTGTTCTCTGTGCCAGCCTCTCTCACTAACCCCTCGTCTGGCTGCATGTCTCTTCTTTCCTCTCTCCTTTTCTCAAACTCTCTTGCTTCCTGGCTTTTGTCTTTCCATTCCTCCATTTCATTCCTGCAGCCCGGCACTAGATTTTCCTCTTCCCTCCCTTTGGCTTGCTCCCTTCGCTTTCTCCCTTTGTTCCATATCCTTCTTTCCGACTTGTCTCTTGGAGACTTTTGGCCACGCTGGACCCAAGTCTGGGGATGTTTTGGAAACTTTTCAGAGGCCTCGCTGCTGACAGGGGGGACAGCAGGCAGTGACAGGCCCGGGGCTGACAGGCTCCCCCTTGCCTAGGGGGCGGTCGGCTGCCACACCCAGCTGACATAGAACCTTTGTCACAATGCCCGCTACCGTGGTGAGGATGCGGGCACTCTGCGGGTGACAGGGACACAGCAGGACTTGGTGTCAGCTCAGCAATTTCTGAGTTCCCCAAAGAAGCTGAATTCTGCAAATTGCTGCTGTTGCTCTTGCGATGATGTCATCAGGTGGGTGTTTTGGTGTAATACACTGAAAACCAGAGCAGAAATGCTGAAATATTCCCATGGTATGGATGGTCTTAGGAGCAAAGCACCGTGACTCAGCCTAAGGAAATCTGCCGCTTATTCTTTTGTACTGCCAGCAGATTGTGGAAGTAGAGTATAAAACCCATCCTTATGGAGAGATCGTTGCATTTTAGGCTTAGTCTAAGTGTCTCAAGTAGCCGGGGTTTTTGATTGGGCCTAATCCGTTCAGGTCTGATGGCTTTCCTCGTAGTCTCCAGATGAATGTGTTAGAAAATATAAAGCAAGGAAACGTCCTTTGGCCCAGCCTTGCCTTGGCTTATTTCGTTCTCATCCTGTTCTCTGTGCCAGCCTCTCTCACTAACCCCTCGTCTGGCTGCATGTCTCTTCTTTCCTCTCTCCTTTTCTCAAACTCTCCTGCTTCCTGGCTTTTGTCTTTCCATTCCTCCATTTCGGTCCGGCATCCCAGCACTAGGTTTTCCTCTTCCCTCCCTGTGGCTTGCTCCCTTTGCTTTCTCTCTTTGTTCCATATCCTTCTTTCCTACTTGTCTCTTGGAGACTTTTGGCCACGCTGGACCCAAGTCTGGGGATGTTTTGGAAACTTTTCAGAGGCCTCGCTGCTGACAGGGGGGACAGCAGGCAGTGACAGGCCCAGGGCTGACAGGCTCCCCCTCCGCTAGGGGGCGCTCGGCTGCCACACCCAGCTGACATAGAACCTTTGTCACAATGCCCGCTACCTTGGTGAGGATGTGGGCACTCTGCGGGTGACAGGGACACAGCAGGACTTGGTGTCAGCTCAGCAATTTCTCATTTCCCCAAAGAAGCTGAATTCTGCAAATTGCTGCTGTTGTTCTTGAAATGACGTCATCAGGTGGGTGTTTTGGTGTAATACACTGAAAACCAGAGCAGAAATGCTGAAATATTCCCATGGTATGGATGGTCTTAGGAGCAAAGCACCGTGACTCAGCCTAAGTAGATCTGCCGCTTATTCTTTTGTACTGCCAGCAGATTGTGGAAGTAGAGTATAAAACCCATCCTTATGGAGAGATCTTTGCATTTTAGGCTTAGTCTAAAATGTCTCAAGTAGCCGGGGTTTTTGATTGGGCCTAATCCGTTCAGGTCTGATGGCTTTCCTCCTCGTCTCCAGATGAATGTGGTAGAAAATATAAAGCAAGGAAACGTCCTTTGGCCCAGCCTTGCCTTGCCTTATTTCCTTCTCATCCTGTTCTCTGTGCCAGCCTCTCTCACTAACCCCTCGTCTGGCTGCATGTCTCTTCTTTCCTCTCTCCTTTTCTCAAACTCTCTTGCTTCCTGGCTTTTGTCTTTCCATTCCTCCATTTCATTCCTGCAGCCCGGCACTAGATTTTCCTCTTCCCTCCCTTTGGCTTGCTCCCTTCGCTTTCTCCCTTTGTTCCATATCCTTCTTTCCGACTTGTCTCTTGGAGACTTTTGGCCACGCTGGCCCCAAGTCTGGGGATGTTTTGGAAACTTTTCAGAGGCCTCGCTGCTGAGGGGGGAGACAGCAGGCAGTGACAGGCCCGGGGCTGACAGGCTCCCCCTCGCCTAGGGGGCGCTCGGCTGCCACACCCAGCTGACATAGAACCTTTGTCACAATGCCCGCTACCGTGGTGAGGATGCGGGCACTCTGCGGGTGACAGGGACACAGCAGGACTTGGTGTCAGCTCAGCAATTTCTCAGTTCCCCAAAGAAGCTGAATTCTGCAAATTGCTGCTGTTGCTCTTGAAATGACGTCATCAGGTGGGTGTTTTGGTGTAATACACTGAAAACCAGAGCAGAAATGCTGAAATATTCCCATGGTATGCATGGTCTTAGGAGCAAAGCACCGTGACTCAGCCTAAGTAGATCTGCCGCTTATTCTTTTGTACTGCCAGCAGATTGTGGAAGTAGAGTATAAAACCCATCCTTATGGAGAGATCTTTGCATTTTAGGCTTAGTCTAAGTGTCTCAAGTAGCCGGGGTTTTTGATTGGGCCTAATCCATCAGGTCTGATGGCTTTCCTCCTCGTCTCCAGATGAATGTGGTAGAAAATATAAAGCAAGGAAACGTCCTTTGGCCCAGCCTTGCCTTGCCTTATTTCCTTCTCATCCTGTTCTCTGTGCCAGCCTCTCTCACTAACCCTTCGTCTGGCTGCATGTCTCTTCTTTCCTCTCTCCTTTTCTCAAACTCTCCTGCTTCCTGGCTTTTGTCTTTCCATTCCTCCATTTCAGTCCTGCAGCCCGGCACTAGATTTTCCTCTTCCCTCCCTTTGGCTTGCTCCCTTCGCTTTCTCCCTTTGTTCCATATCCTTCTTTCCGACTTGTCTCTTGGAGACTTTTGGCCACGCTGGACCCAAGTCTGGGGATGTTTTGGAAACTTTTCAGAGGCCTCGCTGCTGAGGGGGGAGACAGCAGGCAGTGACAGGCCCGGGGCTGACAGGCTCCCCCTCGCCTAGGGGGCGCTCGGCTGCCACACCCAGCTGACATAGAACCTTTGTCACAATGCCCGCTACCGTGGTGAGGATGCGGGCACTCTGCGGGTGACAGGGACACAGCAGGACTTGGTGTCAGCTCAGCAATTTCTCAGTTCCCCAAAGAAGCTGAATTCTGCAAATTGCTGCTGTTGCTCTTGAAATGACGTCATCAGGTGGGTGTTTTGGTGTAATACACTGAAAACCAGAGCAGAAATGCTGAAATATTCCCATGGTATGCATGGTCTTAGGAGCAAAGCACCGTGACTCAGCCTAAGTAGATCTGCCGCTTATTCTTTTGTACTGCCAGCAGATTGTGGAAGTAGAGTATAAAACCCATCCTTATGGAGAGATCTTTGCATTTTAGGCTTAGTCTAAAATGTCTCAAGTAGCCGGGGTTTTTGATTGGGCCTAATCCGTTCAGGTCTGATGGCTTTCCTCCTCGTCTCCAGATGAATGTGGTAGAAAATATAAAGCAAGGAAACGTCCTTTGGCCCAGCCTTGCCTTGCCTTATTTCCTTCTCATCCTGTTCTCTGTGCCAGCCTCTCTCACTAACCCCTCGTCTGGCTGCATGTCTCTTCTTTCCTCTCTCCTTTTCTCAAACTCTCTTGCTTCCTGGCTTTTGTCTTTCCATTCCTCCATTTCATTCCTGCAGCCCGGCACTAGATTTTCCTCTTCCCTCCCTTTGGCTTGCTCCCTTCGCTTTCTCCCTTTGTTCCATATCCTTCTTTCCTACTTGTCTCTTGGAGACTTTTGGCCACGCTGGCCCCAAGTCTGGGGATGTTTTGGAAACTTTTCAGAGGCCTCGCTGCTGAGGGGGGAGACAGCAGGCAGTGACAGGCCCGGGGCTGACAGGCTCCCCCTCGCCTAGGGGGCGCTCGGCTGCCACACCCAGCTGACATAGAACCTTTGTCACAATGCCCGCTACCGTGGTGAGGATGCGGGCACTCTGCGGGTGACAGGGACACAGCAGGACTTGGTGTCAGCTCAGCAATTTCTGAGTTCCCCAAAGAAGCTGAATTCTACAAATTGCTGCTGTTGCTCTTGAAATGACGTCATCAGGTGGGTGTTTTGGTGTAATACACTGAAAACCAGAGCAGAAATGCTGAAATATTCCCATGGTATGCATGGTCTTAGGAGCAAAGCACCGTGACTCAGCCTAAGTAGATCTGCCGCTTATTCTTTTGTACTGCCAGCAGATTGTGGAAGTAGAGTATAAAACCCATCCTTATGGAGAGATCTTTGCATTTTAGGCTTAGTCTAAGTGTCTCAAGTAGCCGGGGTTTTTGATTGGGCCTAATCCATCAGGTCTGATGGCTTTCCTCCTCGTCTCCAGATGAATGTGGTAGAAAATATAAAGCAAGGAAACGTCCTTTGGCGTATTTTGCCTTGCCTTATTTCCTTCTCATCCTGTTCTCTGTGCCAGCCTCTCTCACTAACCCTTCGTCTGGCTGCATGTCTCTTCTTTCCTCTCTCCTTTTCTCAAACTCTCCTGCTTCCTGGCTTTTGTCTTTCCATTCCTCCATTTCAGTCCTGCAGCCCGGCACTAGATTTTCCTCTTCCCTCCCTTTGGCTTGCTCCCTTCGCTTTCTCCCTTTGTTCCATATCCTTCTTTCCGACTTGTCTCTTGGAGACTTTTGGCCACGCTGGACCCAAGTCTGGGGATGTTTTGGAAACTTTTCAGAGGCCTCGCTGCTGAGGGGGGAGACAGCAGGCAGTGACAGGCCCGGGGCTGACAGGCTCCCCCTCGCCTAGGGGGCGCTCGGCTGCCACACCCAGCTGACATAGAACCTTTGTCACAATGCCCGCTACCGTGGTGAGGATGCGGGCACTCTGCGGGTGACAGGGACACAGCAGGACTTGGTGTCAGCTCAGCAATTTCTCAGTTCCCCAAAGAAGCTGAATTCTGCAAATTGCTGCTGTTGCTCTTGAAATGACGTCATCAGGTGGGTGTTTTGGTGTAATACACTGAAAACCAGAGCAGAAATGCTGAAATATTCCCATGGTATGCATGGTCTTAGGAGCAAAGCACCGTGACTCAGCCTAAGTAGATCTGCCGCTTATTCTTTTGTACTGCCAGCAGATTGTGGAAGTAGAGTATAAAACCCATCCTTATGGAGAGATCTTTGCATTTTAGGCTTAGTCTAAGTGTCTCAAGTAGCCGGGGTTTTTGATTGGGCCTAATCCATCAGGTCTGATGGCTTTCCTCGTAGTCTCCAGATGAATTTGTTAGAAATTATAAAGCAAGGAAACGTCCTTTGGCGTATTTTGCCTTGCCTTATTTCCTTCTCATCCTGTTCTCTGTGCCAGCCTCTCTCACTAACCCTTCGTCTGGCTGCATGTCTCTTCTTTCCTCTCTCCTTTTCTCAAACTCTCCTGCTTCCTGGCTTTTGTCTTTCCATTCCTCCATTTCAGTCCTGCAGCCCGGCACTAGATTTTCCTCTTCCCTCCCTTTGGCTTGCTCCCTTCGCTTTCTCCCTTTGTTCCATATCCTTCTTTCCGACTTGTCTCTTGGAGACTTTTGGCCACGCTGGCCCCAAGTCTGGGGATGTTTTGGAAACTTTTCAGAGGCCTCGCTGCTGAGGGGGGAGACAGCAGGCAGTGACAGGCCCGGGGCTGACAGGCTCCCCCTCCCCTAGGGGGCGCTCGGCTGCCACACCCAGCTGACATAGAACCTTTGTCACAATGCCCGCTACCGTGGTGAGGATGCGGGCACTCTGCGGGTGACAGGGACACAGCAGGACTTGGTGTCCGCTCAGCAATTTCTCATTTCCCCAAAGAAGCTGAATTCTGCAAATTGCTGCTGTTGCTCTTGAAATGACGTCATCAGGTGGGTGTTTTGGTGTAATACACTGAAAACCAGAGCAGAAATGCTGAAATATTCCCATGGTATGCATGGTCTTAGGAGCAAAGCACCGTGACTCAGCCTAAGTAGATCTGCCTCTTATTCTTTTGTACTGCCAGCAGATTGTGGAAGTAGAGTATAAAACCCATCCTTATGGAGAGATCTTTGCATTTTAGGCTTAGTCTAAGTGTCTCAAGTAGCCGGGGTTTTTGATTGGGCCTAATCCATCAGGTCTGATGGCTTTCCTCGTAGTCTCCAGATGAATGTGTTAGAAAATATAAAGCAAGGAAACGTCCTTTGGCGTATTTTGCCTTGCCTTATTTCCTTTTTATCCTGTTCTCTGTCCCAGCCTGTCTCACTAAGCCCTCGTCTGGCTGCATGTCTCTTCTTTCCTCTCTCCTTTTCTCAAACTCTCCTGCTTCCTGGCTTTTGTCTTTCCATTCCTCCATTTCAGTCCTGCAGCCCGGCACTAGATTTTCCTCTTCCCTCCCTTTGGCTTGCTCCCTTCGCTTTCTCCCTTTGTTCCATATCCTTCTTTCCGACTTGTCTCTTGGAGACTTTTGGCCACGCTGGCCCCAAGTCTGGGGATGTTTTGGAAACTTTTCAGAGGCCTCGCTGCTGAGGGGGGAGACAGCAGGCAGTGACAGGCCCGGGGCTGACAGGCTCCCCCTCCCCTAGGGGGCGCTCGGCTGCCACACCCAGCTGACATAGAACCTTTGTCACAATGCCCGCTACCGTGGTGAGGATGCGGGCACTCTGCGGGTGACAGGGACACAGCAGGACTTGGTGTCCGCTCAGCAATTTCTCATTTCCCCAAAGAAGCTGAATTCTGCAAATTGCTGCTGTTGCTCTTGAAATGACGTCATCAGGTGGGTGTTTTGGTGTAATACACTGAAAACCAGAGCAGAAATGCTGAAATATTCCCATGGTATGCATGGTCTTAGGAGCAAAGCACCGTGACTCAGCCTAAGTAGATCTGCCTCTTATTCTTTTGTACTGCCAGCAGATTGTGGAAGTAGAGTATAAAACCCATCCTTATGGAGAGATCTTTGCATTTTAGGCTTAGTCTAAGTGTCTCAAGTAGCCGGGGTTTTTGATTGGGCCTAATCCATCAGGTCTGATGGCTTTCCTCCTCGTCTCCAGATGAATGTGTTAGAAAATATAAAGCAAGGAAACGTCCTTTGGCGTATTTTGCCTTGCCTTATTTCCTTCTCATCCTGTTCTCTGTGCCAGCCTCTCTCACTAAGCCCTCGTCTGGCTGCATGTCTCTTCTTTCCTCTCTCCTTTTCTCAAACTCTCCTGCTTCCTGGCTTTTGTCTTTCCATTCCTCCATTTCGGTCCTGCAGCCCAGCACTAGATTTTCCTCTTCCCTCCCTCTGGCTTGCTCCCTTTGCTTTCTCTCTTTGTTCCATATCCTTCTTTCCGACTTGTCTCTTCGAGACTTTTGGCCACGCTGGACCCAAGTCTGGGGATGTTTTGGAAACTTTTCAGAGGCCTCGCTGCTGACAGCGGGGATAGCAGGCAGTGACAGGCCCAGGGCTGACAGGCTCCCCGTCCGCTAGGGGGCGCTCGGCTGCCACACCCAGCTGACATAGAACCTTTGTCACAATGCCCGCTACCTTGGTGAGGATGCGGGCACTCTGCGGGTGACAGGGACACAGCAGGACTTGGTGTCAGCTCAGCAATTTCTCATTTCCCCAAAGAAGCTGAATTCTGCAAATTGCTGCTGTTGTTCTTGAAATGACGTCATCAGGTGGGTGTTTTGGTGTAATACACTGAAAACCAGAGCAGAAATGCTGAAATATTCCCATGGTATGGATGGTCTTAGGAGCAAAGCACCGTGACTCAGCCTAAGTAGATCTGCCGCTTATTCTTTTGTACTGCCAGCAGATTGTGGAAGTAGAGTATAAAACCCATCCTTATGGAGAGATCTTTGCATTTTAGGCTTAGTCTAAGTGTCTCAAGTAGCCGGGGTTTTTGATTGGGCCTAATCCATCAGGTCTGATGGCTTTCCTCGTAGTCTCCAGATGAATGTGGTAGAAAATATAAAGCAAGGAAACGTCCTTTGGCGTATTTTGCCTTGCCTTATTTCCTTCTCATCCTGTTCTCTGTGCCAGCCTCTCTCACTAAGCCCTCGTCTGGCTGCATGTCTCTTCTTTCCTCTCTCCTTTTCTCAAACTCTCCTGCTTCCTGGCTTTTGTCTTTCCATTCCTCCATTTCAGTCCTGCAGCCCAGCACTAGATTTTCCTCTTCCCTCCCTTTGGCTTGCTCCCTTCGCTTTCTCCCTTTGTTCCATATCCTTCTTTCCGACTTGTCTCTTGGAGACTTTTGGCCATGCTGGACCCAAGTCTGGGGATGTTTTGGAAACTTTTCAGAGGCCTCGCTGCTGAGGGGGGAGACAGCAGGCAGTGACAGGCCCGGGGCTGACAGGCTCCCCCTCCCCTAGGGGGCGCTCGGCTGCCACACCCAGCTGACATAGAACCTTTGTCACAATGCCCGCTACCGTGGTGAGGATGCGGGCACTCTGCGGGTGACAGGGACACAGCAGGACTTGGTGTCAGCTCAGCAATTTCTCAGTTCCCCAAAGAAGCTGAATTCTGCAAATTGCTGCTGTTGCTCTTGCAATGATGTCATCAGGTGGGTGTTTTGGTGTAATACACTGAAAACCAGAGCAGAAATGCTGAAATATTCCCATGGTATGCATGGTCTTAGGAGCAAAGCACCGTGACTCAGCCTAAGGAGATCTGCCGCTTATTCTTTTGTACTGCCAGCAGATTGTGGAAGTAGAGTATAAAAACCATCCTTATGGAGAGATCTTTGCATTTTAGGCTTAGTCTAAGTGTCTCAAGTAGCCGGGGTTTTTGATTGGGCCTAATCCATCAGGTCTGATGGCTTTCCTCCTCGTCTCCATATGAATGTGGTAGAAAATATAAAGCAAGGAAACGTCCTTTGGCCCAGCCTTGCCTTGGCTTATTTCCTTCTCATCCTGTTCTCTGTGCCAGCCTCTCTCACTAAGCCCTCGTCTGGCTGCATGTCTCCTCTTTCCTGTCTCCTTTTCTCAAACTCTCCTGCTTCCTGGCTTTTGTCTTTCCATTCCTCCATTTCAGTCCTGCAGCCCGGCACTAGATATTCCTCTTCCCTCCCTTTGGCTTGCTCCCTTCGCTTTCTCCATTTGTTCCATATCCTTCTTTCCGACTTGTCTCTTGGAGACTTTTGGCCACGCTGGACCCAAGTCTGGGGATGTTTTGGAAACTTTTCAGAGGCCTCGCTGCTGAGGGGGGAGACAGCAGGCAGTGACAGGCCCGGGGCTGACAGGCTCCCCGTCCGCTAGGGGGCGCTCGGCTGCCACACCCAGCTGACATAGAACCTTTGTCACAATGCCCGCTACCTTGGTGAGGATGCGGGCACTCTGCGGGTGACAGGGACACAGCAGGACTTGGTGTCAGCTCAGCAATTTCTCATTTCCCCAAAGAAGCTGAATTCTGCAAATTGCTGCTGTTGTTCTTGAAATGACGTCATCAGGTGGGTGTTTTGGTGTAATACACTGAAAACCAGAGCAGAAATGCTGAAATATTCCCATGGTATGGATGGTCTTAGGAGCAAAGCACCGTGACTCAGCCTAAGTAGATCTGCCGCTTATTCTTTTGTACTGCCAGCAGATTGTGGAAGTAGAGTATAAAACCCATCCTTATGGAGAGATCTTTGCATTTTAGGCTTAGTCTAAGTGTCTCAAGTAGCCGGGGTTTTTGATTGGGCCTAATCCATCAGGTCTGATGGCTTTCCTCCTCGTCTCCAGATGAATGTGGTAGAAAATATAAAGCAAGGAAACGTCCTTTGGCGTATTTTGCCTTGCCTTATTTCCTTCTCATCCTGTTCTCTGTGCCAGCCTCTCTCACTAACCCTTCGTCTGGCTGCATGTCTCTTCTTTCCTCTCTCCTTTTCTCAAACTCTCCTGCTTCCTGGCTTTTGTCTTTCCATTCCTCCATTTCAGTCCTGCAGCCCGGCACTAGATTTTCCTCTTCCCTCCCTTTGGCTTGCTCCCTTCGCTTTCTCCCTTTGTTCCATATCCTTCTTTCCGACTTGTCTCTTGGAGACTTTTGGCCACGCTGGACCCAAGTCTGGGGATGTTTTGGAAACTTTTCAGAGGCCTCGCTGCTGAGGGGGGAGACAGCAGGCAGTGACAGGCCCGGGGCTGACAGGCTCCCCCTCCCCTAGGGGGCGCTCGGCTGCCACACCCAGCTGACATAGAACCTTTGTCACAATGCCCGCTACCGTGGTGAGGATGCTGGCACTCTGCGGGTGACAGGGACACAGCAGGACTTGGTGTCAGCTCAGCAATTTCTCAGTTCCCCAAAGAAGCTGAATTCTGCAAATTGCTGCTGTTGCTCTTGAAATGATGTCATCAGGTGGGTGTTTTGGTGTAATACACTGAAAACCAGAGCAGAAATGCTGAAATATTCCCATGGTATGCATGGTCTTAGGAGCAAAGCACCGTGACTCAGCCTAAGTAGATCTGCCGCTTATTCTTTTGTACTGCCAGCAGATTGTGGAAGTAGAGTATAAAACCCATCCTTATGGAGAGATCTTTGCATTTTAGGCGTAGTCTAAGTGTCTCAAGTAGCAGGGGTTTTTGATTGAGCCTAATCCATCAGGTCTGATGGCTTTCCTCCTCGTCTCCAGATGAATGTGGTAGAAAATATAAAGCAAGGAAACGTCCTTTGGCGTATTTTGTCTTGCCTTATTTCCTTCTCATCCTGTTCTCTGTGCCAGCCTCTCTCACTAACCCCTCGTCTGGCTGCATGTCTCTTCTTTCCTCTCTCCTTTTCTCAAACTCTCCTGCTTCCTGGCTTTTGTCTTTCCATTCCTCCATTTCAGTCCGGTAGCCCGGCACTAGGTTTTCCTCTTCCCTCCCTGTGGCTTGCTCCCTTTGCTTTCTCCCTTTGTTCCATATCCTTCTTTCCGACTTGTCTCTTGGAGACTTTTGGCCACGCTGGACCCAAGTCTGGGGATGTTTTGGAAACTTTTCAGAGGCCTCGCTGCTGAGGGGGGAGACAGCAGGCAGTGACAGGCCCGGGGCTGACAGGCTCCCCTTCCCCTAGGGGGCGCTCGGCTGCCACACCCAGCTGACATAGAACCTTTGTCACAATGCCCGCTACCGTGGTGAGGATGCTGGCACTCTGCGGGTGACAGGGACACAGCAGGACTTGGTGTCAGCTCAGCAATTTCTCAGTTCCCCAAAGAAGCTGAATTCTGCAAATTGCTGCTGTTGCTGTTGCAATGATGTCATCAGGTGGGTGTTTTGGTGTAATACACTGAAAACCAGAGCAGAAATGCTGAAATATTCCCATGGTATGCATGGTCTTAGGAGCAAAGCACCGTGACTCAGCCTAAGTAGATCTGCCGCTTATTCTTTTGTACTGCCAGCAGATTGTGGAAGTAGAGTATAAAACCCATCCTTAATGGAGAGATCTTGGCATTTTAGGCTTAGTCTAAGTGTCTCAAGTAGCCGGGGTTTTTGATTGGGCCTAATCCATCAGGTCTGATGGCTTTCCTCCTCGTCTGCAGATGAATGTGTTAGAAAATATAAAGCAAGGAAACGTCCTTTGGCGTATTTTGCCTTGCCTTATTTCCTTCTCATCCTGTTCTCTGTGCCAGCCTCTCTCACTAAGCCCTCGTCTGGCTGCATGTCTCTTCTTTCCTCTCTCCTTTTCTCAAACTCTCCTGCTTCCTGGCTTTTGTCTTTCCATTCCTCCATTTCAGTCCTGCAGCCCAGCACTAGATTTTCCTCTTCCCTCCCTTTGGCTTGCTCCCTTCGCTTTCTCCCTTTGTTCCATATCCTTCTTTCCGACTTGTCTCTTGGAGACTTTTGGCCACGCTGGACCCAAGTCTGGGGATGTTTTGGAAACTTTTCAGAGGCCTCGCTGCTGAGGGGGGAGACAGCAGGCAGTGACAGGCCCGGGGCTGACAGGCTCCCCCTCCCCTAGGGGGCGCTCGGCTGCCACACCCAGCTGACATAGAACCTTTGTCACAATGCCCGCTACCCTGGTGAGGATGCGGGCACTCTGCGGGTGACAGGGACACAGCAGGACTTGGTGTCAGCTCAGCAATTTCTCAGTTCCCCAAAGAAGCTGAATTCTGCAAATTGCTGCTGTTGCTCTTGAAATGATGTCATCAGGTGGGTGTTTTGGTGTAATACACTGAAAACCAGAGCAGAAATGCTGAAATATTCCCATGGTATGCATGGTCTTAGGAGCAAAGCACCGTGACTCAGCCTAAGTAGATCTGCCGCTTATTCTTTTGTACTGCCAGCAGATTGTGGAAGTAGAGTATAAAACCCATCCTTATGGAGAGATCTTTGCATTTTAGGCTTATTCTAAGTGTCTCAAGTAGCCGGGGTTTTTGATTGAGCCTAATCCATCAGGTCTGATGGCTTTCCTCCTCGTCTCCAGATGAATGTGGTATCAAATATAAAGCAAGGAAACGTCCTTTGGCGTATTTTGTCTTGCCTTATTTCCTTCTCATCCTGTTCTCTGTGCCAGCCTCTCTCACTAACCCCTCGTCTGGCTGCATGTCTCTTCTTTCCTCTCTCCTTTTCTCAAACTCTCCTGCTTCCTGGCTTTTGTCTTTCCATTCCTCCATTTCAGTCCTGTAGCCCGGCACTAGGTTCTCCTCTTCCCTCCTTGTGGCTTGCTCCCTTTGCTTTCTCTCTTTGTTCCATATCCTTCTTTCCGACTTGTTTCTTGGAGACTTTTGGCCACGCTGGACCCAAGTCTGGGGATGTTTTGGAAACTTTTCAGAGGCCTCGCTGCTGACAGCGGGGACAGCAGGCAGTGACAGGCCCAGGGCTGACAGGCTCCCCGTCCGCTAGGGGGCGCTCGGCTGCCACACCCAGCTGACATAGAACCTTTGTCACAATGCCCGCTACCTTGGTGAGGATGTGGGCACTCTGCGGGTGACAGGGACACAGCAGGACTTGGTGTCAGCTCAGCAATTTCTCATTTCCCTAAAGAAGCTGAATTCTGCAAATTGTTGCTGTTGCAAGGATGTCATCAGCTGGGTGTTTTGGTGTAATACACTGAAAACCAGAGCAGAAATGCTGAAATATTCCCATGGTATGCATGGTCTTAGGAGCAAAGCACCGTGACTCAGCCTAAGTAGATCTGCCGCTTATTCTTTTGTACTGCCAGCAGATTGTGGAAGTAGAGTATAAAAACCATGCTTATGGAGAGATCTTTGCATTTTAGGCTTAGTCTAAGTGTCTCAAGTAGCCGGGGTTTTTGATTGGGCCTAATCCATCAGGTCTGATGGCTTTCCTTCTTGTCTCCAGATGAATGTGTTAGAAAATATAAAGCAAGGAAACGTCCTTTGGCGTATTTTGCCTTGCCTTATTTCCTTCTCATCCTGTTCTCTGTCCCAGCCTGTCTCACTAACCCCTCGTCTGGCTGCATGTCTCTTCTTTCCTCTCTCCTTTTCTCAAACTCTCCTGCTTCCTGGCTTTTGTCTTTCCATTTCTCCATTTCAGTCCTGCAGCCCGGCACTAGATTTTCCTCTTCCCTCCCTTTGGCTTGCTCCCTTCGCTTTCTCCCTTTGTTCCATATCCTTCTTTCCGACTTGTCTCTTAGAGACTATTGGCCACGCTGGACCCAAGTCTGGGGATGTTTTGGAAACTTTTCAGAGGCCTCGCTGCTGAGGGGGGAGACAGCAGGCAGTGACAGGCCCGGGGCTGACAGGCTCCCCCTCCCCTAGGGGGCGCTCGGCTGCCACACCCAGCTGACATAGAACCTTTGTCACAATGCCCGCTACCGTGGTGAGGATGCGGGCACTCTGCGGGTGACAGGGACACAGCAGGACTTGGTGTCAGCTCAGCAATTTCTCATTTCCCCAAAGAAGCTGAATTCTGCAAATTGCTGCTGTTGCTCTTGCAATGATGTCATCAGGTGGGTGTTTTGGTGTAATACACTGAAAACCAGAGCAGAAATGCTGAAATATTCCCATGGTATGCATGGTCTTAGGAGCAAAGCACCGTGACTCAGCCTAAGGAAATCTGCCGCTTATTCTTTTGTACTGCCAGCAGATTGTGGAAGTAGAGTATAAAAACCATCCTTATGGAGAGATCTTTGCATTTTAGGCTTAGTCTAAGTGTATCAAGTAGCCGGGGTTTTTGACTGGTCCTAATCCATCAGGTCTGATAGCTTTCCTCCTCGTCTCCATATGAATGTGGTAGAAAATATAAAGCAAGGAAACGTCCTTTGGCCCAGCCTTGCCTTGCCTTATTTCCTTCTCATCCTGTTCTCTGTGCCAGCCTCTCTCACTAACCCCTCGTCTGGCTGCATGTCTCCTCTTTCCTGTCTCCTTTTCTCAAACTCTCCTGCTTCCTGGCTTTTGTCTTTCCATTCCTCCATTTCAGTCCTGCAGCCCGGCACTAGATATTCCTCTTCCCTCCCTTTGGCTTGCTCCCTTCGCTTTCTCCCTTTGTTCCATATCCTTCTTTCCGACTTGTCTCTTGGAGACTTTTGGCCACGCTGGACCCAAGTCTGGGGATGTTTTGGAAACTTTTCAGAGGCCTCGCTGCTGACAGGGGGGAGACAGCAGGCAGTGACAGGCCCGGGGCTGACAGGCTCCCCCTCCCCTAGGGGGCGCTCAGCTGCGACACCCACCTGACATAGAACCTTTGTCACAATGCCCGCTACCCTGGTGTGTATGCGGGCACTCTGCGGGTGACAGGGACACAGCAGGACTTGGTGTCAGCTCAGCAATTTCTCAGTTCCCCAAAGAAGCTGAATTCTGCAAATTGCTGCTGTTGCTCTTGCAATGACATCGTCAGGTGGGTGTTTTGGTGTAATACACTGAAAACCAGAGCAGAAATGCTGAAATATTCCCATGGTATGCATGGTCTTAGGAGCAAAGCACCGTGACTCAGCCTAAGTAGATCTGCCGCTTATTCTTTTGTACTGCCAGCAGATTGTGGAAGCAGAGTATAAAACCCATCCTTATGGAGAGATCTTTGCATTTTAGGCTTAGTCTAAGTGTCTCAAGTAGCCGGGGTTTTTGATTGGGCCTAATCCATCAGGTCTGATGGCTTTCCTCCTCGTCTCCAGATGAATGTGGTAGAAAATATAAAGCAAGGAAACGTCCTTTGGCCCAGCCTTGCCTTGCCTTATTTCCTTTTTATCCTGTTCTCTGTCCCAGCCTGTCTCACTAAGCCCTCGTCTGGCTGCATGTCTCTTCTTTCCTCTCTCCTTTTCTCAAACTCTCCTGCTTCCTGGCTTTTGTCTTTCCATTCCTCCATTTCAGTCCTGCAGCCCGGCACTAGATTTTCCTCTTCCCTCCCTTTGGTTTGCTCCTTTCGCTTTCTCCCTTTGTTCCATATCCTTCTTTCCGACTTGTGTCTTGGAGACTTTTGGCCACGCTGGACCCAAGTCTGGGGATGTTTTGGAAACTTTTCAGAGGCCTCGCTGCTGAGGGGGGAGACAGCAGGCAGTGACAGGCCCGGGGCTGACAGGCTCCCCCTCGCCTAGGGGGCGCTCGGCAGCCGCACCCAGCTGACATAGAACCTTTGTCACAATGCCCGCTACCGTGGTGAGGATGCGGGCACTCTGCGGGTGACAGGGACACAGGAGGACTTGGTGTCAGCTCAGCAATTTCTGAGTTCCCCAAAGAAGCTGAATTCTGCAAATTGTTGCTGTTGCAAGGATGTCATCAGCTGGGTGTTTTGGTGTAATACACTGAAAACCAGAGCAGAAATGCTGAAATATTCCCATGGTATGCATGGTCTTAGGAGCAAAGCACCGTGACTCAGCCTAAGTAGATCTGCCGCTTATTCTTTTGTACTGCCAGCAGATTGTGGAAGTAGAGTATAAAACCCATCCTTATGGAGAGATCTTTGCATTTTAGGCTTAGTCTAAGTGTCTCAAGTAGCCGGGGTTTTTGATTGGGCCTAATCCATCAGGTCTGATGGCTTTCCTCCTTGTCTCCAGATGAATGTGGTAGAAAATATAAAGCAAGGAAACGTCCTTTGGCCCAGCCTTGCCTTGCCTTATTTCCTTCTCATCCTGTTCTCTGTCCCAGCCTCTCTCACTAACCCCTCGTCTGGCTGCATCTCTCCTCTTTCCTGTCTCCTTTTCTCAAACTCTCCTGCTTTCTGGCTTTTGTCTTTCCATTCCTCCATTTCAGTCCTGCAGCCCAGCACTAGATATTTCTCTTCCCTCCCTTTGGCTTGCTCCCTTCGCTTTCTCCCTTTGTTCCATATCCTTCTTTCCGACTTGTCTCTTGGAGACTTTTGGCCACGCTGGACCCAAGTCTGGGGATGTTTTGGAAACTTTTCAGAGGCCTCGCTGCTGAGGGGGGAGACAGCAGGCAGTGACAGGACCGGGGCTGACAGGCTCCCCCTCCCCTAGGGGGCGCTCAGCTGCCACACCCAGCTGACATAGAACCTTTGTCACAATGCCCGCTACCCTGGTGAGGATGCGGGCACTCTGCGGGTGACAGGGACACAGCAGGACTTGGTGTCAGCTCAGCAATTTCTCAGTTCCCCAAAGAAGCTGAATTCTGCAAATTGCTGCTGTTGCTCTTGAAATGATGTCATCAGGTGGGTGTTTTGGTGTAATACACTGAAAACCAGAGCAGAAATGCTGAAATATTCCCATGGTATGCATGGTCTTAGGAGCAAAGCACCGTGACTCAGCCTAAGTAGATCTGCCGCTTATTCTTTTGTACTGCCAGCAGATTGTGGAAGTAGAGTATAAAACCCATCCTTATGGAGAGATCTTTGCATTTTAGGCTTAGTCTAAGTGTCTCAAGTAGGCGGGGTTTTTGGTGGAGCCTAATCCATCAAGTCTGATGGCTTTCCTCCTCGTCTCCAGATGAATGTGGTAGAAAATATAAAGCAAGGAAACGTCCTTTGGCGTATTTTGTCTTGCCTTATTTCCTTCTCATCCTGTTCTCTGTGCCAGCCTCTCTCACTAACCCCTCGTCTGGCTGCATGTCTCTTCTTTCCTCTCTCCTTTTCTCAAACTCTCCTGCTTCCTGGCTTTTGTCTTTCCATTCCTCCATTTCAGTCCTGCAGCCCGGCACTAGATTTTCCTCTTCCCTCCCTGTGGCTTGCTCCCTTTGCTTTCTCTCTTTGTTCCATATCCTTCTTTCCGACTTGTCTCTTGGAGACTTTTGGCCACGCTGGACCCAAGTCTGGGGATGTTTTGGAAACTTTTCAGAGGCCTCGCTGCTGACAGCGGGGACAGCAGGCAGTGACAGGCCCAGGGCTGACAGGCTCCCCCTCCGCTAGGGGGCGCTCGGCTGCCACACCCAGCTGACATAGAACCTTTGTCACAATGCCCGCTACCTTGGTGAGGATGTGGGCACTCTGCGGGTGACAGGGACACAGCAGGACTTGGTGTCAGCTCAGCAATTTCTCATTTCCCCAAAGAAGCTGAATTCTGCAAATTGCTGCTGTTGCTCTTGAAATGATGTCATCAGGTGGGTGTTTTGGTGTAATACACTGAAAACCAGAGCAGAAATGCTGAAATATTCCCATGGTATGCATGGTCTTAGGAGCAAAGCACCGTGACTCAGCCTAAGGAGATCTGCTGCTTATTCTTTTGTACTGCCAGCAGATTGTGGAAGTAGAGTATAAAACCCATCCTTATGGAGAGATCTTTGCATTTTAGGCTTAGTCTAAGTGTCTCAAGTAGCCGGGGTTTTTGATTGGGCCTAATCCATCAGGTCTGATGGCTTTCCTCCTCGTCTCCAGATGAATGTTGTAGAAAATATAAAGCAAGGAAACGTCCTTTGGCGTATTTTGTCTTGCCTTATTTCCTTCTCATCCTGTTCTCTGTGCCAGCCTCTCTCACTAACCCCTCGTCTGGCTGCATGTCTCTTCTTTCCTCTCTCCTTTTCTCAAACTCTCCTGCTTCCTGGCTTTTGTCTTTCCATTCCTCCATTTCAGTCCTGCAGCCCGGCACTAGATTTTTCTCTTCCCTCCCTTTGGCTTGCTCCCTTTGCTTTCTCCCTTTGTTCCATATCCTTCTTTCTAACTTGTCTCTTGGAGACTTTTGGCCACGCTGGACCCAAGTCTGGGGATGTTTTGGAAACTTTTCAGAGGCCTCGCTGCATACAGGGGGGACAGCAGGCAGTGACAGGCCCAGGGCTGACAGGCTCCTCCTCCGCTAGGGGGCGCTCAGCTGCCACACCCAGCTGACATAGAACCTTTGTGACAATGCCCGCTACCTTGGTGAGGATGTGGGCACTCTGCGGGTGACAGGGACACAGCAGGACTTGGTGTCAGCTCAGCAATTTCTCATTTCCCCAAAGAAGCTGAATTCTACAAATTGCTGCTGTTGCTCTTGAAATGATGTCATCAGGTGGGTGTTTTGGTGTAATACACTGAAAACCAGAGCAGAAATGCTGAAATATTCCCATGGTATGGATGGTCTTAGGAGCAAAGCACCGTGACTCAGCCTAAGTAGATCTGCCGCTTATTCTTTTGTACTGCCAGCAGATTGTGGAAGTAGAGTATAAAACCCATCCTTATGGAGAGATCTTTGCATTTTAGGCTTAGTCTAAGTGTCTCAAGTAGCCGGGGTTTTTGATTGGGCCTAATCCATCAGGTCTGATGGCTTTCCTCCTCGTCTCCAGATGAATGTGGTAGAAAATATAAAGCAAGGAAACGTCCTTTGGCGTATTTTGTCTTGCCTTATTTCCTTCTCATCCTGTTCTCTGTGCCAGCCTCTCTCACTAACCCCTCGTCTGGCTGCATGTCTCTTCTTTCCTCTCTCCTTTTCTCAAACTCTCCTGCTTTCTGGCTTTTGTCTTTCCATTCCTCCATTTCAGTCCGGCAGCCCAGCACTAGATTTTCCTCTTCCCTCCCTGTGGCTTGCTCCCTTTGCTTTCTCTCTTTGTTCCATATCCTTCTTTCCGACTTGTCTCTTGGAGACTTTTGGCCACGCTGGACCCAAGTCTGGGGATGTTTTGGAAACTTTTCAGAGGCCTCGCTGCTACAGGGGGGACAGCAGGCAGTGACACGCCCGGGGCTGACAGGCTCCCCCTCCGCTAGGGGGCGCTCGGCTGCCACACCCAGCTGACATAGAACCTTTGTCACAATGCCCGCTACCTTGGTGAGGATGTGGGCACTCTGCGGGTGACAGGGACACAGCAGGACTTGGTGTCAGCTCAGCAATTTCTGAGTACCCCAAAGAAGCTGAATTCTGCAAATTGCTGCTGTTGTTTTTGAAATGACGTCATCAGGTGGGTGTTTTGGTGTAATACACTGAAAACCAGAGCAGAAATGCTGAAATATTCCCATGGTATGCATGGTCTTAGGAGCAAAGCACCGTGACTCAGCCTGAGGAGATCTGCCGCTTATTCTTTTGTACTGCCAGCAGATTGTGGAAGTAGAGTATAAAAACCATCCTTATGGAGAGATCTTTGCATTTTAGGCTTAGTCAAAGTGTCTCAAGTAGCCGGGGTTTTTGATTGGGCCTAATCCATCAGGTCTGATGGCTTTCCTCCTCGTCTCCAGATGAATGTGGTAGAAAATATAAAGCAAGGAAACGTCCTTTGGCCCAGCCTTGCCTTGCCTTATTTCCTTCTCATCCTGTTCTCTGTGCCAGCCTCTCTCACTAAGCCCTCGTCTGGCTGCATGTCTCCTCTTTCCTGTCTCCTTTTCTCAAACTCTCCTGCTTCCTAGCTTTTGTCTTTCCATTCCTCCATTTCAGTCCTGCAGCCCGGCACTAGATATTTCTCTTCCCTCCCTGTGGCTTGCTCCCTTCACTTTCTCTCTTTGTTCCATATTGTTCTTTCCTACTTGTCTCTTGGAGACTTTTGGCCGCGCTGGACCCAAGTCTGGGGATGTTTTGGAAACTTTTCAGAGGCCTCGCTGCTGACAGGGGGGAGACAGCAGGCAGTGACAGGGCCAGGGCTGACAGGCTCCCCCTCCGCTAGGGGGCGCTCGGCTGCCACACCCAGCTGACATAGAACCTTTGTCACAATGCCCGCTACCTTGGTGAGGATGTGGGCACTCTGCGGGTGACAGGGACACAGCAGGACTTGGTGTCAGCTCAGCAATTTCTCAGTTCCCCAAAGAAGCTGAATTCTGCAAATTGCTGTTGTTGTTTTTGAAATGACGTCATCAGGTGGGTGTTTTGGTGTAATACACTGAAAACCAGAGCAGAAATGCTGAAATATTCCCATGGTATGTATGGTCTTAGGAGCAAAGCACCGTGACTCAGCCTGAGGAGATCTGCCGCTTATTCTTTTGTACTGCCAGCAGATTGTGGAAGTAGAGTATAAAAACCATCCTTATGGAGAGATCTTTGCATTTTAGGCTTAGTCAAAGTGTCTCAAGTAGCCGGGGTTTTTGATTGGGCCTAATCCATCAGGTCTGATGGCTTTCCTCCTCGTCTCCAGATGAATGTGGTAGAAAATATAAAGCAAGGAAACGTCCTTTGGCCCAGCCTTGCCTTGCCTTATTTCCTTCTCATCCTGTTCTCTGTGCCAGCCTCTCTCACTAAGCCCTCGTCTGGCTGCATGTCTCCTCTTTCCTGTCTCCTTTTCTCAAACTCTCCTGCTTCCTAGCTTTTGTCTTTCCATTCCTCCATTTCAGTCCTGCAGCCCGGCACTAGATATTTCTCTTCCCTCCCTGTGGCTTGCTCCCTTCACTTTCTCTCTTTGTTCCATATTGTTCTTTCCTACTTGTCTCTTGGAGACTTTTGGCCGCGCTGGACCCAAGTCTGGGGATGTTTTGGAAACTTTTCAGAGGCCTCGCTGCTGACAGGGGGGAGACAGCAGGCAGTGACAGGGCCAGGGCTGACAGGCTCCCCCTCCGCTAGGGGGCGCTCGGCTGCCACACCCAGCTGACATAGAACCTTTGTCACAATGCCCGCTACCTTGGTGAGGATGTGGGCACTCTGCGGGTGACAGGGACACAGCAGGACTTGGTGTCAGCTCAGCAATTTCTCAGTTCCCCAAAGAAGATGAATTCTGCAAATTGCTGCTGTTGTTCTTGAAATGACGTCATCAGGTGGGTGTTTTGGTGTAATACACTGAAAACCAGAGCAGAAATGCTGAAATATTCCCATGGTATGCATGGTCTTAGGAGCAAAGCACCGTGACTCAGCCTAAGTAGATCTGCCGCTTATTCTTTTGTACTGCCAGCAGATTGTGGAAGTAGAGTATAAAACCCATCCTTATGGAGAGTTCTTTGCATTTTAGGCTTAGTCTAAGTGTCTCAAGTAGCCGGGGTTTTTGATTGGGCCTAATCCATCAGGTCTGATGGCTTTCCTCCTCGTCTCCAGATGAATGTGGTAGAAAATATAAAGCAAGGAAACGTCCTTTGGCCCAGCCTTGCCTTGCCTTATTTCCTTCTCATCCTGTTCTCTGTGCCAGCCTCTCTCACTAACCCCTCGTCTGGCTGCATGTCTCTTCTTTCCTCTCTCCTTTTCTCAAACTCTCCTGCTTCCTGGCTTTTGTCTTTCCATTCCTCCATTTCAGTCCTGCAGCCCAGCACTAGATATTTCTCTTCCCTCCCTTTGGCTTGCTCCCTTCGCTTTCTCCCTTTGTTCCATATCGTTCTTTCCGACTTGTCTCTTGGAGACTTTTGGCCACGCTGGACCCAAGTCTGGGGATGTTTTGGAAACTTTTCAGAGGCCTCGCTGCTGAGGGGGGAGACAGCAGGCAGTGACAGGCCTGGGGCTGAGAGGCTCCCCCTCCCCTAGGGGGCGCTCGGCTGCCACACCCAGCTGACATAGAACCTTTGTCACAATGCCCGCTACACTGGTGAGGATGCGGGCACTCTGCGGGTGACAGGGACACAGCAGGACTTGGTGTCAGCTCAGCAATTTCTCAGTTCCCCAAAGAAGCTGAATTCTGCAAATTGCTGCTGTTGCTCTTGAAATGATGTCATCAGGTGGGTGTTTTGGTGTAATACACTGAAAACCAGAGCAGAAATGCTGAAATATTCCCATGGTATGCATGGTCTTAGGAGCAAAGCACCGTGACTCAGCCTAAGTAGATCTGCCGCTTATTCTTTTGTACTGCCAGCAGATTGTGGAAGTAGAGTATAAAACCCATACTAATGGAGAGATCTTTGCATTTTAGGCTTAGTCTAAGTGTCGCAAGTAGCCGGGGTTTTTGATTGGGCCTAATCCATCAGGTCTGATGGCTTTCCTCCTCGTCTCCAGATGAATGTGGTAGAAAATATAAAGCAAGGAAACGTCCTTTGGCCCAGCCTTGCCTTGCCTTATTTCCTTCTTATCCTGTTCTCTGTCCCAGCCTCTCTCACTAAGCCCTCGTCTGGCTGCATGTCTCTTCTTTCCTCTCTCCTTTTCTCAAACTCTCCTGCTTCCTGGCTTTTGTCTTTCCATTCCTCCATTTCAGTCCTGCAGCCCGGCACTAGATTTTCCTCTTCCCTCCCTGTGGCTTGCTCCCTTTGCTTTTTCTCTTTGTTCCATATCCTTCTTTCCGACTTGTCTCTTGGAGACTTTTGGCCACGCTGGACCCAAGTCTGGGGATGTTTTGGAAACTTTTCAGAGGCCTCGCTGCTGACAGCGGGGACAGCAGGCAGTGACAGGCCCAGGGCTGACAGGCTCCTCCTTCGCTAGGGGGCGCTCGGCTGCCACACCCAGCTGACATAGAACCTTTGTCACAATGCCCGCTACCGTGGTGAGGATGTGGGCACTCTGCGGGTGACAGGGACACAGCAGGACTTGGTGTCAGCTCAGCAATTTCTCAGTTCCCCATAGAAGCTGAATTCTGCAAATTACTGCTGTTGCTCTTGAAATGACGTAATCAGGTGGGTGTTTTTGTGTAATACACTGAAAACCAGAGCAGAAATGCTGAAATATTCCCATGATATGCATGGTCTTAGGAGCAAAGCACCGTGACTCAGCCTAAGGAGATCTGCCGCTTATTCTTTTGTACTGCCAGCAGATTGTGGAAGTAGAGTATAAAACCCATCCTTATGGAGAGATCTTTGCATTTTAGGCTTAGTCTAAGTGTCTCAAGTAGCCGGGGTTTTTGATTGGGCCTAATCCATCAGGTCTGATGGCTTTCCTCCTCGTCTCCAGATGAATGTGGTAGAAAATATAAAGCAAGGAAACGTCCTTTGGCGTATTTTGTCTTGCCTTATTTCCTTCTCATCCTGTTCTCTGTCCCAGCCTCTCTCACTAAGCCCTCGTCTGGCTGCATGTCTCTTCTTTCCTCTCTCCTTTTCTCAAACTCTCCTGCTTCCTGGCTTTTGTCTTTCCATTCCTCAATTTCAGTCCTGCAGCCCGGCACTAGATTTTTCTCTTCCCTCCCTTTGGCTTGCTCCCTTCGCTTTCTCCCTTTGTTCCATATCCTTCTTTCCGACTTGTCTCTTGGAGACTTTTGGCCACGCTGGACCCCAGTCTGGGGATGTTTTGGAAACTTTTCAGGGGCCTCGCTGCTGACAGGGGGAGATAACAGGCAGTGACAAGCCCGGGGCTGACAGGCTCCCCCTCCCCTAGGGGCGCTCGGCTGCCACACTCATCTCACATAGAACCTTTGTCACAATGCCCGCCACCGTGGTGAGGATGCAGGCACTCTGAGGGTGACAGGGACACAGCAGGACTTGGTGTCAGCTCAGCAATTTCTCAGTTCCCCAAAGAAGCTGAATTCTGCAAATTGCTGCTGTTGCTCTTGAAATGATGTCATCAGGTGGGTGTTTTTGTGTAATACACTGAAAACCAGAGCAGAAATGCTGAAATATTTCCATGATATGCATGGTCTTAGGAGCAAAGCACCGTGACTCAGCCTAAGGAGATCTGCCGCTTATTCTTTTGTACTGCCAGCAGATTGTGGAAGTAGAGTATAAAACCCATCCTTATGGAGAGATCTTTGCATTTTAGGCTTAGTCTAAGTGTCGCAAGTAGCCGGGGTTTTTGATTGGGCCTAATCCATCAGGTCTGATGGCTTTCCTCCTCGTCTCCAGATGAATGTGGTAGAAAATATAAAGCAAGGAAACGTCCTTTGGCGTATTTTGTCTTGCCTTATTTCCTTCTCATCCTGTTCTCTGTCCCAGCCTCTCTCACTAAGCCCTCGTCTGGCTGCATGTCTCTTCTTTCCTCTCTCCTTTTCTCAAACTCTCCTGCTTCCTGGCTTTTGTCTTTCCATTCCTCCATTTCAGTCCTGCAGCCCGGCACTAGATATTCCTCTTCCCTCCCTTTGGCTTGCTCCCTTCGCTTTCTTCCTTTGTTCCATATCCTTCTTTCCGACTTGTCTCTTGGAGACTTTTGGCCACGCTGGACCCAAGTCTGGGGATGTTTTGGAAACTTTTCAGAGGCCTTGCGGCTGACAGGGGGGACAGCAGGCAGTGACAGGCCCGGGGCTGACAGGCTCCCCCTCCCCTAGGGGGCGCTCGGCTGCCACACCCAGCTGACATAGAACCTTTGTCACAATGCCCGCTACCGTGGTGAGGATGCGGGCACTCTGCGGGTGACAGGGACACAGCAGGACTTGGTGTCAGCTCAGCAAGTTCTCAGTTCCCCAAAGAAGTTGAATTCTGCAAATTGCTGCTGTTGCTCTTGAAATGATGTCATCAGGTGGGTGTTTTGGTGTAATACACTGAAAACCAGAGCAGAAATGCTGGAGTATTCCCATGGTATGCATGGTCTTAGGAGCAAACCACCGTGACTCAGCCTAAGTAGATCTGCCGCTTATTCTTTTGTACTGCCAGCAGATTGTGGAAGTAGAGTATAAAACCCATCCTTATGGAGAGATCTTTGCATTTTAGGCTTAGTCTAAGTGTCGCAAGTAGCCGGGGTTTTTGATTGGGCCTAATCCATCAGGTCTGATGGCTTTCCTCCTCGTCTCCAGATGAATGTGGTAGAAAATATAAAGCAAGGAAACGTCCTTTGGCGTATTTTGTCTTGCCTTATTTCCTTCTCATCCTGTTCTCTGTCCCAGCCTCTCTCACTAAGCCCTCGTCTGGCTGCATGTCTCTTCTTTCCTCTCTCCTTTTCTCAAACTCTCCTGCTTCCTGGCTTTTGTCTTTCCATTCCTCCATTTCAGTCCTGCAGCCCGGCACTAGATTTTTCTCTTCCCTCCCTTTGGCTTGCTCCCTTCGCTTTCTCCCTTTGTTCCATATCCTTCTTTCCGACTTGTCTCTTGGAGACTTTTGGCCACGCTGGACCCAAGTCTGGGGATGTTTTGGATACTTTTCAGGGGCCTCGCTGCTGACAGGGGGAGATAACAGGCAGTGACAGGCCCGGGGCTGACAGGCTCCCCCTCCCCTAGGGGCGCTCGGCTGCCACACCCATCTGACATAGAACCTTTGTCACAATGCCCGCCACCGTGGTGAGGATGCAGGCACTCTGAGGGTGACAGGGACACAGCAGGACTTGGTGTCAGCTCAGCAATTTCTCAGTTCCCCAAAGAAGCTGAATTCTGCAAATTGCTGCTGTTGCTCTTGAAATGATGTCATCAGGTGGGTGTTTTTGTGTAATACACTGAAAACCAGAGCAGAAATGCTGAAATATTTCCATGATATGCATGGTCTTAGGAGCAAAGCACCGTGACTCAGCCTAAGGAGATCTGCCGCTTATTCTTTTGTACTGCCAGCAGATTGTGGAAGTAGAGTATAAAACCCATCCTTATGGAGAGATCTTTGCATTTTAGGCTTAGTCTAAGTGTCGCAAGTAGCCGGGGTTTTTGATTGGGCCTAATCCATCAGGTCTGATGGCTTTCCTCCTCGTCTCCAGATGAATGTGGTAGAAAATATAAAGCAAGGAAACGTCCTTTGGCGTATTTTGTCTTGCCTTATTTCCTTCTCATCCTGTTCTCTGTCCCAACCTCTCTCACTAAGCCCTCGTCTGGCTGCATGTCTCTTCTTTCCTCTCTCCTTTTCTCAAACTCTCCTGCTTCCTGGCTTTTGTCTTTCCATTCCTCCATTTCAGTCCTGCAGCCCGGCACTAGATATTCCTCTTCCCTCCCTTTGGCTTGCTCCCTTCGCTTTCTCCCTTTGTTCCATATCCTTCTTTCCGACTTGTCTCTTGGAGACTTTTGGCCACGCTGGACCCAAGTCTGGGGATGTTTTGGAAACTTTTCAGAGGCCTCGCTGGTGACAGGGGGGACAGCAGGCAGTGACAGGCCCGGGGCTGACAGGCTCCCCCTCCCCTAGGGGGCGCTCGGCTGCCACACCCACCTGACATAGAACCTTTGTCACAATGCCCGCTACCGTGGTGAGGATGCGGGCACTCTGCGGGTGACAGGGACACAGCAGGACTTGGTGTCAGCTCAGCAATTTCTCAGTTCCCCATAGAAGCTGAATTCTGCAAATTGCTGCTGTTGCTCTTGAAATGACGTAATCAGGTGGGTGTTTTTGTGTAATACACTGAAAACCAGAGCAGAAATGCTGAAATATTCCCATGATATGCATGGTCTTAGGAGCAAAGCACCGTGACTCAGCCTAAGGAGATCTGCCGCTTATTCTTTTGTACTGCCAGCAGATTGTGGAAGTAGAGTATAAAACCCATCCTTATGGAGAGATCTTTGCATTTTAGGCTTAGTCTAAGTGTCGCAAGTAGCCGGGGTTTTTGATTGGGCCTAATCCATCAGGTCTGATGGCTTTCCTCCTCGTCTCCAGATGAATGTGGTAGAAAATATAAAGCAAGGAAACGTCCTTTGGCCCAGCCTTGCCTTGCCTTATTTCCTTCTCATCCTGTTCTCTGTCCCAGCCTCTCTCACTAAGCCCTCGTCTGGCTGCATGTCTCCTCTTTCCTGTCTCCTTTTCTCAAACTCTCCTGCTTCCTGGCTTTTGTCTTTCCATTCCTCCATTTCAGTCCTGCAGCCCAGCACTAGATATTCCTCTTCCCTCCCTTTGGCTTGCTCCCTTCGCTTTCTCCCTTTGTTCCATATCCTTCTTTCCGACTTGTCTCTTGGAGACTTTTGGCCACGCTGGACCCCAGTCTGGGGATGTTTTGGAAACTTTTCAGGGGCCTCGCTGCTGACAGGGGGAGATAACAGGCAGTGACAGGCCCGGGGCTGACAGGCTCCCCCTCCCCTAGGGGCGCTCGGCTGCCACACCCATCTGACATAGAACCTTTGTCACAATGCCCGCCACCGTGGTGAGGATGCAGGCACTCTGAGGGTGACAGGGACACAGCAGGACTTGGTGTCAGCTCAGCAATTTCTCAGTTCCCCAAAGAAGCTGAATTCTGCAAATTGCTGCTGTTGCTCTTGAAATGATGTCATCAGGTGGGTGTTTTTGTGTAATACACTGAAAACCAGAGCAGAAATGCTGAAATATTTCCATGATATGCATGGTCTTAGGAGCAAAGCACCGTGACTCAGCCTAAGGAGATCTGCCGCTTATTCTTTTGTACTGCCAGCAGATTGTGGAAGTAGAGTATAAAACCCATCCTTATGGAGAGATCTTTGCATTTTAGGCTTAGTCTAAGTGTCGCAAGTAGCCGGGGTTTTTGATTGGGCCTAATCCATCAGGTCTGATGGCTTTCCTCCTCGTCTCCAGATGAATGTGGTAGAAAATATAAAGCAAGGAAACGTCCTTTGGCGTATTTTGTCTTGCCTTATTTCCTTCTCATCCTGTTCTCTGTCCCAACCTCTCTCACTAAGCCCTCGTCTGGCTGCATGTCTCTTCTTTCCTCTCTCCTTTTCTCAAACTCTCCTGCTTCCTGGCTTTTGTCTTTCCATTCCTCCATTTCAGTCCTGCAGCCCGGCACTAGATATTCCTCTTCCCTCCCTTTGGCTTGCTCCCTTCGCTTTCTTCCTTTGTTCCATATCCTTCTTTCCGACTTGTCTCTTGGAGACTTTTGGCCACGCTGGACCCAAGTCTGGGGATGTTTTGGAAACTTTTCAGAGGCCTTGCGGCTGACAGGGGGGACAGCAGGCAGTGACAGGCCCGGGGCTGACAGGCTCCCCCTCCCCTAGGGGGCGCTCGGCTGCCACACCCAGCTGACATAGAACCTTTGTCACAATGCCCGCTACCGTGGTGAGGATGCGGGCACTCTGCGGGTGACAGGGACACAGCAGGACTTGGTGTCAGCTCAGCAAGTTCTCAGTTCCCCAAAGAAGTTGAATTCTGCAAATTGCTGCTGTTGCTCTTGAAATGATGTCATCAGGTGGGTGTTTTGGTGTAATACACTGAAAACCAGAGCAGAAATGCTGGAGTATTCCCATGGTATGCATGGTCTTAGGAGCAAACCACCGTGACTCAGCCTAAGTAGATCTGCCGCTTATTCTTTTGTACTGCCAGCAGATTGTGGAAGTAGAGTATAAAACCCATCCTTATGGAGAGATCTTTGCATTTTAGGCTTAGTCTAAGTGTCGCAAGTAGCCGGGGTTTTTGATTGGGCCTAATCCATCAGGTCTGATGGCTTTCCTCCTCGTCTCCAGATGAATGTGGTAGAAAATATAAAGCAAGGAAACGTCCTTTGGCGTATTTTGTCTTGCCTTATTTCCTTCTCATCCTGTTCTCTGTCCCAGCCTCTCTCACTAAGCCCTCGTCTGGCTGCATGTCTCTTCTTTCCTCTCTCCTTTTCTCAAACTCTCCTGCTTCCTGGCTTTTGTCTTTCCATTCCTCCATTTCAGTCCTGCAGCCCGGCACTAGATTTTTCTCTTCCCTCCCTTTGGCTTGCTCCCTTCGCTTTCTCCCTTTGTTCCATATCCTTCTTTCCGACTTGTCTCTTGGAGACTTTTGGCCACGCTGGACCCAAGTCTGGGGATGTTTTGGATACTTTTCAGGGGCCTCGCTGCTGACAGGGGGAGATAACAGGCAGTGACAGGCCCGGGGCTGACAGGCTCCCCCTCCCCTAGGGGCGCTCGGCTGCCACACCCATCTGACATAGAACCTTTGTCACAATGCCCGCCACCGTGGTGAGGATGCAGGCACTCTGAGGGTGACAGGGACACAGCAGGACTTGGTGTCAGCTCAGCAATTTCTCAGTTCCCCAAAGAAGCTGAATTCTGCAAATTGCTGCTGTTGCTCTTGAAATGATGTCATCAGGTGGGTGTTTTTGTGTAATACACTGAAAACCAGAGCAGAAATGCTGAAATATTTCCATGATATGCATGGTCTTAGGAGCAAAGCACCGTGACTCAGCCTAAGGAGATCTGCCGCTTATTCTTTTGTACTGCCAGCAGATTGTGGAAGTAGAGTATAAAACCCATCCTTATGGAGAGATCTTTGCATTTTAGGCTTAGTCTAAGTGTCGCAAGTAGCCGGGGTTTTTGATTGGGCCTAATCCATCAGGTCTGATGGCTTTCCTCCTCGTCTCCAGATGAATGTGGTAGAAAATATAAAGCAAGGAAACGTCCTTTGGCGTATTTTGTCTTGCCTTATTTCCTTCTCATCCTGTTCTCTGTCCCAACCTCTCTCACTAAGCCCTCGTCTGGCTGCATGTCTCTTCTTTCCTCTCTCCTTTTCTCAAACTCTCCTGCTTCCTGGCTTTTGTCTTTCCATTCCTCCATTTCAGTCCTGCAGCCCGGCACTAGATATTCCTCTTCCCTCCCTTTGGCTTGCTCCCTTCGCTTTCTTCCTTTGTTCCATATCCTTCTTTCCGACTTGTCTCTTGGAGACTTTTGCCCACGCTGGACCCAAGTCTGGGGATGTTTTGGAAACTTTTCAGAGGCCTTGCGGCTGACAGGGGGGACAGCAGGCAGTGACAGGCCCGGGGCTGACAGGCTCCCCCTCCCCTAGGGGGCGCTCGGCTGCCACACCCAGCTGACATAGAACCTTTGTCACAATGCCCGCTACCGTGGTGAGGATGCGGGCACTCTGCGGGTGACAGGGACACAGCAGGACTTGGTGTCAGCTCAGCAAGTTCTCAGTTCCCCAAAGAAGTTGAATTCTGCAAATTGCTGCTGTTGCTCTTGAAATGATGTCATCAGGTGGGTGTTTTGGTGTAATACACTGAAAACCAGAGCAGAAATGCTGGAGTATTCCCATGGTATGCATGGTCTTAGGAGCAAACCACCGTGACTCAGCCTAAGTAGATCTGCCGCTTATTCTTTTGTACTGCCAGCAGATTGTGGAAGTAGAGTATAAAACCCATCCTTATGGAGAGATCTTTGCATTTTAGGCTTAGTCTAAGTGTCGCAAGTAGCCGGGGTTTTTGATTGGGCCTAATCCATCAGGTCTGATGGCTTTCCTCCTCGTCTCCAGATGAATGTGGTAGAAAATATAAAGCAAGGAAACGTCCTTTGGCGTATTTTGTCTTGCCTTATTTCCTTCTCATCCTGTTCTCTGTCCCAGCCTCTCTCACTAAGCCCTCGTCTGGCTGCATGTCTCTTCTTTCCTCTCTCCTTTTCTCAAACTCTCCTGCTTCCTGGCTTTTGTCTTTCCATTCCTCCATTTCAGTCCTGCAGCCCGGCACTAGATTTTTCTCTTCCCTCCCTTTGGCTTGCTCCCTTCGCTTTCTCCCTTTGTTCCATATCCTTCTTTCCGACTTGTCTCTTGGAGACTTTTGGCCACGCTGGACCCAAGTCTGGGGATGTTTTGGATACTTTTCAGGGGCCTCGCTGCTGACAGGGGGAGATAACAGGCAGTGACAGGCCCGGGGCTGACAGGCTCCCCCTCCCCTAGGGGCGCTCGGCTGCCACACCCATCTGACATAGAACCTTTGTCACAATGCCCGCCACCGTGGTGAGGATGCAGGCACTCTGAGGGTGACAGGGACACAGCAGGACTTGGTGTCAGCTCAGCAATTTCTCAGTTCCCCAAAGAAGCTGAATTCTGCAAATTGCTGCTGTTGCTCTTGAAATGATGTCATCAGGTGGGTGTTTTTGTGTAATACACTGAAAACCAGAGCAGAAATGCTGAAATATTTCCATGATATGCATGGTCTTAGGAGCAAAGCACCGTGACTCAGCCTAAGGAGATCTGCCGCTTATTCTTTTGTACTGCCAGCAGATTGTGGAAGTAGAGTATAAAACCCATCCTTATGGAGAGATCTTTGCATTTTAGGCTTAGTCTAAGTGTCGCAAGTAGCCGGGGTTTTTGATTGGGCCTAATCCATCAGGTCTGATGGCTTTCCTCCTCGTCTCCAGATGAATGTGGTAGAAAATATAAAGCAAGGAAACGTCCTTTGGCGTATTTTGTCTTGCCTTATTTCCTTCTCATCCTGTTCTCTGTCCCAACCTCTCTCACTAAGCCCTCGTCTGGCTGCATGTCTCTTCTTTCCTCTCTCCTTTTCTCAAACTCTCCTGCTTCCTGGCTTTTGTCTTTCCATTCCTCCATTTCAGTCCTGCAGCCCGGCACTAGATATTCCTCTTCCCTCCCTTTGGCTTGCTCCCTTCGCTTTCTCCCTTTGTTCCATATCCTTCTTTCCGACTTGTCTCTTGGAGACTTTTGGCCACGCTGGACCCAAGTCTGGGGATGTTTTGGAAACTTTTCAGAGGCCTCGCTGGTGACAGGGGGGACAGCAGGCAGTGACAGGCCCGGGGCTGACAGGCTCCCCCTCCCCTAGGGGGCGCTCGGCTGCCACACCCACCTGACATAGAACCTTTGTCACAATGCCCGCTACCGTGGTGAGGATGCGGGCACTCTGCGGGTGACAGGGACACAGCAGGACTTGGTGTCAGCTCAGCAATTCCTCAGTTCCCCATAGAAGCTGAATTCTGCAAATTGCTGCTGTTGCTCTTGAAATGATGTCATCAGGTGGGTGTTTTTGTGTAATACACTGAAAACCAGAGCAGAAATGCTGAAATATTTCCATGATATGCATGGTCTTAGGAGCAAAGCACCGTGACTCAGCCTAAGGAGATCTGCCGCTTATTCTTTTGTACTGCCAGCAGATTGTGGAAGTAGAGTATAAAACCCATCCTTATGGAGAGATCTTTGCATTTTAGGCTTAGTCTAAGTGTCGCAAGTAGCCGGGGTTTTTGATTGGGCCTAATCCATCAGGTCTGATGGCTTTCCTCCTCGTCTCCAGATGAATGTGGTAGAAAATATAAAGCAAGGAAACGTCCTTTGGCCCAGCCTTGCCTTGCCTTATTTCCTTCTCATCCTGTTCTCTGTCCCAGCCTCTCTCACTAAGCCCTCGTCTGGCTGCATGTCTCCTCTTTCCTCTCTCCTTTTCTCAAACTCTCCTGCTTCCTGGCTTTTGTCTTTCCATTCCTCCATTTCAGTCCTGCAGCCCGGCACTAGATTTTCCTCTTCCCTCCCTTTGGCTTGCTCCCTTCGCTTTCTCCCTTTGTTCAATATCCTTCTTTCCGACTTGTCTCTTGGAGACTTTTGGCCACGCTGGACCCAAGTCTGGGGATGTTTTGGAAACTTTTCAGAGGCCTCGCTGGTGACAGGGGGGACAGCAGGCAGTGACAGGCCCGGGGCTGACAGGCTCCCCCTCCCCTAGGGGGCGCTCCGCTGCCACACCCAGCTGACATAGAACCTTTGTCACAATGCCCGCTACCGTGGTGAGGATGCGGGCACTCTGCGGGTGACAGGGACACAGCAGGACTTGGTGTCAGCTCAGCAATTTCTCAGTTCCCCAAAGAAGCTGAATTCTGCAAATTGCTGCTGTTGCTCTTGAAATGACGTCATCAGGTGGGTGTTTTGGTGTAATACACTGAAAACCAGAGCAGAAATGCTGAAATATTCCCATGGTATGCATGGTCTTAGGAGCAAAGCACCGTGACTCAGCCTAAGGAGATCTGCCGCTTATTCTTTTGTACTGCCAGCAGATTGTGGAAGTAGAGTATAAAACCCATCCTTATGGAGAGATCTTTGCATTTTAGGCTTAGTCTAAGTGTCGCAAGTAGCCGGGGTTTTTGATTGGGCCTAATCCATCAGGTCTGATGGCTTTCCTCCTCGTCTCCAGATGAATGTGGTAGAAAATATAAAGCAAGGAAACGTCCTTTGGCGTATTTTGTCTTGCCTTATTTCCTTCTCATCCTGTTCTCTGTCCCAGCCTCTCTCACTAAGCCCTCGTCTGGCTGCATGTCTCTTCTTTCCTCTCTCCTTTTCTCAAACTCTCCTGCTTCCTGGCTTTTGTCTTTCCATTCCTCCATTTCAGTCCTGCAGCCCGGCACTAGATTTTCCTCTTCCCTCCCTTTGGCTTGCTCCCTTCGCTTTCTCCCTTTGTTCAATATCCTTCTTTCCGACTTGTCTCTTGGAGACTTTTGGCCACGCTGGACCCAAGTCTGGGGATGTTTTGGAAACTTTTCAGAGGCCTCGCTGGTGACAGGGGGGACAGCAGGCAGTGACAGGCCCGGGGCTGACAGGCTCCCCCTCCCCTAGGGGGCGCTCGGCTGCCACACCCAGCTGACATAGAACCTTTGTCACAATGCCCGCTACCGTGGTGAGGATGCGGGCACTCTGCGGGTGACAGGGACACAGCAGGACTTGGTGTCAGCTCAGCAATTTCTCAGTTCCCCAAAGAAGCTGAATTCTGCAAATTGCTGCTGTTGCTCTTGAAATGACGTAATCAGGTGGTTGTTTTGGTGTAATACACTGAAAACCAGAGCAGAAATGCTGAAATATTCCCATGGTATGCATGGTCTTAGGAGCAAAGCACCGTGACTCAGCCTAAGTAGATCTGCCGCTTATTCTTTTGTACTGCCAGCAGATTGTGGAAGTAGAGTATAAAACCCATCCTTATGGAGAGATCTTTGCATTTTAGGCTTAGTCTAAGTGTCTCAAGTAGCCGGGGTTTTTGATTGGGCCTAATCCATTCAGGTCTGATGGCTTTCCTCCTCGTCTCCAGATGAATGTGGTAAAAAATATAAAGCAAGGAAACGTCCTTTGGCCTAGCCTTGCCTTGCCTTATTTCCTTCTCATCCTGTTCTCTGTCCCAGCCTCTCTCACTAAGCCCTCGTCTGGCTGCATGTCTCTTCTTTCCTCTCTCCTTTTCTCAAACTCTCCTGCTTCCTGGCTTTTGTCTTTCCATTCCTCCATTTCAGTCCTGCAGCCCGGCACTAGATTTTCCTCTTCCCTCCCTTTGGCTTGCTCCCTTCGCTTTCTCCCTTTGTTCCATATCCTTCTTTCCGACTTGTCTCTTGGAGACTTTTGGCCACGCTGGACCCCAGTCTGGGGATGTTTTGGAAACTTTTCAGAGGCCTCGCTGGTGACAGGGGGGACAGCAGGCAGTGACAGGCCCGTGGCTGACAGGCTCCCCCTCCCCTAGGGGGGCTTGGCTCCCACACCCAGCTGACATAGAACCTTTGTCACAATGCCCGCTACCGTGGTGAGGATGTGGGCACTCTGCGGGTGACAGGGACACAGGAGGACTTGGTGTCAGCTCAGCAATTTCTCAGTTCCCCAAAGAAGCTGAATTCTGCAAATTGCTGCTGTTGCTCTTGAAATGACGTCATCAGGTGGGTGTTTTGGTGTAATACACTGAAAACCAGAGCAGAAATGCTGAAATATTCCCATGGTATGCATGGTCTTAGGAGCAAAGCACCGTGACTCAGCCTAAGGAGATCTGCCGCTTATTCTTTTGTACTGCCAGCAGATTGTGGAAGTAGAGTATAAAACCCATCCTTATGGAGAGATCTTTGCATTTTAGGCTTAGTCTAAGTGTCTCAAGTAGCCGGGGTTTTTGATTGGGCCTAATCCATCAGGTCTGATGGCTTTCCTCCTCGTCTCCAGATGAATGTGGTAGGAAATATAAAGCAAGGAAACGTCTTTTGGCCCAACCTTGCCTTGCCTTATTTCCTTCTCATCCTGTTCTCTGTCCCAGCCTCTCTCACTAACCCCTCGTCTGGCTGCATGTCTCTTCTTTCCTCTCTCCTTTTCTCAAACTCTCCTGCTTCCTGGCTTTTGTCTTTCCATTCCTCCATTTCAGTCCTGCAGCCCGGCACTAGATTTTCCTCTTCTCTCCCTTTGGCTTGCTCCCTTCGCTTTCTCCCTTTGTTCCATATCCTTCTTTCCGACTTGTCTCTTGGAGACTTTTGGCCACGCTGGACCCAAGTCTGGGGATGTTTTGGAAACTTTTCAGAGGCCTTGCGGCTGACAGGGGGGACAGCAGGCAGTGACAGGCCCGGGGCTGACAGGCTCCCCCTCCCCTAGGGGGCGCTCGGCTGCCACACCCAGCTGAAATAGAACCTTTGTCACAATGCCCGCTACCGTGGTGAGGATGCGGGCACTCTGCGGGTGACAGGGACACAGCAGGACTTGGTGTCAGCTCAGCAAGTTCTCAGTTCTCCAAAGAAGTTGAATTCTGCAAATTGCTGCTGTTGCTCTTGAAATGATGTCATCAGGTGGGTGTTTTGGTGTAATACACTGAAAACCAGAGCAGAAATGCTGGAGTATTCCCATGGTATGCATGGTCTTAGGAGCAAACCACCGTGACTCAGCCTAAGTAGATCTGCCGCTTACTCTTTTGTACTGCCAGCAGATTGTGGAAGTAGAGTATAAAACCCATCCTTATGGAGAGATCTTTGCATTTTAGGCTTAGTCTAAGTGTCTCAAGTAGCCGGGGTTTTTGATTGGGCCTAATCCATCAGGTCTGATGGCTTTCCTCCTCGTCTCCAGATGAATGTGGTAGAAAATATAAAGCAAGGAAACGTCCTTTGGCCCAGCCTTGCCTTGCCTTATTTCCTTCTCATCCTGTTCTCTGTCCCAGCCTCTCTCACTAACCCCTCGTCTGGCTGCATGTCTCCTCTTTCCTCTCTTCTTTTCTCAAACTCTCCTGCTTCCTGGCTTTTGTCTTTCCATTCCTCCATTTCAGTCCTGCAGCCCGGCACTAGATATTCCTCTTCCCTCCCTTTGGCTTGCTCCCTTCGCTTTCTCCCTTTGTTCCATATCCTTCTTTCCGACTTGTCTCTTGGAGACTTTTGGCCACGCTGGACCCCAGTCTGGGGATGTTTTGGAAACTTTTCAGAGGCCTTGCTGCTGAGGGGGGAGACAGCAGGCAGTGACAGGCCCGCGGCTGACAGGCTCCCACTCCCCTAGGGGGCGCTCGGCTGCCACACCCAGCTGACATAGAACCTTTGTCACAATGCCCGCTACCGTGGTGAGGATGCGGGCACTCTGCGGGTGACAGGGACACAGCAGGACTTGGTGTCAGCTCAGCAATTTCTCAGTTCCCCAAAGAAGCTGAATTCTGCAAATTGCTGCTGTTGCTCTTGAAATGACGTCATCAGGTGGGTGTTTTGGTGTAATACACTGAAAACCAGAGCAGAAATGCTGAAATATTCCCATGGTATGCATGGTCTTAGGAGCAAAGCACCGTGACTCAGCCTAAGGAGATCTGCCGCTTATTCTTTTGTACTGCCAGCAGATTGTGGAAGTAGAGTATAAAACCCATCCTTATGGAGAGATCTTTGCATTTTAGGCTTAGTCTAAGTGTCGCAAGTAGCCGGGGTTTTTGATTGGGCCTAATCCATCAGGTCTGATGGCTTTCCTCCTCGTCTCCAGATGAATGTGGTAGAAAATATAAAGCAAGGAAACGTCCTTTGGCGTATTTTGTCTTGCCTTATTTCCTTCTCATCCTGTTCTCTGTCCCAGCCTCTCTCACTAAACCCTCATCTGGCTGCATGTCTCTTCTTTCCTCTCTCCTTTTCTCAAACTCTCCTGCTTCCTGGCTTTTGTCTTTCCATTCCTCCATTTCAGTCCTGCAGCCTGGCACTAGATTTTCCTCTTCCCTCCCTTTGGCTTGCTCCCTTCGCTTTCTCCCTTTGTTCAATATCCTTCTTTCCGACTTGTCTCTTGGAGACTTTTGGCCACGCTGGACCCAAGTCTGGGGATGTTTTGGAAACTTTTCAGAGGCCTCGCTGGTGACAGGGGGGACAGCAGGCAGTGACAGGCCCGGGGCTGACAGGCTCCCCCTCCCCTAGGGGGCGCTCCGCTGCCACACCCAGCTGACATAGAACCTTTGTCACAATGCCCGCTACCGTGGTGAGGATGCGGGCACTCTGCGGGTGACAGGGACACAGCAGGACTTGGTGTCAGCTCAGCAATTTCTCAGTTCCCCAAAGAAGCTGAATTCTGCAAATTGCTGCTGTTGCTCTTGAAATGACGTAATCAGGTGGTTGTTTTGGTGTAATACACTGAAAACCAGAGCAGAAATGCTGAAATATTCCCATGGTATGCATGGTCTTAGGAGCAAAGCACCGTGACTCAGCCTAAGGAGATCTGCCGCTTATTCTTTTGTACTGCCAGCAGATTGTGGAAGTAGAGTATAAAACCCATCCTTATGGAGAGATCTTTGCATTTTAGGCTTAGTCTAAGTGTCTCAAGTAGCCGGGGTTTTTGATTGGGCCTAATCCATTCAGGTCTGATGGCTTTCCTCCTCGTCTCCAGATGAATGTGGTAAAAAATATAAAGCAAGGAAACGTCCTTTGGCCCAGCCTTGCCTTGCCTTATTTCCTTCTCATCCTGTTCTCTGTGCCAGACTCTCTCACTAAGCCCTCGTCTGGCTGCATGTCTCTTCTTTCCTCTCTCCTTTTCTCAAACTCTCCTGCTTCCTGGCTTTTGTCTTTCCATTCCTCCATTTCAGTCCTGCAGCCCGGCACTAGATTTTCCTCTTCCCTCCCTTTGGCTTGCTCCCTTCGCTTTCTCCCTTTGTTCCATATCCTTCTTTCCGACTTGTCTCTTGGAGACTTTTGGCCACGCTGGACCCAAGTCTGGCGATGTTTTGGAAACTTTTCAGAGGCCTCGCTGGTGACAGGGGGGACAGCAGGCAGTGACAGGCCCGTGGCTGACAGGCTCCCCCTCCCCTAGGGGGGCTTGGCTCCCACACCCAGCTGACATAGAACCTTTGTCACAATGCCCGCTACCGTGGTGAGGATGCGGGCACTCTGCGGGTGACAGGGACACAGGAGGACTTGGTGTCAGCTCAGCAATTTCTCAGTTCCCCAAAGAAGCTGAATTCTGCAAATTGCTGCTGTTGCTCTTGAAATGACGTCATCAGGTGGGTGTTTTGGTGTAATACACTGAAAACCAGAGCAGAAATGCTGAAATATTCCCATGGTATGCATGGTCTTAGGAGCAAAGCACCGTGACTCAGCCTAAGGAGATCTGCCGCTTATTCTTTTGTACTGCCAGCAGATTGTGGAAGTAGAGTATAAAACCCATCCTTATGGAGAGATCTTTGCATTTTAGGCTTAGTCTAAGTGTCGCAAGTAGCCGGGGTTTTTGATTGGGCCTAATCCATCAGGTCTGATGGCTTTCCTCCTCGTCTCCAGATGAATGTGGTAGAAAATATAAAGCAAGGAAACGTCCTTTGGCGTATTTTGTCTTGCCTTATTTCCTTCTCATCCTGTTCTCTGTCCCAGCCTCTCTCACTAAGCCCTCGTCTGGCTGCATGTCTCTTCTTTCCTCTCTCCTTTTCTCAAACTCTCCTGCTTCCTGGCTTTTGTCTTTCCATTCCTCCATTTCAGTCCTGCAGCCCGGCACTAGATTTTCCTCTTCCCTCCCTTTGGCTTGCTCCCTTCGCTTTCTCCCTTTGTTCAATATCCTTCTTTCCGACTTGTCTCTTGGAGACTTTTGGCCACGCTGGACCCAAGTCTGGGGATGTTTTGGAAACTTTTCAGAGGCCTCGCTGGTGACAGGGGGGACAGCAGGCAGTGACAGGCCCGGGGCTGACAGGCTCCCCCTCCCCTAGGGGGCGCTCGGCTGCCACACCCAGCTGACATAGAACCTTTGTCACAATGCCCGCTACCGTGGTGAGGATGCGGGCACTCTGCGGGTGACAGGGACACAGCAGGACTTGGTGTCAGCTCAGCAATTTCTCAGTTCCCCAAAGAAGCTGAATTCTGCAAATTGCTGCTGTTGCTCTTGAAATGACGTCATCAGGTGGGTGTTTTGGTGTAATACACTGAAAACCAGAGCAGAAATGCTGAAATATTCCCATGGTATGCATGGTCTTAGGAGCAAAGCACCGTGACTCAGCCTAAGTAGATCTGCCGCTTATTCTTTTGTACTGCCAGCAGATTGTGGAAGTAGAGTATAAAACCCATCCTTATGGAGAGATCTTTGCATTTTAGGCTTAGTCTAAGTGTCTCAAGTAGCCGGGGTTTTTGATTGGGCCTAATCCATCAGGTCTGATGGCTTTCCTCCTCGTCTCCAGATGAATGTGGTAGGAAATATAAAGCAAGGAAACGTCTTTTGGCCCAACCTTGCCTTGCCTTATTTCCTTCTCATCCTGTTCTCTGTCCCAGCCTCTCTCACTAACCCCTCGTCTGGCTGCATGTCTCTTCTTTCCTCTCTCCTTTTCTCAAACTCTCCTGCTTCCTGGCTTTTGTCTTTCCATTCCTCCATTTCAGTCCTGCAGCCCGGCACTAGATTTTCCTCTTCTCTCCCTTTGGCTTGCTCCCTTCGCTTTCTCCCTTTGTTCCATATCCTTCTTTCCGACTTGTCTCTTGGAGACTTTTGGCCACGCTGGACCCAAGTCTGGGGATGTTTTGGAAACTTTTCAGAGGCCTTGCGGCTGACAGGGGGGACAGCAGGCAGTGACAGGCCCGGGGCTGACAGGCTCCCCCTCCCCTAGGGGGCGCTCGGCTGCCACACCCAGCTGAAATAGAACCTTTGTCACAATGCCCGCTACCGTGGTGAGGATGCGGGCACTCTGCGGGTGACAGGGACACAGCAGGACTTGGTGTCAGCTCAGCAAGTTCTCAGTTCTCCAAAGAAGTTGAATTCTGCAAATTGCTGCTGTTGCTCTTGAAATGATGTCATCAGGTGGGTGTTTTGGTGTAATACACTGAAAACCAGAGCAGAAATGCTGGAGTATTCCCATGGTATGCATGGTCTTAGGAGCAAACCACCGTGACTCAGCCTAAGTAGATCTGCCGCTTACTCTTTTGTACTGCCAGCAGATTGTGGAAGTAGAGTATAAAACCCATCCTTATGGAGAGATCTTTGCATTTTAGGCTTAGTCTAAGTGTCTCAAGTAGCCGGGGTTTTTGATTGGGCCTAATCCATCAGGTCTGATGGCTTTCCTCCTCGTCTCCAGATGAATGTGGTAGAAAATATAAAGCAAGGAAACGTCCTTTGGCGTATTTTGTCTTGCCTTATTTCCTTCTCATCCTGTTCTCTGTCCCAGCCTCTCTCACTAAACCCTCATCTGGCTGCATGTCTCTTCTTTCCTCTCTCCTTTTCTCAAACTCTCCTGCTTCCTGGCTTTTGTCTTTCCATTCCTCCATTTCAGTCCTGCAGCCTGGCACTAGATTTTACTCTTCCCTCCCTTTGGCTTGCTCCCTTCGCTTTCTCCCTTTGTTCAATATCCTTCTTTCCGACTTGTCTCTTGGAGACTTTTGGCCACGCTGGACCCAAGTCTGGGGATGTTTTGGAAACTTTTCAGAGGCCTCGCTGGTGACAGGGGGGACAGCAGGCAGTGACAGGCCCGGGGCTGACAGGCTCCCCCTCCCCTAGGGGGCGCTCCGCTGCCACACCCAGCTGACATAGAACCTTTGTCACAATGCCCGCTACCGTGGTGAGGATGCGGGCACTCTGCGGGTGACAGGGACACAGCAGGACTTGGTGTCAGCTCAGCAATTTCTCAGTTCCCCAAAGAAGCTGAATTCTGCAAATTGCTGCTGTTGCTCTTGAAATGATGTCATCAGGTGGTTGTTTTGGTGTAATACACTGAAAACCAGAGCAGAAATGCTGAAATATTCCCATGGTATGCATGGTCTTAGGAGCAAAGCACCGTGACTCAGCCTAAGGAGATCTGCCGCTTATTCTTTTGTACTGCCAGCAGATTGTGGAAGTAGAGTATAAAACCCATCCTTATGGAGAGATCTTTGCATTTTAGGCTTAGTCTAAGTGTCTCAAGTAGCCGGGGTTTTTGATTGGGCCTAATCCATTCAGGTCTGATGGCTTTCCTCCTCGTCTCCAGATGAATGTGGTAAAAAATATAAAGCAAGGAAACGTCCTTTGGCCCAGCCTTGCCTTGCCTTATTTCCTTCTCATCCTGTTCTCTGTGCCAGACTCTCTCACTAAGCCCTCGTCTGGCTGCATGTCTCTTCTTTCCTCTCTCCTTTTCTCAAACTCTCCTGCTTCCTGGCTTTTGTCTTTCCATTCCTCCATTTCAGTCCTGCAGCCCGGCACTAGATTTTCCTCTTCCCTCCCTTTGGCTTGCTCCCTTCGCTTTCTCCCTTTGTTCCATATCCTTCTTTCCGACTTGTCTCTTGGAGACTTTTGGCCACGCTGGACCCAAGTCTGGGGATGTTTTGGAAACTTTTCAGAGGCCTCGCTGGTGACAGGGGGGACAGCAGGCAGTGACAGGCCCGTGGCTGACAGGCTCCCCCTCCCCTAGGGGGGCTTGGCTCCCACACCCAGCTGACATAGAACCTTTGTCACAATGCCCGCTACCGTGGTGAGGATGCGGGCACTCTGCGGGTGACAGGGACACAGGAGGACTTGGTGTCAGCTCAGCAATTTCTCAGTTCCCCAAAGAAGCTGAATTCTGCAAATTGCTGCTGTTGCTCTTGAAATGACGTCATCAGGTGGGTGTTTTGGTGTAATACACTGAAAACCAGAGCAGAAATGCTGAAATATTCCCATGGTATGCATGGTCTTAGGAGCAAAGCACCGTGACTCAGCCTAAGGAGATCTGCCGCTTATTCTTTTGTACTGCCAGCAGATTGTGGAAGTAGAGTATAAAACCCATCCTTATGGAGAGATCTTTGCATTTTAGGCTTAGTCTAAGTGTCGCAAGTAGCCGGGGTTTTTGATTGGGCCTAATCCATCAGGTCTGATGGCTTTCCTCCTCGTCTCCAGATGAATGTGGTAGAAAATATAAAGCAAGGAAACGTCCTTTGGCGTATTTTGTCTTGCCTTATTTCCTTCTCATCCTGTTCTCTGTCCCAGCCTCTCTCACTAAGCCCTCGTCTGGCTGCATGTCTCTTCTTTCCTCTCTCCTTTTCTCAAACTCTCCTGCTTCCTGGATTTTGTCTTTCCATTCCTCCATTTCAGTTCTGCAGCCCGGCACTAGATTTTCCTCTTCCCTCCCTTTGGCTTGCTCCCTTCGCTTTCTCCCTTTGTTCAATATCCTTCTTTCCGACTTGTCTCTTGGAGACTTTTGGCCACGCTGGACCCAAGTCTGGGGATGTTTTGGAAACTTTTCAGAGGCCTCGCTGGTGACAGGGGGGACAGCAGGCAGTGACAGGCCCGGGGCTGACAGGCTCCCCCTCCCCTAGGGGGCGCTCGGCTGCCACACCCAGCTGACATAGAACCTTTGTCACAATGCCCGCTACCGTGGTGAGGATGCGGGCACTCTGCGGGTGACAGGGACACAGCAGGACTTGGTGTCAGCTCAGCAATTTCTCAGTTCCCCAAAGAAGCTGAATTCTGCAAATTGCTGCTGTTGCTCTTGAAATGACGTAATCAGGTGGTTGTTTTGGTGTAATACACTGAAAACCAGAGCAGAAATGCTGAAATATTCCCATGGTATGCATGGTCTTAGGAGCAAAGCACCGTGACTCAGCCTAAGTAGATCTGCCGCTTATTCTTTTGTACTGCCAGCAGATTGTGGAAGTAGAGTATAAAACCCATCCTTATGGAGAGATCTTTGCATTTTAGGCTTAGTCTAAGTGTCTCAAGTAGCCGGGGTTTTTGATTGGGCCTAATCCATTCAGGTCTGATGGCTTTCCTCCTCGTCTCCAGATGAATGTGGTAAAAAATATAAAGCAAGGAAACGTCCTTTGGCCTAGCCTTGCCTTGCCTTATTTCCTTCTCATCCTGTTCTCTGTCCCAGCCTCTCTCACTAAGCCCTCGTCTGGCTGCATGTCTCTTCTTTCCTCTCTCCTTTTCTCAAACTCTCCTGCTTCCTGGCTTTTGTCTTTCCATTCCTCCATTTCAGTCCTGCAGCCCGGCACTAGATTTTCCTCTTCCCTCCCTTTGGCTTGCTCCCTTCGCTTTCTCCCTTTGTTCCATATCCTTCTTTCCGACTTGTCTCTTGGAGACTTTTGGCCACGCTGGACCCCAGTCTGGGGATGTTTTGGAAACTTTTCAGAGGCCTCGCTGGTGACAGGGGGGACAGCAGGCAGTGACAGGCCCGTGGCTGACAGGCTCCCCCTCCCCTAGGGGGGCTTGGCTCCCACACCCAGCTGACATAGAACCTTTGTCACAATGCCCGCTACCGTGGTGAGGATGCGGGCACTCTGCGGGTGACAGGGACACAGGAGGACTTGGTGTCAGCTCAGCAATTTCTCAGTTCCCCAAAGAAGCTGAATTCTGCAAATTGCTGCTGTTGCTCTTGAAATGACGTCATCAGGTGGGTGTTTTGGTGTAATACACTGAAAACCAGAGCAGAAATGCTGAAATATTCCCATGGTATGCATGGTCTTAGGAGCAAAGCACCGTGACTCAGCCTAAGGAGATCTGCCGCTTATTCTTTTGTACTGCCAGCAGATTGTGGAAGTAGAGTATAAAACCCATCCTTATGGAGAGATCTTTGCATTTTAGGCTTAGTCTAAGTGTCTCAAGTAGCCGGGGTTTTTGATTGGGCCTAATCCATCAGGTCTGATGGCTTTCCTCCTCGTCTCCAGATGAATGTGGTAGGAAATATAAAGCAAGGAAACGTCTTTTGGCCCAACCTTGCCTTGCCTTATTTCCTTCTCATCCTGTTCTCTGTCCCAGCCTCTCTCACTAACCCCTCGTCTGGCTGCATGTCTCTTCTTTCCTCTCTCCTTTTCTCAAACTCTCCTGCTTCCTGGCTTTTGTCTTTCCATTCCTCCATTTCAGTCCTGCAGCCCGGCACTAGATTTTCCTCTTCTCTCCCTTTGGCTTGCTCCCTTCGCTTTCTCCCTTTGTTCCATATCCTTCTTTCCGACTTGTCTCTTGGAGACTTTTGGCCACGCTGGACCCAAGTCTGGGGATGTTTTGGAAACTTTTCAGAGGCCTTGCGGCTGACAGGGGGGACAGCAGGCAGTGACAGGCCCGGGGCTGACAGGCTCCCCCTCCCCTAGGGGGCGCTCGGCTGCCACACCCAGCTGAAATAGAACCTTTGTCACAATGCCCGCTACCGTGGTGAGGATGCGGGCACTCTGCGGGTGACAGGGACACAGCAGGACTTGGTGTCAGCTCAGCAAGTTCTCAGTTCTCCAAAGAAGTTGAATTCTGCAAATTGCTGCTGTTGCTCTTGAAATGATGTCATCAGGTGGGTGTTTTGGTGTAATACACTGAAAACCAGAGCAGAAATGCTGGAGTATTCCCATGGTATGCATGGTCTTAGGAGCAAACCACCGTGACTCAGCCTAAGTAGATCTGCCGCTTACTCTTTTGTACTGCCAGCAGATTGTGGAAGTAGAGTATAAAACCCATCCTTATGGAGAGATCTTTGCATTTTAGGCTTAGTCTAAGTGTCTCAAGTAGCCGGGGTTTTTGATTGGGCCTAATCCATCAGGTCTGATGGCTTTCCTCCTCGTCTCCAGATGAATGTGGTAGAAAATATAAAGCAAGGAAACGTCCTTTGGCCCAGCCTTGCCTTGCCTTATTTCCTTCTCATCCTGTTCTCTGTCCCAGCCTCTCTCACTAACCCCTCGTCTGGCTGCATGTCTCCTCTTTCCTCTCTTCTTTTCTCAAACTCTCCTGCTTCCTGGCTTTTGTCTTTCCATTCCTCCATTTCAGTCCTGCAGCCCGGCACTAGATATTCCTCTTCCCTCCCTTTGGCTTGCTCCCTTCGCTTTCTCCCTTTGTTCCATATCCTTCTTTCCGACTTGTCTCTTGGAGACTTTTGGCCACGCTGGACCCCAGTCTGGGGATGTTTTGGAAACTTTTCAGAGGCCTTGCTGCTGAGGGGGGAGACAGCAGGCAGTGACAGGCCCGCGGCTGACAGGCTCCCACTCCCCTAGGGGGCGCTCGGCTGCCACACCCACCTGACGTAGAACCTTTGTCACAATGCCCGCTACCGTGGTGAGGATGCGGGCACTCTGCGGGTGACAGGGACACAGCAGGACTTGGTGTCAGCTCAGCAATTTCTCAGTTCCCCAAAGAAGCTGAATTCTGCAAATTGCTGCTGTTGCTCTTGAAATGACGTCATCAGGTGGGTGTTTTGGTGTAATACACTGAAAACCAGAGCAGAAATGCTGAAATATTCCCATGGTATGCATGGTCTTAGGAGCAAAGCACCGTGACTCAGCCTAAGGAGATCTGCCGCTTATTCTTTTGTACTGCCAGCAGATTGTGGAAGTAGAGTATAAAACCCATCCTTATGGAGAGATCTTTGCATTTTAGGCTTAGTCTAAGTGTCGCAAGTAGCCGGGGTTTTTGATTGGGCCTAATCCATCAGGTCTGATGGCTTTCCTCCTCGTCTCCAGATGAATGTGGTAGAAAATATAAAGCAAGGAAAAGTCCTTTGGCGTATTTTGTCTTGCCTTATTTCCTTCTCATCCTGTTCTCTGTCCCAGCCTCTCTCACTAAACCCTCATCTGGCTGCATGTCTCTTCTTTCCTCTCTCCTTTTCTCAAACTCTCCTGCTTCCTGGCTTTTGTCTTTCCATTCCTCCATTTCAGTCCTGCAGCCTGGCACTAGATTTTCCTCTTCCCTCCCTTTGGCTTGCTCCCTTCGCTTTCTCCCTTTGTTCAATATCCTTCTTTCCGACTTGTCTCTTGGAGACTTTTGGCCACGCTGGACCCAAGTCTGGGGATGTTTTGGAAACTTTTCAGAGGCCTCGCTGGTGACAGGGGGGACAGCAGGCAGTGACAGGCCCGGGGCTGACAGGCTCCCCCTCCCCTAGGGGGCGCTCCGCTGCCACACCCAGCTGACATAGAACCTTTGTCACAATGCCCGCTACCGTGGTGAGGATGCGGGCACTCTGCGGGTGACAGGGACACAGCAGGACTTGGTGTCAGCTCAGCAATTTCTCAGTTCCCCAAAGAAGCTGAATTCTGCAAATTGCTGCTGTTGCTCTTGAAATGACGTAATCAGGTGGTTGTTTTGGTGTAATACACTGAAAACCAGAGCAGAAATGCTGAAATATTCCCATGGTATGCATGGTCTTAGGAGCAAAGCACCGTGACTCAGCCTAAGGAGATCTGCCGCTTATTCTTTTGTACTGCCAGCAGATTGTGGAAGTAGAGTATAAAACCCATCCTTATGGAGAGATCTTTGCATTTTAGGCTTAGTCTAAGTGTCTCAAGTAGCCGGGGTTTTTGATTGGGCCTAATCCATTCAGGTCTGATGGCTTTCCTCCTCGTCTCCAGATGAATGTGGTAAAAAATATAAAGCAAGGAAACGTCCTTTGGCCCAGCCTTGCCTTGCCTTATTTCCTTCTCATCCTGTTCTCTGTGCCAGACTCTCTCACTAAGCCCTCGTCTGGCTGCATGTCTCTTCTTTCCTCTCTCCTTTTCTCAAACTCTCCTGCTTCCTGGCTTTTGTCTTTCCATTCCTCCATTTCAGTCCTGCAGCTCAGCACTAGATTTTCCTCTTCCCTCCCTTTGGCTTGCTCCCTTCGCTTTCTCCCTTTGTTCCATATCCTTCTTTCCGACTTGTCTCTTGGAGACTTTTGGCCACGCTGGACCCCAGTCTGGGGATGTTTTGGAAACTTTTCAGAGGCCTTGCTGCTGAGGGGGGAGACAGCAGGCAGTGACAGGCCCGCGGCTGACAGGCTCCCACTCCCCTAGGGGGCACTCGGCTGCCACACCCACCTGACATAGAACCTTTGTCACAATGCCCGCTACCGTGGTGAGGATGCGGGCACTCTGCGGGTGACAGGGACACAGCAGGACTTGGTGTCAGCTCAGCAATTTCTCAGTTCCCCAAAGAAGCCGAATTCTGCAAATTGCTGCTGTTGCTCCTGAAATGACGTCATCAGGTGGGTGTTTTGGTGTAATACACTGAAAACCAGAGCAGAAATGCTGAAATATTCCCATGGTATGCATGGTCTTAGGAGCAAAGCACCGTGACTCAGCCTATGGAGATCTGCCGCTTATTCTTTTGTACTGCCAGCAGATTGTGGAAGTAGAGTATAAAACCCATCCTTATGGAGAGATCTTTGCATTTTAGGCTTAGTCTAAGTGTCGCAAGTAGCCGGGGTTTTTGATTGGGCCTAATCCATCAGGTCTGATGGCTTTCCTCCTCGTCTCCAGATGAATGTGGTAGAAAATATAAAGCAAGGAAACGTCCTTTGGCGTATTTTGTCTTGCCTTATTTCCTTCTCATCCTGTTCTCTGTCCCAGCCTCTCTCACTAAGCCCTCGTCTGGCTTCATGTCTCTTCTTTCCTCTCTCCTTTTCTCAGACTCTCCTGCTTCCTGGCTTTTGTCTTTCCATTCCTCCATTTCAGTCCTGCAGCCCGGCACTAGATTTTCCTCTTCCCTCCCTTTGGCTTGCTCCCTTCGCTTTCTCGCTTTGTTCCATATCCTTCTATCCGACTTGTCTCTTGGAGACTTTTGGCCACGCTGGACCCAAGTCTGGGGATGTTTTGGAAACTTTTCAGAGGCCTCGCTTCTGAGGGGGGAGACAGCAGGCAGTGACAGACCCGGGGCTGACAGGCTCCCCCTCCCCTAGGGGGCGCTCGGCTGTCACACCCACCTGACATAGAACCTTTGTCACAATGTGCGCTACCGTGGTGAGGATGCGGGCACTCCGTGGGTGACAGAGACACAGCAGGACTTGGTGTCAGCTCAGCAATTTCTCAGTTCCCCAAAGAAGCTGAATTCTGCAAATTGCTGCTGTTGCTCTTGAAATGATGTCATCAGGTGGGTGTTTTGGTGTAATACACTGAAAACCAGAGCAGAAATGCTGAAATATTCCCATGGTATGCATGGTCTTAGGAGCAAAGCACCGTGACTCAGCCTAAGTAGATCTGCCGCTTATTCTTTTGTACTGCCAGCAGATTGTGGAAGTAGAGTATAAAACCCATCCTTATGGAGAGATCTTTGCATTTTAGGCTTAGTCTAAGTGTCTCAAGTAGCCGGGGTTTTTGATTGGGCATAATCCATCAGGTCTGATGGCTTTTCTCCTCGTCTCCAGATGAATGTGGTAGAAAATATAAAGCAAGGAAACGTCCTTTGGCCCAGCCTTGCCTTGCCTTATTTCCTTCTCATCCTGTTCTCTGTGCCAGCCTCTCTCACTAAGCCCTCGTCTGGCTGCATGTCTCTTCTTTCCTCTCTCCTTTTCTCAAACTCTCCTGCTTCCTGGCTTTTGTCTTTCCATTCCTCCATTTCAGTCCTGCAGCCCAGCACTAGATTTTCCTCTTCCCTCCCTTTGACTTGCTCCCTTCCCTTTCTCCCTTTGTTCCATATCCTTCTTTCCGACTTGTCTCTTGGAGACTTTTGGCCACGCTGGACGCAAGTCTGGGGATGTTTTGGAAACTTTTCAGAGGCCTCGCTGGTGACAGGGGGTACAGCAGGCAGTGACAGGCCCGGGGCTGACAGGCTCCCCCTCCCCTAGGGGGCGCTCGGCTGCCACACCCACCTGACATAGAACCTTTGTCACAATGCCCGCTACCGTGGTGAGGATGCGGGCACTCTGCGGGTGACAGGGACACAGCAGGACTTGGTGTCAGCTCAGCAATTTCTCAGTTCCCCAAAGAAGCCGAATTCTGCAAATTGCTGCTGTTGCTCCTGAAATGACGTCATCAGGTGGGTGTTTTGGTGTAATACACTGAAAACCAGAGCAGAAATGCTGAAATATTCCCATGGTATGCATGGTCTTAGGAGCAAAGCACCGTGACTCAGCCTATGGAGATCTGCCGCTTATTATTTTGTACTGCCAGCAGATTGTGGAAGTAGAGTATAAAACCCATCCTTATGGAGAGATCTTTGCATTTTAGGCTTAGTCTAAGTGTCGCAAGTAGCCGGGGTTTTTGATTGGGCCTAATCCATCAGGTCTGATGGCTTTCCTCCTCGTCTCCAGATGAATGTGGTAGAAAATATAAAGCAAGGAAACGTCCTTTGGCGTATTTTGTCTTGCCTTATTTCCTTCTCATCCTGTTCTCTGTCCCAGCCTCTCTCACTAAGCCCTCGTCTGGCTTCATGTCTCTTCTTTCCTCTCTCCTTTTCTCAGACTCTCCTGCTTCCTGGCTTTTGTCTTTCCATTCCTCCATTTCAGTCCTGCAGCCCGGCACTAGATTTTCCTCTTCCCTCCCTTTGGCTTGCTCCCTTCGCTTTCTCCCTTTGTTCCATATCCTTCTATCCGACTTGTCTCTTGGAGACTTTTGGCCACGCTGGACCCAAGTCTGGGGATGTTTTGGAAACTTTTCAGAGGCCTCGCTGCTGAGGGGGGAGACAGCAGGCAGTGACAGACCCGGGGCTGACAGGCTCCCCCTCCCCTAGGGGGCGCTCGGCTGTCACACCCACCTGACATAGAACCTTTGTCACAATGTGCGCTACCGTGGTGAGGATGCGGGCACTCCGTGGGTGACAGAGACACAGCAGGACTTGGTGTCAGCTCAGCAATTTCTCAGTTCCCCAAAGAAGCTGAATTCTGCAAATTGCTGCTGTTGCTCTTGAAATGATGTCATCAGGTGGGTGTTTTGGTGTAATACACTGAAAACCAGAGCAGAAATGCTGAAATATTCCCATGGTATGCATGGTCTTAGGAGCAAAGCACCGTGACTCAGCCTAAGTAGATCTGCCGCTTATTCTTTTGTACTGCCAGCAGATTGTGGAAGTAGAGTATAAAACCCATCCTTATGGAGAGATCTTTGCATTTTAGGCTTAGTCTAAGTGTCTCAAGTAGCCGGGGTTTTTGATTGGGCATAATCCATCAGGTCTGATGGCTTTTCTCCTCGTCTCCAGATGAATGTGGTAGAAAATATAAAGCAAGGAAACGTCCTTTGGCCCAGCCTTGCCTTGCCTTATTTCCTTCTCATCCTGTTCTCTGTGCCAGCCTCTCTCACTAAGCCCTCGTCTGGCTGCATGTCTCTTCTTTCCTCTCTCCTTTTCTCAAACTCTCCTGCTTCCTGGCTTTTGTCTTTCCATTCCTCCATTTCAGTCCTGCAGCCCAGCACTAGATTTTCCTCTTCCCTCCCTTTGACTTGCTCCCTTCCCTTTCTCCCTTTGTTCCATATCCTTCTTTCCGACTTGTCTCTTGGAGACTTTTGGCCACGCTGGACGCAAGTCTGGGGATGTTTTGGAAACTTTTCAGAGGCCTCGCTGGTGACAGGGGGTACAGCAGGCAGTGACAGGCCCGGGGCTGACAGGCTCCCCCTCCCCTAGGGGGCGCTCGGCTGCCACACCCAGCTGACATAGAACCTTTGTCACAATGCCCGCTACCGTGGTGAGGATGCGGGCACTCTGCGGGTGACAGGGACACAGCAGGACTTGGTGTCAGCTCAGCAATTTCTCAGTTCCCCAAAGAAGCTGAATTCTGCAAATTGCTGCTGTTGCTCTTGAAATGATGTCATCAGGTGGGTGTTTTTGTGTAATACACTGAAAACCAGAGCAGAAATGCTGAAATATTCCCATGATATGCATGGTCTTAGGAGCAAAGCACCGTGACTCAGCCTAAGGAGATCTGCCGCTGATTCTTTTGTACTGCCAGCAGATTGTGGAAGTAGAGTATAAAACCCATCTTTATGGAGAGATCTTTGCATTTTAGGCTTAGTCTAAGTGTCGCAAGTAGCCGGGGTTTTTGATTGGGCCTAATCCATCAGGTCTGATGGCTTTCCTCCTCGTCTCCAGATGAATGTGGTAGAAAATATAAAGCAAGGAAACGTCCTTTTGCCCAGCCTTGCCTTGCCTTATTTCCTTCTCATCCTGTTCTCTGTCCCAGCCTCTCTCACTAAGCCCTCGTCTGGCTGCATGTCTCCTCTTTCCTCTCTCCTTTTCTCAAACTCTCCTGCTTCCTGGCTTTTGTCTTTCCATTCCTCCATTTCAGTCCTGCAGCCCGGCACTAGATATTCCTCTTCCCTCCCTTTGGCTTGCTCCCTTCGCTTTCTCCCTTTGTTCCATATTCTTCTTTCCGACTTGTCTCTTGGAGACTTTTGGCCACGCTGGACCCCAGTCTGGGGATGTTTTGGAAACTTTTCAGAGGCCTCGCCGCTGACAGGGGGGAGACAGCAGGCAGTGACAAGCCCGGGGCTGACAGGCTCCCACTCCCCTAGGGGGCGCTCGGCTGCCACACCCACCTGACATAGAACCTTTGTCACAATGCCCGCTACCGTGGTGAGGATGCGGGCACTCTGCGGGTGACAGGGACACAGCAGGACTTGGTGTCAGCTCAGCAATTTCTCAGTTCCCCAAAGAAGCTGAATTCTGCAAATTGCTGCTGTTGTTCTTGAAATGACGTCGTCAGGTGGGTGTTTTTGTGTAATACACTGAAAACCAGAGCAGAAATGCTGAAATATTCCCATGGTATGCATGGTCTTAGGAGCAAAGCACCGTGACTCAGCCTAAGTAGATCTGCCGCTTATTCTTTTGTACTGCCAGCAGATTGTGGAAGTAGAGTATAAAACCCATCCTTATGGAGAGATCTTTGCATTTTAGGCTTAGTCTAAGTGTCTCAAGTAGCCGGGGTTTTTGATTGGGCCTAATCCATCAGGTCTGATGGCTTTCCTCCTCGTCTCCAGATGAATGTGGTAGAAAATATAAAGCAAGGAAACGTCCTTTGGCGTATTTTGTCTTGCCTTATTTCCTTCTCATCCTGTTCTCTGTCCCAGCCTCTCTCAATAAACCCTCATCTGGCTGCATGTCTCTTCTTTCCTCTCTCCTTTTCTCAAACTCTCGTGCTTCCTGGCTTTTGTCTTTCCATTCCTCCATTTCAGTCCTGCAGCCCGGCACTAGATTTTTCTCTTCCCTCCCTTTGGCTTGCTCCCTTCGCTTTCTCCCTTTGTTCCATATCCTTCTTTCCGACTTGTCTCTTGCAGACTTTTGGCCACGCTGGACCCAAGTCTGGGGATGTTTTGGATACTTTTCAGGGGCCTTGCTGCTGACAGGGGGAGATAACAGGTAGTGACAGGCCCGGGGCTGACAGGCTCCTCCTCCCCTAGGGGGCGCTCGGCTGCCACACCCAGCTGACATAGAACCTTTGTCACAATGCCCGCTACCGTGGTGAGGATGCGGGCACTCTGCGGGTGACAGGGACACAGCAGGACTTGGTGTCAGCTCAGCAATTTTTCAGTTCCCCAAAGAAGCTGAATTCTGCAAATTGCTGCTGTTGTTCTTGAAATGACGTCATCAGGTGGGTGTTTTTGTGTAATACACTGAAAACCAGAGCAGAAATGCTGAAATATTCCCATGATATGCATGGTCTTAGGAGCAAAGCACCGTGACTCAGCCTAAGGAGATCTGCCGCTTATTCTTTTGTACTGCCAGCAGATTGTGGAAGTAGAGTATAAAACCCATCCTTATGGAGAGATCTTTGCATTTTAGGCTTAGTCTAAGTGTCGCAAGTAGCCGGGGATTTTGATTGGGCCTAATCCATCAGGTCTGATGGCTTTCCTCCTCGTCTCCAGATGAATGTGGTAGAAAATATAAAGCAAGGAAACGTCCTTTGGCGTATTTTGTCTTGCCTTATTTCCTTCTCATCCTGTTCTCTGTCCCAGCCTCTCTCACTAAGCCCTCGTCTGGCTGCATGTCTCTTCTTTCCTCTCTCCTTTTCTCAAACTCTCCTGCTTCCTGGCTTTTGTCTTTCCATTCCTCCATTTCAGTCCTGCAGCCCGGCACTAGATTTTCCTCTTCCCTCCCTTTGGCTTGCTCCCTTCGCTTTCTCCCTTTGTTCCATATCCTTCTTTCCGACTTGTCTCTTGGAGACTTTTGGCCACGCTGGACCCCAGTCTGGGGATGTTTTGGAAACTTTTCAGAGGCCTTGCTGCTGAGGGGGGAGACAGCAGGCAGTGACAGGCCCGCGGCTGACAGGCTCCCACTCCCCTAGGGGGCGCTCGGCTGCCACACCCACCTGACATAGAACCTTTGTCACAATGCCCGCTGCCGTGGTGAGGATGCGGGTACTGTGCGGGTGACAGGGACACAGCAGGACTTGGTGTCAGCTCAGCAATTTCTCAGTTCCCCAAAGAAGCTGAATTCTGCAAATTGCTGCTGTTGCTCTTGAAATGACGTCATCAGGTGGGTGTTTTGGTGTAATACACTGAAAACCAGAGCAGAAATGCTGAAATATTCCCATGGTATGCATGGTCTTAGGAGCAAAGCACCGTGACTCAGCCTAAGGAGATCTGCCGCTTATTCTTTTGTACTGCCAGCAGATTGTGGAAGTAGAGTATAAAACCCATCCTTATGGAGAGATCTTTGCATTTTAGGCTTAGTCTAAGTGTCGCAAGTAGCCGGGGTTTTTGATTGGGCCTAATCCATCAGGTCTGATGGCTTTCCTCCTCGTCTCCAGATGAATGTGGTAGAAAATATAAAGCAAGGAAACGTCCTTTGGCCCAGCCTTGCCTTGCCTTATTTCCTTCTCATCCTGTTCTCTGTCCCAGCCTCTCTCACTAAGCCCTCGTCTGGCTGCATGTCTCTTCTTTCCTCTCTCCTTTTCTCAAACTCTCCTGCTTCCTGGCTTTTGTCTTTCCATTCCTCCATTTCAGTCCTGCAGCCCGGCACTAGATTTTCCTCTTCCCTCCCTTTGGCTTGCTCCCTTCGCTTTCTCCCTTTGTTCCATATCCTTCTTTCCGACTTGTCTCTTGGAGACTTTTGGCCACGCTGGACCCAAGTCTGGGGATGTTTTGGAAACTTTTCAGAGGCCTCGCCGCTGAGGGGGGAGACAGCAGGCAGTGACAGGCCCGGGGCTGACAGGCTCCCCCTCCCCTAGGGGGCGCTCGGCTGCCACACCCAGCTGACATAGAACCTTTGTCACAATGCCCGCTACCGTGGTGAGGATGTGGGCACTCTGCGGGTGACAGGGACACAGCAGGACTTGGTGTCAGCTCAGCAATTTCTCAGTTCCCCAAAGAAGCTGAATTCTGCAAATTGCTGCTGTTGCTCTTGAAATGACGTCATCAGGTGGGTGTTTTGGTGTAATACACTGAAAACCAGAGCAGAAATGCTGAAATATTCCCATGGTATGCATGGTCTTAGGAGCAAAGCACCGTGACTCAGCCTAAGTAGATCTGCCGCTTATTCTTTTGTACTGCCAGCAGATTGTGGAAGTAGAGTATAAAACCCATCCTTATGGAGAGATCTTTGCATTTTAGGCTTAGTCTAAGTGTCTCAAGTAGCCGGGGTTTTTGATTGGGCCTAATCCATCAGGTCTGATGGCTTTCCTCCTCGTCTCCAGATGAATGTGGTAGAAAATATAAAGCAAGGAAACGTCCTTTGGCGTATTTTGTCTTGCCTTATTTCCTTCTCATCCTGTTCTCTGTCCCAGCCTCTCTCAATAAACCCTCATCTGGCTGCATGTCTCTTCTTTCCTCTCTCCTTTTCTCAAACTCTCGTGCTTCCTGGCTTTTGTCTTTCCATTCCTCCATTTCAGTCCTGCAGCCCGGCACTAGATTTTTCTCTTCCCTCCCTTTGGCTTGCTCCCTTCGCTTTCTCCCTTTGTTCCATATCCTTCTTTCCGACTTGTCTCTTGCAGACTTTTGGCCACGCTGGACCCAAGTCTGGGGATGTTTTGGATACTTTTCAGGGGCCTTGCTGCTGACAGGGGGAGATAACAGGTAGTGACAGGCCCGGGGCTGACAGGCTCCCCCTCCCCTAGGGGGCGCTCGGCTGCCACACCCAGCTGACATAGAACCTTTGTCACAATGCCCGCTACCGTGGTGAGGATGCGGGCACTCTGCGGGTGACAGGGACACAGCAGGACTTGGTGTCAGCTCAGCAATTTTTCAGTTCCCCAAAGAAGCTGAATTCTGCAAATTGCTGCTGTTGTTCTTGAAATGACGTCATCAGGTGGGTGTTTTTGTGTAATACACTGAAAACCAGAGCAGAAATGCTGAAATATTCCCATGATATGCATGGTCTTAGGAGCAAAGCACCGTGACTCAGCCTAAGGAGATCTGCCGCTTATTCTTTTGTACTGCCAGCAGATTGTGGAAGTAGAGTATAAAACCCATCCTTATGGAGAGATCTTTGCATTTTAGGCTTAGTCTAAGTGTCGCAAGTAGCCGGGGATTTTGATTGGGCCTAATCCATCAGGTCTGATGGCTTTCCTCCTCGTCTCCAGATGAATGTGGTAGAAAATATAAAGCAAGGAAACGTCCTTTGGCGTATTTTGTCTTGCCTTATTTCCTTCTCATCCTGTTCTCTGTCCCAGCCTCTCTCACTAAGCCCTCGTCTGGCTGCATGTCTCTTCTTTCCTCTCTCCTTTTCTCAAACTCTCCTGCTTCCTGGCTTTTGTCTTTCCATTCCTCCATTTCAGTCCTGCAGCCCGGCACTAGATTTTCCTCTTCCCTCCCTTTGGCTTGCTCCCTTCGCTTTCTCCCTTTGTTCCATATCCTTCTTTCCGACTTGTCTCTTGGAGACTTTTGGCCACGCTGGACCCCAGTCTGGGGATGTTTTGGAAACTTTTCAGAGGCCTTGCTGCTGAGGGGGGAGACAGCAGGCAGTGACAGGCCCGCGGCTGACAGGCTCCCACTCCCCTAGGGGGCGCTCGGCTGCCACACCCACCTGACATAGAACCTTTGTCACAATGCCCGCTGCCGTGGTGAGGATGCGGGTACTGTGCGGGTGACAGGGACACAGCAGGACTTGGTGTCAGCTCAGCAATTTCTCAGTTCCCCAAAGAAGCTGAATTCTGCAAATTGCTGCTGTTGCTCTTGAAATGACGTCATCAGGTGGGTGTTTTGGTGTAATACACTGAAAACCAGAGCAGAAATGCTGAAATATTCCCATGGTATGCATGGTCTTAGGAGCAAAGCACCGTGACTCAGCCTAAGGAGATCTGCCGCTTATTCTTTTGTACTGCCAGCAGATTGTGGAAGTAGAGTATAAAACCCATCCTTATGGAGAGATCTTTGCATTTTAGGCTTAGTCTAAGTGTCGCAAGTAGCCGGGGTTTTTGATTGGGCCTAATCCATCAGGTCTGATGGCTTTCCTCCTCGTCTCCAGATGAATGTGGTAGAAAATATAAAGCAAGGAAACCTCCTTTGGCGTATTTTGTCTTGCCTTATTTCCTTCTCATCCTGTTCTCTCTCCCAGCCTCTCTCACTAAGCCCTCGTCTGGCTGCATGTCTCTTCTTTCCTCTCTCCTTTTCTCAAACTCTCCTCCTTCCTGGCTTTTGTCTTTCCATTCCTCCATTTCAGTCCTGCAGCCCGGCACTAGGTTTTTCTCTTCCCTCCCTTTGGCTTGCTCCCTTCGCTTTCTCCCTTTGTTCCATATCCTTCTTTCCGACTTGTCTCTTGGAGACTTTTGGCCACGCTGGACCCAAGTCTGGGGATGTTTTGGAAACTTTTCAGAGGCCTCGCTGCTGAGGGGAGAGATAACAGGCAGTGACAGGCCCGGGGCTGACAGGCTCCCCCTCCCCTAGGGGGCGCTCGGCTGCCACACCCATCTGACATAGAACCTTTGTCACAATGCCCGCCACCGTGGTGAGGATGCAGGCACTCTGAGGGTGACAGGGACACAGCAGGACTTGGTGTCAGCTCAGCAATTTCTCAGTTCCCCAAAGAAGCTGAATTCTGCAAATTGCTGCTGTTGCTCTTGAAATGACGTCATCAGGTGGGTGTTTTTGTGTAATACACTGAAAACCAGAGCAGAAATGCTGAAATATTTCCAGGATATGCATGGTCTTAGGAGCAAAGCACCGTGACTCAGCCTAAGGAGATCTGCCGCTTATTCTTTTGTACTGCCAGCAGATTGTGAAAGTAGAGTATAAAACCCATCCTTATGGAGAGATCTTTGCATTTTAGGCTTAGTCTAAGTGTCGCAAGTAGCCGGGGTTTTTGATTGGGCCTAATCCATCAGGTCTGATGGCTTTCCTCCTCGTCTCCAGATGAATGTGGTAGAAAATATAAAGCAAGGAAACGTCCTTTGGCGTATTTTGTCTTGCCTTATTTCCTTCTCATCCTGTTCTCTGTCCCAGCCTCTCTCACTAAGCCCTCGTCTGGCTGCATGTCTCTTCTTTCCTCTCTCCTTTTCTCAAACTCTCCTGCTTCCTGGCTTTTGTCTTTCCATTCCTCCATTTCAGTCCTGCAGCCCGGCACTAGATTTTCCTCTTCCCTCCCTTTGGCTTGCTCCCTTCGCTTTCTCCCTTTGTTCCATATCCTTCTTTCCGACTTGTCTCTTGGAGACTTTTGGCCACGCTGGACCCAAGTCTGGGGATGTTTTGGAAACTTTTCAGAGGCCTCGCTGGTGACAGGGGGGACAGCAGGCAGTGACAGGCCCGGGGCTGACAGGCTCCCCCTCCCCTAGGGGGCGCTCGGCTGCCACACCCAGCTGACATAGAACCTTTGTCACAATGCCCGCTACCGTGGTGAGGATGTGGGCACTCTGCGGGTGACAGGGACACAGCAGGACTTGGTGTCAGCTCAGCAATTTCTCAGTTCCCCAAAGAAGCTGAATTCTGCAAATTGCTGCTGTTGCTCTTGAAATGATGTCATCAGGTGGGTGTTTTGGTGTAATACACTGAAAACCAGAGCAGAAATGCTGAAATATTCCCATGGTATGCATGGTCTTAGGAGCAAAGCACCGTGACTCAGCCTAAGTAGATCTGCCGCTTATTCTTTTGTACTGCCAGCAGATTGTGGAAGTAGAGTATAAAACCCATCCTTATGGAGAGATCTTTGCATTTTAGGCTTAGTCTAAGTGTCTCAAGTAGCCGGGGTTTTTGATTGGGCCTAATCCATCAGGTCTGATGGCTTTCCTCCTCGTCTCCAGATGAATGTGGTAGAAAATATAAAGCAAGGAAACGTCCTTTGGCGTATTTTGTCTTGCCTTATTTCCTTCTCATCCTGTTCTCTGTCCCAGCCTCTCTCACTAAACCCTCATCTGGCTGCATGTCTCTTCTTTCCTCTCTCCTTTTCTCAAACTCTCCTGCTTCCTGGCTTTTGTCTTTCCATTCCTCCATTTCAGTCCTGCAGCCCGGCACTAGATTTTTCTCTTCCCTCCCTTTGGCTTGCTCCCTTCGCTTTCTCCCTTTGTTCCATATCCTTCTTTCCGACTTGTCTCTTGGAGACTTTTGGCCACGCTGGACCCAAGTCTGGGGATGTTTTGGATACTTTTCAGGGGCCTCGCTGCTGACAGGGGGAGATAACAGGCAGTGACAGGCCCGGGGCTGACAGGCTCCCCCTCCCCTAGGGGGCACTCGGCTGCCACACCCAGCTGACATAGAACCTTTGTCACAATGCCCGCTACCGTGGTGAGGATGCGGGCACTCTGCGGGTGACAGGGACACAGCAGGACTTGGTGTCAGCTCAGCAATTTCTGAGTTCCCCAAAGAAGCTGAATTCTGCAAATTGCTGCTGTTGCTCTTGAAATGACGTCATCAGGTGGGTGTTTTGGTGTAATACACTGAAAACCAGAGCAGAAATGCTGAAATATTCCCATGGTATGCATGGTCTTAGGAGCAAAGCACCGTGACTCAGCCTAAGGAGATCTGCCGCTTATTCTTTTGTACTGCCAGCAGATTGTGGAAGTAGAGTATAAAAACCATCCTTATGGAGAGATCTTTGCATTTTAGGCTAAGTCTAAGTGTCTCAAGTAGACGGGGATTTTGATTGGGCCTAATCCATCAGGTCTGATGGCTTTCCTCCTCGTCTCCAGATGAATGTGGTAGAAAATATAAAGCAAGGAAACGTCCTTTGGCGTATTTTGCCTTGCCTTATTTCCTTCTCATCCTGTTCTCTGTCCCAGCCTCTCTCACTAAGCCCTCGTCTGGCTGCATGTCTCTTCTTTCCTCTCTCCTTTTCTCAAACTCTCCTGCTTCCTGGCTTTTGTCTTTCCATTCCTCCATTTCAGTCCTGCAGCCCGGCACTACATTTTCCTCTTCCCTCCCTTTGGCTTGCTCCCTTCGCTTTCTCCCTTTGTTCCATATCCTTCTTTCCGACTTGTCTCTTGGAGACTTTTGGCCACGCTGGACCCAAGTCTGGGGATGTTTTGGAAACTTTTCAGAGGCCTCGCTGGTGACAGGGAGGACAGCAGGCAGTGACAGGCCCGGGGCTGACAGGCTCCCCCTCCCCTAGGGGGCGCTCGGCTGCCACACCCAGCTGACATAGAACCTTTGTCACAATGCCCGCTACCGTGGTGAGGATGCGGGCACTCTGCGGGTGACAGGGACACAGCAGGACTTGGTGTCAGCTCAGCAATTTCTCAGTTCCCCAAAGAAGCTGAATTCTGCAAATTGCTGCTGTTGCTCTTGAAATGACGTCATCAGGTGGGTGTTTTGGTGTAATACACTGAAAACCAGAGCAGAAATGCTGAAATATTCCCATGGTATGCATGGTCTTAGGAGCAAAGCACTGTGACTCAGCCTAAGTAGATCTGCCGCTTATTCTTTTGTACTGCCAGCAGATTGTGGAAGTAGAGTATAAAACCCATCCTTATGGAGAGATCTTTGCATTTTAGGCTTAGTCTAAGTGTCTCAAGTAGCCGGGGTTTTTGATTGGGCCTAATCCATCAGGTCTGATGGCTTTCCTCCTCGTCTCCAGATGAATGTGGTAAAAAATATAAAGCAAGGAAACGTCCTTTGGCCCAGCCTTGCCTTGCCTTATTTCCTTCTCATCCTGTTCTCTGTGCCAGCCTCTCTCACTAAGCCCTCGTCTGGCTGCATGTCTCTTCTTTCCTCTCTCCTTTTCTCAAACTCTCCTGCTTCCTGGCTTTTGTCTTTCCATTCCTCCATTTCAGTCCTGCAGCTCAGCACTACATTTTCCTCTTCCCTCCCTTTGGCTTGCTCCCTTCGCTTTCTCCCTTCGTTCCATATCCTTCTTTGCGACTTGTCTCTTGGAGACTTTTGGCCACGCTGGACCCAAGTCTGGGGATGTTTTGGAAACTTTTCCGAGGCCTCGCTGGTGACAGGGGGGACAGCAGGCAGTGACAGGCCCGGGGCTGACAGGCTCCCCCTCCCCTAGGGGGCGCTCGGCTGCCACACCCAGCTGACATAGAACCTTTGTCACAATGCCCGCTACCGTGGTGAGGATGCGGGCACTCTGCGGGTGACAGGGACACAGCAGGACTTGGTGTCAGCTCAGCAATTTCTGAGTTCCTCAAAGAAGCTGAATTCTGCAAATTGCTGCTGTTGCTCTTTAAATGATGTCATCAGGTGGGTGTTTTTGTGTAATACACTGAAAACCAGAGCAGAAATGCTGAAATATTCCCATGGTATGCATGGTCTTAGGAGCAAAGCACCGTGGCTCAGCCTTAGTAGATCTGCTGCTTATACTTCTGTACTGCCAGCAGATTGTTGAAGTAGAGTATAAAACCCATCCTTATGGAGAGATCTTTGCATTTTAGGCTTAGTCTAAGTGTCTCAAGTAGCCGGGGTTTTTGATTGGGCCTAATCCATCAGGTCTGATGGCTTTCCTCCTTGTCTCCAGATGAATGTGGTAGAAAATATAAAGCAAGGAAACGTCCTTTGGCCCAGCCTTGCCTTGCCTTATTTCCTTCTCATCCTGTTCTCTGTGCCAGCCTCTCTCACTAACCCCTCGTCTGGCTGCATGTCCCTTCTTTCCTCTCTCCTTTTCTCAAACTCTCCTGCTTCCTGGCTTTTGTCTTTCCATTCCTCCATTTCAGTCTTGCAGCCCGGCACTAGATTTTCCTCTTCCCTCCCTTTGGCTTGCTCCCTTCGCTTTCTCCCTTTGTTCCATATCCTTCTTTCCGACTTGTCTCTTGGAGAGTTTTGGCCACGCTGGACCCAAGTCTGGGGATGTTTTGGAAACTTTTCAGAGGCCTCGCTGCTGAGGGGGGACAGCAGGCAGTGACAGGCCCGGGGCTGACAGACTCCCCCTCCCCTAGGGAGCGCTCGGCTGCCACACCCAGCTGACATAGAACCTTTGTCACAATGCCCGCTACCGTGGTGAGGATGCAGGCACTCTGCGGGTGACAGGGACACAGCAGGACTTGGTGTCAGCTCAGCAATTTCTCAGTTCCCCAAAGAAGCTGAATTCTGCAAATTGCTGCTGTTGCTCTTGAAATGATGTCATCAGGTGGGTGTTTTGGTGTAATACACTGAAAACCAGAGCAGAAATGCTGAAATATTCCCATGGTATGCATGGTCTTAGGAGCAAAGCACCGTGGCTCAGCCTTAGTAGATCTGCTGCTTATACTTCTGTACTGCCAGCAGATTGTTGAAGTAGAGTATAAAACCCATCCTTATGGAGAGATCTTTGCATTTTAGGCTTAGTCTAAGTGTCTCAAGTAGCCGGGGTTTTTGATTGGGCCTAATCCATCAGGTCTGATGGCTTTCCTCCTTGTCTCCAGATGAATGTGGTAGAAAATATAAAGCAAGGAAACGTCCTTTGGCCCAGCCTTGCCTTGCCTTATTTCCTTCTCATCCTGTTCTCTGTGCCAGCCTCTCTCACTAACCCCTCGTCTGGCTGCATGTCCCTTCTTTCCTCTCTCCTTTTCTCAAACTCTCCTGCTTCCTGGCTTTTGTCTTTCCATTCCTCCATTTCAGTCTTGCAGCCCGGCACTAGATTTTCCTCTTCCCTCCCTTTGGCTTGCTCCCTTCGCTTTCTCCCTTTGTTCCATATCCTTCTTTCCGACTTGTCTCTTGGAGAGTTTTGGCCACGCTGGACCCAAGTCTGGGGATGTTTTGGAAACTTTTCAGAGGCCTCGCTGCTGAGGGGGGACAGCAGGCAGTGACAGGCCCGGGGCTGACAGACTCCCCCTCCCCTAGGGAGCGCTCGGCTGCCACACCCAGCTGACATAGAACCTTTGTCACAATGCCCGCTACCGTGGTGAGGATGCAGGCACTCTGCGGGTGACAGGGACACAGCAGGACTTGGTGTCAGCTCAGCAATTTCTCAGTTCCCCAAAGAAGCTGAATTCTGCAAATTGCTGCTGTTGCTCTTGAAATGATGTCATCAGGTGGGTGTTTTGGTGTAATACACTGAAAACCAGAGCAGAAATGCTGAAATATTCCCATGGTATGCATGGTCTTAGGAGGAAAGCACCGTGACTCAGCCTAAGTAGATCTGCCGCTTATTCTTTTGTACTGCCAGCAGATTGTGGAAGTAGAGTAGAAAACCCATCCTTATGGAGAGATCTTTGCATTTTAGGCTTAGTCTAAGTGTCTCAAGTAGCCGGGGTTTTTGATTGGGCCTAATCCATCAGGTCTGATGGCTTTCCTCCTCGTCTCCAGATGAATGTGGTAGAAAATATAAAGCAAGGAAACGTCCTTTGGCCCAGCCTTGCCTTGCCTTATTTCTTTCTCATCCTGTTCTCTGTCCCAGCCTCTCTCACTAAGCCCTCGTCTGGCTGCATGTCTCTTCTTTTCTCTCTCCTTTTCTCAAACTCTCCTGCTTCCGGGCTTTGTCTTTCCATTCCTCCATTTCAGACCTGCAACCCGGCACTAGATTTTCCTCTTCCCTCCCTTTGACTTGCTCTCTTCGCTTTCTCCCTTTGTTCCATATCCTTCTTTGTGACTTGTCTCTTGGAGACTTTTGGCCACGCTGGACCCCAGTCTGGGGATGTTTTGGAAATTTTTCAGAGGCCTCGCTGCTGAGGGGGGAGACAGCAGGCAGTGACAGGCCCGGGGCTGACAGACTCCCCCTCCCCTAGGGGGCGCTCGGCTGCCACACCCAGCTGACATAGAACCTTTGCACAATGCCCGCTACCGTGGTGAGGATGCAGGCACTCTGCGGGTGACAGGGACACAGCAGGACTTGGTGTCAGCTCAGCAATTTCTGAGTTCCCCAAAGAAGCTGAATTCTGCAAATTGCTGCTGTTGCTCTTGAAATGACGTCATCAGGTGGGTGTTTTTGTGTAATACACTGAAAACCAGAGCAGAAATGCTGAAATATTCCCATGGTATGCATGGTCTTAGGAGCAAAGCACCGTGGCTCAGCCTAAGTAGATCTGCTGCTTATTCTTTTGTACTGCCAGCAGATTGTGGAAGTAGAGTATAAAACCCATCCTTATGGAGAGATCTTTGCATTTTAGGCTTAGTCTAAGTGTCTCATGTAGCCGGGGTTTTTGATTGGTCCTAATCCATCAGATCTGATGGCTTTCCTCCTCGTCTCCAAATGAATGTGGTAGAAAATATAAAGCAAGGAAACGTCCTTTGGCGTATTTTGCCTTGCCTTATTTCCTTCTCATCCTGTTCTCTGTGCCAGCCTCTCTCACTAAGCCCTTGTCTGGCTGCATGTCTCTTCTTTCCTCTCTCCTTTTCTCAAACTCTCCTGCTTCCTGGCTTTTGTCTTTCCATTCCTCCATTTCAGTCCTGCAGCCCGGCACTAGATTTTCCTCTTCCCTCCCTTTGGCTTCCTCCCTTCGCTTTCTCCCTTTGTTCCATATCCTTCTTTCCGACTTGTCTCTTGGAGATTTTGGCCACGCTGGACCCAAGTCTGGGGATGTTTTGGAAACTTTTCAGAGGCCTCGCTGCTGAGGGGGGAGACAGCAGGCAGTGACAGGCCCGGGGCTGACAGGCTCCCCCTCCCCTAGGGGGCGCTCGGCTGCCACACCCACCTGACATAGAACCTTTGTCACAATGCCCGCTACCGTGGTGAGGATGCGGGCACTCTGCGGCTGACAGGGACACAGCAGGACTTGGTGTCAGCTCAGCAATTTCTCAGTTGCCCAAAGAAGCTGAATTCTGCAAATTGCTGCTGTTGTTGCTCTTGAAATGATGTCATCAGGTGGGTGTTTTGGTGTAATACACTAAAAACCAGAGCAGAAATGCTGAAATATTCCCATGGTATGCATGGTCTTAGGAGCAAAGCACCGTGACTCAACCTAAGTAGATCTGCCGCTTATTCTTTTGTACTGCCAGCAGATTGTGGAAGTAGAGTATAAAAACCATCCTTATGGAGAGATCTTTGCATTTTAGGCTTAGTCTAAGTGTCTCAAGTAGCCGGGGTTTTTGATTGGGCCTAATCCATCAGGTCTGATGGCTTTCCTCCTCGTCTCCAGATGAATGTGGTAGAAAATATAAAGCAAGGAAACGTCCTTTGGCGTATTTTTCCTTGCCTTATTTCTTTCTCATCCTGTTCTCTGTCCCAGCCTCTCTCACTAACCCCTCGTCTGGCTGCATGTCTCTTCTTTCTTCTCTCCTTTTCTCAAACTCTCCTGCTTCCTGGCTTTTGTCTTTCCATTCCTCCATTTCAGTCCTGCAGCCCGGCGCTAGATTTTCCTCTTCCCTCCCTTTGGCTTGCTCCCTTCGCTTTCTCCCCTTGTTCCATATCCTTCTTTCCGACTTGTCTCTTGGAGATTTTGGCCACGCTGGACCCAAGTCTGGGGATGTTTTGGAAACTTTTCAGAGGCCTCGCTGCTGAGGGGGGAGACAGCAGGCAGTGACAGGCCCGGGGCTGACAGGCTCCCCCTCCCCTAGGGGGCGCTCGGCTGCCACACCCACCTGACATAGAACCTTTGTCACAATGCCCGCTACCGTGGTGAGGATGCGGGCACTCTGCGGGTGACAGGGACACAGCAGGACTTGGTGTCAGCTCAGCAATTTCTGAGTTCCTCAAAGAAGCTGAATTCTGCAAATTGCTGCTGTTGCTCTTGAAATGATGTCATCAGGTGGGTGGTTTTTTAAGACTCCAGTCCGGACAGTGTTACGCGGGAAAGGCTTATCTCGCAGAGGCAAAAGGATGCTGGGGCAGGAATTAGCTGGGCTCATTTGGAGAGCTTTAAACTAGGCTCGAAGGGGGATGGGTTTGTAGTTGGGCTTGCCCCAGTGGGGCAGCATTCTAAAACAGATGAGGACCGGGTGGCCTCCTGTGCCCCTAGGGAGAAATTGGTGTGCTCTGCTCCCTCCCTGAAATGCCTGTACACCAATGCGCGCAGCATGGGGAATAAGCAGGAGGAGTTAGAATCCTGTGTTCGGTCGGGAGATTATGATCTGGTGGCAATTACAGAAACGTGGTGGGACAGTTCACATGACTGGAATGTGGTCATGGATGGCTACGCCCTTTTCAGGAAAGACAGGCCAGCCAGGCGTGGTGGTGGAGTTGTTCTCTATGTGAGAGAGCAACTGCAATGTACTAAATTCTGCCCAGGAGCGGATGAGGAACGAGTTGAGAGTGTATGGGTCAGGATCAAGGGACAGGCTGGCAGGGGTGATACTGTTGTAGGTGTCTATTACAGGCCACCAGATCAGACTGAGGAAGTTGATGAGGCCTTCTATGCGCAGCTGAGAGTGGCCTCACAGTCACAGGCCCTGGTTGTTGTGGGTGATTTTAACTTCCCTGATGTTTGCTGGAAGGACCATTCAGCCAGCCAGCCACAGTCCAGGAGGTTCCTCCAGTGCATTGATGATAACTTCCTCATGCAGATGGTGGAGGAGCCCACCAGGAGAGGTACACTGCTGGATCTCATCCTCACTAACAAAGAGGGTCTGGTCGAAGCAGTAAAGGTCGAGGGCTGCCTGGGTTGCAGTGACCACGAGATGGTGGAGTTCAGCATCTCGTGTGGCAGGAACAGAATAGCAAGTAGAATTGCAACCCTGGACTTTGGCAGGGCTAATTTCGACCTTTTCAAGCAATTGCTGGGGGAAATCCCATGGGCAAGACTGCTTGAAGGAAAAGGGGCCCAAGAGAGCTGGATTGCATTCAGAGATTGCTTCTTCCATGCTCAGGATCAGAGCATCCCCACACGTAGGAAGTCGAGGAAGCGAGTCAGAAGGCCTGCGTGGTTGAATAGGGATCTGTTGGGTATGCTCAAGCAGAAGAGGCGAGTTTACAGGTCATGGAAGCAGGGACTGGCCACTTGGGAGGAATATAAGGCTGCTGATAGAGGATGCAGGAAGGCAGCTAGGGTAGCCAAGGCCTCCTTAGAATTACAGCTGGCGAGAGGGGTCAAGGACAGCAAGAAGAACTTTTTCAAATACATAGCAGATAAAACTAATACCAGAGGCAATGTAGGCCCACTGATGAATGAGGTGGGTGCCCTGGTGGCAGAAGACACAGAGAAGGCAGAATTGCTGAATGCCGCCTTTGTCTCTGTCTACTCTGCTGGAGGCTGTCCTGGGGAACCCTGTACCCCTGAGACCCCGGATGAAGCCAGGTTAATGGAGGAGTTTGCTTTAGTCGATGAGGACTGGGTTAGGGAACAATTAAGTAGTCTGGACATCCATAAATCCATGGGTCCAGATGGGATGCATCCGCGGGTGCTGAGGGAGCTGGCTGAAGTCATTGCTAGACCGCTATCCATCATTTTTGCCAAGTCTTGGGAAACGGGAGAGGTGCCCGAGGATTGGAGGAAAGCAAATGTCACTCCAGTCTTTAAAAAGGGCAAGAAGGAGGACCCGGGTAATTATAGACCGGTCAGCCTCACCTCTGTCCCTGGGAAAGTAATGGAACAGCTTATCCTTGGTGCCATCTCAAGGCACATCAGGGATAAGAGGGTCATTAGGGGCAGTCAGCATGGCTTTACCAAGGGTAAGTCATGCTTGACCAACCTCATAGCCTTTTATGAGAATGTACCAAGGTGGATGGATGATGGCAGAGCGGTGGATGTGGTCTACCTTGACTTCAGTAAAGCCTTTGACACAGTCCCTCACAGCATCCTCACAGCTAAATTGAGGAGGTGTGGTCTCGACAATAGAGTAGTGAGGTGGGTTGCAAACTGGCTTAATGAGAGAAGCCAGAGAGTGGTGGTCAATGGTGCGGAGTCCAGTTGGAGGCCAGTATCTAGTGGAGTGCCTCAGGGGTCAGTACTGGGGCCAATGTTATTCAATATATCCATTAACGATTTAGAGGAGGGAATTGAGTGTACTATCAGCAAGTTTGCTGATGACACTAAGCTGGGAGGAGTGGCTGACACACCAGAAGGCTGTGCCGCCATCCAGCGGGACCTGGACAGGCTGGAGAGTTGGGCGGGGGATAACCTGATGGAATTTAACAAGGGAAAGTGTAGAGTCCTGCATCTGGGCAGGAACAATCCCAAGTTCCAGTATAGGTTGGGGCATGACCTATTAGAGAGCAGTGTAGGGGAAAGGGACCTGGGGGTCCTGGTGGACAACAGGATGACCATGAGCCAGCACTGGGCCCTTGTGGCCAGGAAGGCCAATGGCATCCTTGGGTGTATTACAAGGGGGGTGGTCAGCAGATCGAGAGAGGTCCTCCTTCCCCTCTACTCCACCCTGGTGAGACCCCATCTGGAATATTGTGTCCAGTTCTGGGCCCCTCAGTTCCAGAAAGACAGGGAACTGCTGGAGAGGGTCCAGCGTAGGGCAACAAAGATGATTAAGGGAGTGGAGCATCTCCCTTATGAAGAAAGGCTGAGGGAGCTGGGGCTCTTTAGTTTGGAGAAGAGGAGACTGAGGGGTGACCTTATTAATGTTTATAAATATATAAAGGGTGAGTGCCACGAGGACGGAGTCAGGCTCTTCTCAGTGGCAAACAATGATAGGACAAGGGGCAATGGGATCAAGCTGGAACACAAGAGGTTCCACTTAAATTTGAGAAATAATTTCTTCTCAGTGAGGGTAACAGAGCACTGGAACAGGCTGCCCAGGGGGGTTGTGGAGTCTCCTTCCCTGGAGACATTCAAACCCACCTGGACACATTCCTGTGCGACCTCACCTAGGTGTTCCTGCTCCAGCAGGGGGATTGGACTGGATGAGCTTTTGAGGTCCCTTCCAATCCCAAACATACTGTGATACTGTGATACAACTTTTGCCATAACATCTTTAAATCAATGTAATTCACTTTGCCTTAATACCACTAAATAATATCCAAAGCAAACCCACGCGCGAGTATCACAACTCTATGAGTTGGCACCGTGCCAAGAAAATTGGAAGGTACGTCAGAGCAGTAGAAAAGCCAAAAATCTCCAAATTTACCCCCTTCTCTTGCCCCACGTTGGGCGCCAATTATCTGTCGAGGGTTAGGATTGTGGGGTGACAATCAAACCCTGGCAGATGTATTGTTAACCTCCTCTCCCCTCCACTTCCCCCTTTTGCCCCTCCCTCTCCCCCCTTCCCACTCAGGACAGGTGATCGGGAGGGAAAGAAGGACAGAGAGAAGAGAGTTGGAAAAGTTAAAGATGTTTTACTAATGCTACTGATAAGAATAGAGAAAATAATACAAAATATACAAAACCAATCTTGTAAGTCTCAGCAACTGCAGAGCCAGCACCCAAAGTCCTGGATTAGACTCTGTAGCCAACCGGAGCTGGATTCAGTCTCTCACTAGGCCTCAGTTCGCAGGGACGACCAGCAAGGTCCTCTCCTAATGTCAGCCATGAGGAAAAAAGGGAAAAAGGGCAAAGGGCTGAGATCCTCGTGATCTCCCACTTTTATATGAAGTATTCACGTGAATGGAATGTTATACACCGTTGGTCAGTCTCTCGATCACCAGTTTCTCGTTGCCCCTCTCGCGAGATGTCCATCCGTGCTTATCAATAAGTTTGCATTCCCTTGCTAGGTTTAACCAAAACATGTGTCGGGTTCTCCAGGAAAATGCAGCTAATATGAAGACTTTAGCTAACAGGCAAATTCACTAAAAGAGAAACTTGTTTTTAACAAAACCAGGACATTCCACCCCTTATAATATGACATTCACTGAATACTTAAACCTTATCAATACAATCTATCAATACAATCTAATTAATCACTACTACTATATATATATATATATATATATATATACATATGTACATATATACACAGGAGTAATTAATCAGTGGACCATCCTTTGAAAAGTTCATTAAGTTCATTTTGTCACCACAGTCTCCCAGGGCAGGGAAAATGGTCCAAGTGCATCTCATGACCCCTGTTGGTGGGTTAAGGACACCAACTTCCAAGAAGGTGTCGGGCGCCACTCGAAGAAGCCAGCGCTGGTTTCATCACCATTGTCTTGATCTGAAAGACACTTATTAAACATTGTTAGTGCGGCAATTCACATCATGCAGTTCAGTATTGAGTATTTTCACCTAAAATCAAATCCCCTTGAGGTACACACCGAACTTCTCCATCCTTAAGCATCACCCACCAGGTGCTGCCAGGTCCCTGGGCAAAAACAATCCCACGAATGGGCTTTGCCTGTGCCCGATGCAGGAGGAACCCAGACTGCCTATCCTAACATATTTTTCATGTGTACTACAGGGACTTTATCTCCTTCTACAGTCCATAGAATTTCTGATTGGGCAGGCCCGGCTCGATTGGTTGATCCCCTAGTGTTGCCCAACCAAGTGGCTTTTGCTAAATGTGAATCCCAGTTTTTAAAGGTTCCACCACCCAGTGCCTTTAGTGTAGTTTTTAACAAACCATTGCACCTTTCAATTTTCCCAGAGGCTGGTGCATGATATGGAATATGATACACCCACTCAATACCATGTTCTTTGGCCCAATTATCTATAATACTGTTTTTGAAATGAGTACCATAGTCTGATTCAATTCTTTCTGGCGTACCGTGCCGCCAAAGGACTTGCTTCTCAAGGCCCAAGATGGTATTTCGGGCTGTAGCATGAGGTACGGCAGATGTTTCCAACCATCCAGTGGTTGCTTCCACCATTGTAAGTACATAACGCTTACCTTGACGTGTTTGTGGAAGTGTAATATAATCAATCTGCCAAGCTTCTCCATACTTACACTTTAACCATCACCCCCCACATAAGGACCCCCCATCTAAGGACCCCCCAGTTGTGCCCAGGGCCCATTGTGCCGTCCCAGAACCCCTCATTGTCCCCAGGGCCCATTGTGACATCCTGGCAACCTCCCTTTGTCCCCAGGGCCCATAGTGACATCCCAGGACCCCAATTGTCCCCAAGGCCCATTGTGACACCATGGGGAACCCCCTTGTCACTGGGGATGCATTGTGACACAATGGGGACCTCCCCTTTGTCTCAGGTGCCCATTGTGACATCCTGGAGACCCCCCCTTGTCCCCAGGGTCTATTGTGACATCCTGGGGACCTCCTTTATCCCCAGGACCCATTGTGACGTCCCAGGACCCCTCATAGTCCCCAGAGGCCATTGTGACATCCTGGGGACCCCCCTTTCCCCCAAGGCCTAATGTGACATCCTGGGGACTCCTCTTTGTCCCCTGGGCCCATTATGACATCCTGGGCACCCTGTTTGTCCCCAGGGCCCATTGTGACATCCCAGGACCCCAGTTTGTCCCCAGGGCCCATTACTACAGGGTGGGACCCCCCTTGTCCCCAGGGACCATTGTGACATTCAGGGGACCCCTCTTTGTTCCCAGGGCCCATTGTGGCACCATGGGGACCCTCTTTGTCACTGGGGCCCATTGTGACATCCCAGGACCCCACTTTGTCTTAGAAGGTCACTATTCGGACCCCCGGAGCCCCCCGGCCCCACACCCGCCCCGCAGCCCCACAGCGCGCGGTCTCGGGCCCCGGTGCCGGCGAAGCCACGTCCTGGCCGCGGCCGGAGGAGGCGCTGCTTGTCCGCCCCCCCCACGTCCCCCCGATCGCTGCTGCTGTCGCTGCCTGAGGAGCTGCAGGAGCCGCCGCTTGTCCGCCCCCCCACGTCCCCCCGATCGCTGCTGCTGTCGCTGCCTGAGGAGCCGCAGGAGCCGCCGCTTGTCCGCCCCCCCACGTCCCCCCGATCGCTGCTGCTGTCGCTGCCTGAGGAGCCGCAGGAGCCGCCGCTTTTCCGCCCCCCCACGTCCCCCCGATCGCTGCTGCTGTCGCTGCCTGAGGAGCCGCAGGAGCCGCCGCTTGTCCGCCCCCCCACGTCCCCCCGATCGCTGCTGCTGTCGCTGCCTGAGGAGCCGCAGCAGCCGCTGCTTTTCCGCCCCCCCACGTCCCCCCGATCGCTGCTGCTGTCGCTGCCTGAGGAGCCGCAGAAGCCGCCGCTTGTCCGCCCAGCCCCGACTGCCCCCCCCTAATCGCCGCCGCTGCCGCCGGATGAGCCGCCGCTGCCGCCCCCGCCACCCCCCTTCTCCCGCCATTCCGGTGTCACAACGGGGACTTTGAGCGCGGCTGTGGAGGCAGCAGCTGTTCTGATAGCGAAGCCAAACCGGACCGGGAAACAGGACCGGGAACCAGGAACCGTGGGAGGGAAGTTTTCCCTTGGAGCAAACAAACCCCAGGTGTTCTTCAATGTTTATTGAGAAAGCAGAGTCAGGATGTACCAGTAGTCCGATTAGTGACCTTCTAAGACAAAGTGGGGTCCTGGGATGTCACAATGGGCCCCAGTGACAAAGAGGGTCCCCATGGTGCCACAATGGGCCCTGGGGACAAAGGGAGTCACCAGGATGTCACAATGGGCCCTGGGGACAAGGGGGGTCCCACCCTGTAACAATGGGCCCTGGGGACAAAGTGGGGCCCTGGGATGTCACAATGGGCCCTGGGGACAAAAGGGGTCCTGGGACGTCACAATGGGTCCTGGGGATAAAGGGGGTCCCCAGGATGTCACAATGGGCACTTGAGACAAAGGTGGGGTCCCCATTGTGTCACAATGCGTCCCCAGTGACAAGAGGGTTCCCCATGGTGTCACAATGGGCCCTGGGGACAATTGGGGGTCCTGGGATGTCACAATGGGCCCTGAGGACAACAGGGGGTCCCCACGGTGTCAAAATGGGCCCTGGTGACATACGGGGCAGCCCTGAATGTCACAATGGGCCCTGGGGACAAAGAGGGGTCCCCAGGATGTTCACAATGGGCCCTGGAGACAGTGGGGGGTCCAGAAATGTCACAATGGGCCCTGGGGACAAAGGGGGCTCCCCAGGATCTCACAATGGGCTCTGGGGACAGAGGGGGTCCCCACGGTGTCACAATGCACCCTGGGGACAATGGGGGGTCCTGGGACGTCACAATGGGCCCTGGGGACACAGGGGTCCCAAGGATGTGATAATGGGCTCTGGGGACAAGTGGGGTCCCCAGGATGTCACAATGGGCACTGGGGAGAAAGGGGTGGTCCCCATGGTGTCACAATGGGCCCTAGTGACAAGGAGGGTCCCCACGGTTCCACGATGGGCCCTGGGGACAAGGGGGTCCACCAGATGTCACAATGGGCCCTGGGGAAAACAGGGGGTCCCCACGGTGTCACAATGGGCCCTGGGGACAAAGGGAGGTCCTAGGACGTCACAGTGGGCCCTGGGGACAAAGTGGGGTCCCCTGAATGTCACATTGGGACCTGCAGACAAAGGGGGGTCCTGGGATGTAACAATGGGCCCCAGTGACAAAGGGGGTCCCCAGGATGTCACAACAGGCCCTGGGGACAAAGAGGGCTCTCCTGAATGTCAAAATGGGCCCTGGGGACAAGGGGGGACCCCAGGATGCAACAACGGGCCCTGGGGACAAAGAGGGGTCCCCTGAATGTCACAAAGGGCCCTGGGGACAAGGGGGTGTCCTGGGATGTCACAATGGACCCTGGGGACAAATAGCAGTTCCCTGAATATCACAATGGGCCCTGGAGACAAGGGGTGTCCTGGGATGTCACAATGGGCTCCAGTGACAAAGGGCGTCCCTATGGTGCCAAAATGGGGCCTGGGGACAAAGGGGGTCCCCAGGAAGTCACAACGGGCCCTGGGGAAAAAGGGGGGTCCTGGGATGTCACAATGGGACCTGGGACAACGGGGGGTCCCCAGGATGTCACAATGAGCCCTGGGGACAAGCAGGGTACCCACGGTGTCACAATGGGCCCTGGGGACAAAGGGGGGGTCCCGAGGATATCACAATGGGCCCTGGGGACAATTGGGGGATCCTGGGATGTCACAATGGGCCCTGGGGACAAAGAGGAGTCCCCTAAATGTCACAATGGGCCCTGGAGACAGAGGGGCTCCCCATGGTGCCATAATGGGCCCTGAGGAAAAAGCGGGGTCGCCAGGATGTCACAATGGGCTCTTGGAAAAATGGATGGTCCTGGGATGTCACAATGGGCCCTGGGGACAAAGGAGGTCCCCAGGATGTCACAATGACCCCTTGGGACAACGGGGCCATTGTGGACATCGCAATGGGTCCTGGGAACAAAGTGGGGTCCCCAGGATGGCACAATGTGCCCTGGAGACAAAGGGGTTCCCCACCCTATCACAATAGGCCTTGGGGACAAAGGGGGGTCCCCAGGATGTCACAATAGGCCCTGGGGACAAAGAGGGGTCCCCTGAATGTCACAATGGGCCCTGGGGACAAAGGGGGGTCCCCAGGATGTCACAATAAGCCCTGGAAACAATTGGGGGGTCCTGAGATGTCACAATGGGCCCTGGGGACAAAGGGGGTCCCCAGGATTTCAAAATGGGCCCTGGGGACAAAGGGAGTCCCCACACTGTCACAATACGCCCTGGGGACAAAGGGGGTGCCCAGGATGTCACAATGGGTCCTGGGGACAAAGGGGGTCCTGTGATGTCACAATGGGCCCTGGGGACAAAGGGGGTCCCCATGGTGCCACAATGGACCCTGGGGACAAACGAGGTCCCCAGGATGTCACAATGGGCCCTAGGGACAAAGGGAGTCCCCACCCTGTCACAATAGGCCCTGGGGACAAAGGGGGTGCCCAGGATGTCACAATGGGTCCTGGGGCAAAGGGCATCCCCATGGTGCCACAATGGACCCTAGTGACAAACGAGGTCCCCAGGATGTCACAACGGGCCCTAGGGACAAAGGGGGGTCCCCAGGATCTCACAATGGACCCTGGGGACAAAGGGGGGGCCTGGGACGTCACAATGGGCCCTGGGGACAATGGGGGGTCCTGGGATGTCACAATGAGCCCTGGGCACAATTGGGGGGTCCTTAGATGTCACAACAGGCTCTGGGGACAAAGGGCGTCTCCAGGATGTCACAATGGGCCCTGGGGACAAAGTGGGGTCCTGAAATGTCACAATGGGCCCTGGGCACAAAGGGGGTTCCCAGGATGTCACAATAAGCCCTGGAAACAATTGGGGGGTCCTTAGATGTTACAATGGGCCCTGGGGACAAAGGGGGTCCCCAGGATTTCAAAATGGGCCCTGGGGACAAAGGGAGTCCCCACACTGTCACAATACGCCCTGGGGACAAAGGGGGTGCCCAGGATGTCACAATGGGTCCTGGGGACAAAGGGGGTCCTGTGATGTCACAATGGGCCCTGGGGACAAAGGGGGTCCCCATGGTGCCACAATGGACCCTGGGGACAAACGAGGTCCCCAGGATGTCACAATGGGCCCTAGGGACAAAGGGAGTCCCCACCCTGTCACAATAGGCCCTGGGGACAAAGGGGGTGCCCAGGATGTCACAATGGGTCCTGGGGCAAAGGGCATCCCCATGGTGCCACAATGGACCCTAGTGACAAACGAGGTCCCCAGGATGTCACAACGGGCCCTAGGGACAAAGGGGGGTCCCCAGGATCTCACAATGGACCCTGGGGACAAAGGGGGGGCCTGGGACGTCACAATGGGCCCTGGGGACAATGGGGGGTCCTGGGATGTCACAATGAGCCCTGGGCACAATTGGGGGGTCCTTAGATGTCACAACAGGCTCTGGGGACAAAGGGCGTCTCCAGGATGTCACAATGGGCCCTGGGGACAAAGTGGGGTCCTGAAATGTCACAATGGGCCCTGGGCACAAAGGGGGTTCCCAGGATGTCACAATGGGCTCTGTGGACAACGGGGATTCCAAAGGTGTCACAATGGGCCCTTGGGACAAAGGCTGTCCCCCGAATGTCACAATGGGCCCTGGGGACAAAGGGGGTCCCCAGGATGTCACAATGGGCCTTCAGTATAAAGTGGGGTCCTGGGATGTCACAATGGGCCCTGGGGACAAAGGGGGGTCCTGGGACGTCACAATGGGCCCTGCGGATCAAGGATGGTGCCCTGGATATCACAATGGGCTCTGGGGACAATGGGGGTTCCTGGAATGTCACAATGGTCCCTAGGGACAAAGGGGGGTCCCTTGGATGTCACAATGGGGCTGGGGACAAAGGGGGTCCTGGGATGTCACAATGGGCCCTGGGGACAAAGGGGGTCCCCAGGTTGTCACAATGGGCCCTGGGGAACAAGGGGGTCCCCACAGTGTCAATATGGGCCCTGAGGACAAAGGGGGTCCCCAGGTTGTCACAATGGGCCCTGGGGACAAAGGGGGTCCCCACGGTGTCACAATGGGCCCTGGGGACAAAGGGGGTCCTCAGGATGTCACAATGGGCCCTGGGGACAAGGGGGATACCCACGGTTTCAAAATGGGCCCTGGCGACAAGGGGGTCCCCAGGATCTCACAGTGGGCCGTGGGGACAAAGAGGGGTCCCCAGGATTTCACAATGGACCCTGGGGACAAAGGGGGGTCCTGGGACGTCACAATGGGCCCTGGGGACAACGGGTTCCCCAGGATGTCACAATGGGCTCTGGGGACAAAGGAGGTCCCCAGGATGACACAATGGGCCCTGGGGATGACGGGGGGTCCTGAGACGTCACAATGGGCCCTGGGGACAATGGGACGTCCTGATATGTTACAATGAACCCTGGGCACAATTGGGGGGTCCTTAGATGCCACAATGGGCCCTGGGGACAAAGGGGGTCCCCACGGTGTCACAATGGGCGCTGGGGACAAAGGGGAGTCCCCAGTATGTCACAATGGGCCCTGGAGACAATGGGGGGTCCTGGGATGTCACAATGGGCCCTGGGGACAACGGGGGTCCCGACGGTGTCACAATGGGCCCTAGGGACAAAGGCTGTCCCCTGAATGTCACAATGGGCCCTGTGGACAATGGGGGTCCCCAGGATGTCACAATCGGCTCTGGGGACGATGGGGGATCCGGGGATGTCACAATGGGCCCTGGGGACAAAGGGGGTCCCCAGGACGTCACAATGGGCCCCAGTGACAAAGGGGGTCCCAATGGTGCCACAATGGGTCCTGGGGAAACAGGGGGTCCCCAGGATGTCACAATGGGCTCTGGGGACAAGGGGGGGTCCCCATAGTGTTACAATGGGTCCCCAGTGACAAGGGGGGTCCCCAGGATGTCACAATGGGCCCTGGGGACAAAGGGGGTCCTGGGACTTCACTATGGGCCCTGGGGACAAGGGGCGGTCCCCAAGATGTCACAATGGGTCCTGGGGACAAGGGGGTCCCCAGGATGTCACAATGGGCCCTGGGTACAAAGGGGGTCCTGGGACTTCACTATGGGCCCTGGGGACAAGGGGGTCCCCAGGATGTCACAATGGGCCCTTAGGACAAGGGGGGTCCCCAAGGTGTCACAATGGGCCCTGGGGACAATGGGGAGTCCTGGGACATCACAACAGGCCTGGGGACAAGGGGGATCTCCACCCTGTCACAATGTCCCCTGGGGCAAAGGGGGGTCCTGGGATGTCACAATTGGCCCGGGGGACAAAGGGGGTCCCCATGGTGCCACAATGGGCCCTGGGGACAAAGGGGATCCCCAGGATGTCACAATGGGCCCTTAGGACAAGGGGGGTCCCCAAGGTGTCACAATGGGCCCTGCGGACAATGGGGAGTCCTGGGACATCACAACAGGCCTGGGGACAAGGGGGATCTCCACCCTGTCACAATGGGCCCTGGGGACAAAGGGGGGTCCTGGGATGTCACAATTGGCCCTGGGGACAAAGAGGAGTCCCCAGGATGTCACAATGGGCCCTGAGGACAAGGGGAGGTCCCCATGGTGTCACAATGGGTCCTCAGTGAGCAGGGGGTCCCCCATGGTTTCACAATGGGCCCTGGGGACAAGGGGGATCCCCAGGGTGTCACAATGGACCCTGGGGAGAAGGGTTTAGGCGGTTGTGTTAGGGGGTTGGAGGATTAGGTTGTGCAGGATTTGGGGGTGCAAGGATTTTGCGGGGCCTGATTTGTGGCTGCAGAGTCTGGGGTTGCAGGTTCCAGGGGTGCAGGATTTGGAGGTTCAGGGTTTAGGGCAGTAGGATATTTGGGTGCAGGAGTTTGGAGTGCCGGGTTTGGGGGCCAGGATTTGGGGTTGCAGGATTTAGGGGTGCAGTGGTTTGGAGTGCAGTGTTTTGGGGTGCAGGGTTTGGGGAAGGAGGATATGGGGGTGCAGGGTATAGGAGAGCAGGATCTTGGGGTGCAGGGGTTTGGGGTGGAGGGCTTGGTAGGGCAGGATTTGGGGGTGGAAATTTTATTGGGTAGGGCTGGGGGTGCAGGATTTGGGGGTGAAGGGGTTGTGAGGTGCAGGGTTGTGGGGTGCAGGGTTTGGGAGATCGAGACGTGGGGCTGGAGGATTTGGGGGTGCAGGGTTTGGAGCAGCAGGATCTGGGGGTGCAGAGTTGGGGGGTGCAAGATTGGGGGTAGCAGGGTTTTGGGAAGCAGGGTTTTGGGGTCAGGCTTTAGGGGGACAGGGTTTGGGGGGCAGGGTTGGGAGGGATGATTTTGGGGTGCAGGGTTTAGGGCAGCAGGATCTTGGGGTGAAGGGGTTTGGTGTGAAGGGTTGGGTAGGACAGGATTTGGGGTGCAGGTTTTTAGAGTGCAACTTGTGGGGGTCAGGATTTGGGGTACAGGGTTTGGGGGTGCAGGGTTTAGTGGTGCAGGGTTTGGGGGTGCAGGTCTTGGGGAGGCAGAATTAGGGTGCAAGACTTGAGGGTGCAGGGTTTGGGGGTTTGGGACATGGGGCTGGAGGATTTAGGGGTGCAGGATTTGGGGTGCAGTGTGTGGGGGTGCAAGATCTTGGGGTGTACGAGCTTTGGGTGTGGGATTTGAAGGACAATGATTTGGGGGTGCAGGGATTGGGGGTGTAGGGTTTTGGGGTTGATGCGTTTGGAGATTCGGGATGTGGAGGTCAAGGATTTAGGGGTACAAGGGCTGGTTGCAGGATTTGGGGGTACAGGGTTGGTTGCAGGATTTGGGGTGCAGGGTTTGAAGTGCAGGGCTAAAGGGGGCAGGATTTGGAGGTGCAAGATTTGGTGGTCTGGGGTACTGGGCTGCAGGGTTTTGGGGTGCGGGATTTGGGGGTGCAGGTTCCATGTCTTTAGGAACTGGGCGGGGAGGGTTTTTTGGTGCGGACTTTTGAGTGCAAGTTTGAGGGGCCTTGATTTTGGGGTGCATGGTTTGGGGGGCAGGATTCCGGGTGTAAGGTTTTGAGGTGCAGGACTTGGGGGCGCAGGTTTCACACGTTAAGGAACTGGGGCTGCAGAGGTTGGGGGTGCAGCGTTGTGGGCTGCAGGGTTGAAGGGTGCAGGATTTAGGGGTACAGGTTTTGGGGGTGCAGGAGCTGGGGGTGCAGGCTGTAGGGATCCGAATATGGGGGTGCAGGGTTCTGGGGTGCAGGATCTGGGTGAGCAGGCTGTTAGGGTACAGAACCTTGTAGTTCAGCGTTTAGAGGCAGGATTTGGGGGTGCAGGGCTTTGGGGTGAGGGGTCTGGAGTGAGGGGTTCAGGTGTTCAGCACCTAGGGGTGCAGGACTTGGGGGTTGGAGGATTTGGGGGTGCAGGGATTTGGGGGTGCAGGGATATGGGGTGCAACTTGTGGGGTGCAGAGTTTTGGGTATAGGATTTTGGGGTGCAGAGTTTTGGGGGGGGGGATTGGGGGAGCAGGGTTTCAGGGTGCAAGGTTCAGTGGTGCAGGGTTCTGGGGGTGCAGGGTTTAGCGCCAGAATTGGGGGTGCAGGGTTTGGGATTGCAGGGTGTTGGGGGAAGGATCTGGGGCTACAAGATGTGGGGTAGCAGGGTTTTGGGGTGCAACTTGTGGGGGCAGGATTTGGGGTACAGGAGGTTGGGGGTGCAGGGTTTGGGGTGTAGGATTTAGTGGAGCAGGGACTGGGGGTGAAGGTCTTGTGGAGGCAGAATTGGGGGTGCAGGTCTTGGGGAGGCAGAATTGGGGGTGCATATTTTGGCTGTTCAGGACCTGGGGGTGCAGGATTTGGGGATGTAGGTTTTGGGGGGTAGATTTTGGGGTGCTGGGTTCGGCACATGGGTCTGGAGGATTTGGGGGTGCAGGGTTAAGGGGTTTAGGATTTTGGGGTGCACAGTTTAGGGTGCACGTTCTGGGCATGTATGATTTCAGAGTGCAGGGCTTTGGGGTACAGGATTTGGGGTGCAGGGTTTTGGGGTCAGGATCTGGGGGTGCAGGGTGTTGGGGAGAAGGATTTGGGGGTGCAGCATTTTGAAGTGCAGGGTTTGGAGGAGGGAGGTTTTGGGGGTGAAAGATTTGGTGGTTCAGGTTTTGGGGGTGCAGTGTTAAAAGGGTGGAGGATTAGGGGTGCAGGATTTGGGGGTGCACTGTTTGGGGGTGCAGGGTTTAGAAGTCAGGTCTAAGAGTGCAGCGTTTGGGGTGCAGGGGCTTGGGGGGAAATTTAAGGTTGCAGAGTGTGGGGTGCACAGGACTGGGGCTCAGGATTTGGGGGTGCGGGGTTTCAGGGTTCAAGATTTGGAGGTGTGGAGTTTTGGGGTGCAGGGGATGGGGGTGAAGGATTTGAGGCTGCAGGGTGGTGGGGGGAGGATTTGGGGGTGAGAGATTTGGGGTGCAGGATGTGGGGGTGCAGAGTTTTGGGAGGCAATGATCTGGGGCTGCAGGATTTGGGGGTTCAGTGTTTAGGGCAGCACAACCTCGGGGTGCAGGGGTTTGCAGTGAAAGGTTTGGTAGGGCAGGATTTGGGGTGCAGGATTCTGGGGTGCTGGGTTTGGGGTACAGGATTTGGTGTTGCAGGGATGGGGTTGAAGGGCTTGGGTTTCCAGGCCTTTGAGGTGCAGGATTTGGAGGTGCAAGGTTTGGGAGGGAATTCTTTGGGGTGCAGGGTTTGGGGTTCCAGGAGGTGGGGGAAGGACCTTGGGGTGTAGGGTTTGGGGGGGCAGGGTTTTGGGGGAAGGATTTAGGGGTGCAGGGTTTTGAAGTGCAGCGTTTCAGGGGGGCATGATTTTGGGGGTGCACATGTGGGGGTCCAGGTTTGGGGGATGCAGAGTTTGTGAATGGAGGATTTTGGGGTGCTGGGTTTGGGGCTGCCTAATTTGGGGGTGCAGTGTTTGGGTGTTCAGGACCTGGGGGTGCTGCGTTTGGGAATGCAGGCTTTGGGGGTGCAGGGCTCAGGATTTGGGAGGGCAGGATCAGGGGGTGTAAGATTTCAGGGTTTAGGGGTGCAAAGTTTGGTAGGGCTGAATTACAGGGGTGCAAAGTATGGTAGGGCTGAATTTAGGGGTGCAGGATTTGGTATTACAGGTTTTGGGGAATCATGGCTTGGGAGGAAGGATTTAGGGGTGCAGGGTTTCAAGATGCAGGATTTGGGGTGCAGTATTTGGGGTTGCAGGTTTGGGGGGTGCAAGTTGTGGGGCGGCAGGATATCGGGTAGAGGGTTCTGGCCTGCAGGGTTTGGGGGTGCAGGATTTCAACGTGCAGGGTTCTGGGGTGCAGTATCTGGGGTCCAGGGTTTGGCAGTGCATTGGCTTTGGGGGTTGAAGGATTTGGGGGTGTAGGGTTTAGGGATGCAGGATTTGGGGGTGCAGGATTTGGAAGTGCAGAGTTAGGGGGCAGGATTTTCAGTGCAGGGTTTCAGGGTACAGAACTTGGTGGTGCAGGATCTGGGGGTGCAGGTTTTCGGTGGGGAATTTGGGGGTGCAGGGTGTTGAGGAAGGATCTGAGGGTACAATATTTGGGCTTTAAGGGTTTAGGGGGGCAGGATCTGGCAGTGCAGAGTTTGGGGACAGGACCTGGGGGTGCAGCGACTGGGGTTACAGGTTCTGGGGGTGCAGGGTCGAGGGAATTGTTTGAGGTGCAGGGTTATGAGAGTGCAGGATTTCTGGGTGCAGAGTTTGGGGTGCTGGGTATGGGGTAGCAGCATCTGGGGGTGTAGGTTTTGGGGGTTCATTCATTTGGGGGGAGGATCTGGGGGTGCAGGGTTTAAGAGTTCAGGATTTGGAGGTGTAGGGTTTTGGGGTACAGGGTTCTGGGTTGAGGTTTTGGGGTGAAAGATTTGGGGATGCAGTGTTAAGGGGTGGAGGCTTAGAGGTGCAAGATTTGGGGGTGCAGAGTTTTCGTGTGTCTGATTTGGGGGTGCAGGGTCTGGGGGTGCAAGATCCTGGAATTCAGGATCTGGGGGTTCAGGATTTGGGGGTGCACAGTATGGGAGGGAAGGATCTGGGGCTTCAGGATTTGGGGGTGCACTGTTTGGGGGTGCAGGGTTTAGAAGTCAGGTCTAAGAGTGCAGCGTTTGGGGTGCAGGGGCTTGGGGGGAAATTTAGGTTGGACCCCTGCCCCCAAACCCTGCACCCCAAAGAATTCCCTCCCAAACCCTGCACCTCCAAATCCTGCACCTCAAAGGCCTGGAAACCCAAGCCCTTCAACCCCATCCCTGCAACACCAAATCCTGTACCCCAAACCCAGCACCCCAGAATCCTGCACCCCAAATCCTGCCTGCCAAACCTTTAACTGCAAACCCCTGCACCCCAAGATTGTGCTGCCCTAAACACTGAACCCCCAAATCTTGCACCCAAATCTCTCACCCCCAAATCCTTCCCCCACCACCCTACACCCTCAGATCCTTCAACCCCATCCCCTGCACCCCAAAACTCCACACCTCCAAATCCTGATCCCTGAAACCCCGCACCCCCAAATCCTGTGCCCCAGTCCTGTGCACCCCACAGTCTGCACCCCAAACGCTGCACTCTTAGACCTGACTTCTAAACCCTGCACCCCCAACAGTGCACCCCCAAATCCTGAAGCCCCAGATCCTTCCCTCCCATACTGTGCACCCCCACATCCTGAACCCCCAAATCCTGCACCCCTAAACCTCCACCCTCTTAACACTGCACCCCCAAAACCTGAACCACCAAATCCTTCGCCCCCAAAACCTCCCTCCTCCAAACCCTGCACTTCAAAATGCTGCACCCCCAAATCCTTCTCCCCAACACCCTGCACCCCCAGATCCTGACCCCAAAACCCTGCACCCCAAATCCTGTACCCCAAAGCCCTGCACTCTGAAATCATACATGCCCAGAACGTGCACCCTAAACTGTGCACCCCAAAATCCTAAACCCCTTAACCCTGCACCCCCAAATCCTCCAGACCCATGTGCCGAACCCAGCACCCCAAAATCTACCCCCCAAAACCTACATCCCCAAATCCTGCACCCCCAGGTCCTGAACAGCCAAAATCTGCACCCCCAATTCTGCCTCCCCAAGACCTGCACCCCCAATTCTGCCTCCACAAGACCTTCACCCCCATTCTCTGCTCCACTAAATCCTACACCCCAAACCCTGCACCCCCAACCTCCTGTACCCCAAATCCTGCCCCCACAAGTTGCACCCTAAAATCCTGCACCCCCAAATCCTGTCCTACCCACCCTTCACCCCAAATCCCTTCACCCCAAGATCCTGCTGCCCTAAACCCTGCACCCCCAAATCATCCATCCCAGCCCTGCCCCCCAAACCCTGTCCCCCTAAAGCCTGACCCTGAAACCCTGCTACCCCCAATCTTGTACCCCCAGATCCTTCCCCCAACACCCTGCAATCCCAAACCCTGCACCCCCAATTCTGGCGCTAAACCCTGCACCCCCAGAACCCTGCACCACTGAACCTTGCACCCCAAAACCCTGCTTCCCCAATCCTCCCCCCCAAAACTCTGCACCCCTAAACCCTATACCCAAAACCCTGCACCCCACAAGTTGCACCCTGAAATCCCTGCACCCCCAAATCCTCCAACCCTCAGGTCCTGCACCCCCAGGTGCTGAACACCTGAACCCCTCACCCCAGACCCCTCACCCCAAAGCCCTGCACCCCCAAATCCTGCCTCTAAACGCTGAACTACAAGGTTCTGTACCCCAACAGCCTGCTCACCCAGATCCTGCACCCCAGAACCCTGCACCCCCATATTCTGATCCCTACAGCCTGCACCCCCAGCTCCTGCACCCCCAAAACCTGTACCCCTAAATCCTGCACCCTTCAACCCTGCAGCCCACAACGCTGCACCCCCAACCTCTGCAGCCCCAGTTCCTTAACGTGTGAAACCTGCACCCCAAGTCCTGCACCTCAAAACCTTACACCCGGAATCCTGCCCCCCAAACCATGCACCCCAAAATCAAGGCCCCTCAAACTTGCACTCAAAAGTCCGCACCAAGAAACCCTCCCCGCCCAGTTCCTAAAGACATGGAACCTGCACCCCCAAATCCTGCACCCCAAAACCCTGCAGCCCAGTACCCCAGACCACCAAATCTTGCACCTCCAAATTCTGGCCCCTTTAGCCCTGCACTTCAAACCCTGCACCCCAAATCCTGCAACCAAACCCTGTACCCCCAAATCCTGCAACCAGCCCTTGTACCCCTAAATCCTTGACCTCCACATCCCGAATCTCCAAACGCAGCAACCCCAAAACCCTACACCCCCAATCCCTGCACCCCCAAATCATTGTCCTTCAAATCCCACACCCAACGCTCGTACACCCCCAGATCTTGCACCCCCACACACTGCACCCCAAATCCTGCACCCCCAAATCCTCCAGCCCCATGTCCCAAACCCCCAAACCCTGCACCCTCAAGTCTTGCACCCCCAAACCATTCTCCCCCCAATCCTGCAACCCCAAACCCCACACCTCCTGCACCCCAAAATTCGACACCTCCAAATCCTAAACCCTTAAACCCTGCATCTCGCAAATCCTTCCCCCCAAAACAGTGCCCCCCAAACCCTGCACCCCAGATCCTGCAGCCCCTAACTCTGCACCCCAAACGCTGCACCCTCAGATCCTGCGTCCCCCAACCCTGCACCCCAAATCCTTTACCGCAAAATTCCCCAAACCTGCAAACCCGAATCCTGCACCCCCAGTTCCTAAACATGCAAACCCTGCACCCCCAAACATTCAGCCCAAAGCCCTGCACCCCCAAATCCTGCCGTACACAACCCTTCACCCCAAACCTCTTCAACCCAAGATACTGAAACCCTAAGCCCTGCACCCCAAACCTACATCCCCAAATCCTGCACCCCCAGGTCCTGAACACCCAAAATCTGCACCCCCAAACCCCTGAACTCCAAAAACCTGCACCCCCAATTCTGCCTCCCCAAGACCTGCACCCCCAAACCCTGCACCACTAAACCCTGCACCCCCAAACCCTGTACCCCAAATCCTGACCCCCACAAGTTGCACCCTAAAAACCTGCACCCCAAATCCTGTCCTACCCAACCCTTCACGCCAAACCCTTTCACCCCAAGATCGTGCTGCCCTAAACCCTGCACCCCAAAATCATCCCTCCCAACCCTGCCCCCCAAACCCTGTCCCCCTAAAGCCTGACCCCTAAACCCTGCTCCCCCAAAACCCTGCTATCCCCAATCTTGCACCCCCAGATCCTGCTGCTCCAAACCCTGCACCCCCAAATCCTCCAGCCCCACGTAACGATCTCCCAAACCCTGCAGCCCAGAACCCTGCACCTCACAACCCCTTCACCCCCAAATCCTGCACCCCCCGCCCTACCCCTAAACTTTCCACCCCCAATCCTGCCCTACCAAGCCCTCCACCCCAAACCCCTGCACCCCAAGATCCTGCACCCTAAACCCTGCACCCCTATATCCTCCTTCCCCAAACCCTGCACCCCAAAACACTGCACTCCAAACCACTGCACCCCTAAACCCTGAACCCCCAAATCCTGCACCCCTGGAACCTGCAACCACAGACCCTGTAGCCCCAAATCAGGCCCCGCAAAATCCTGCTCCCCTGGCCTTGCACCCCCAAATCCTGCACCACCTAATCCTCCAACCCCCTAACACAACCCCCTAACCCCTTGTCCCCAGGGCCCATTGTGACATCCCAGGACCCCCCATTGTCCCCAGGGCTCATTGTGACACCATGGGGGACCCCCTTGTCGCTGGGGACCCATTGTAACACCATGGGGACCTCCCCTTGTCCTCAGGCCACATTGTGATATCCTGGGGAGCCCCCTTTGTCCCCAGGGCCCATTGTGAGATCCTGGGGATCCCCTCTGTTCCCCGGGCTCATTGTGACTTTCAGGGGACACCCCCTTTGTCCCCAGGGCCGATTGTGAGGTCCTAGGGCCCCTCTGTGTCCCCAGGACCCATTGTGACACTGTAGGGACCCCTCTTTGTCCCCAGGGCCCCTTGTGACATCCTGGCGACGCCCCCTCTTCCCCAGGGCCCATTGTGACGTCCCAGGACGCCCCATAGTCCCCACGGCCCATTGTGACATCCTGGAGATCCCTCCTTGTCCCCAGGACCCATTGTGACGCCCCGGGACCCCCCATTGTCCCCAGGGTCCATTGTTACATCCCGGGGACCCCCTTGTCCCCAGGGCCCATCGTGACACCATGGGGACCCTCCTTGTCACTGGGGACCCATTGTGACACCATGGGGAGCCCCCCTTTTCCTCAGGGCCCACTGTGACATCCTGGGCACCCCACTTTGTCCCCCGGGACCATTGTAACACCGTGGGGACCCCCTTTGTCCCCAGGGCCCAGTGTGACACTGTAGGGACCCCTCTTCTCCCCAGAGCCTATTGTTACGTCCCAGGACCCCCCATTGTCCCCAGGGCCCATTGTGACACCTTGGGGTCCCCCTTGTCACTGGGGACCCATTGTGACACCATGGGGACCACCCCTTGTCCTCAGGGCCTATTGTGAACCTCCTGGGGAACCTCCATTGTCCCCAGAGCCCATTGTGAGTTCCTGGGGACCCCCTTGTCCCCAGGTCCCATTGTGACATCCTGGGGAGCCTCTTTGTCCCTAGGGCCCATTGTGACATTCTGGGGACCATCATTGTCCCCAGGGCCCATTGTGACATCCTGGGGACCTCCTTGTCCCCAGGACCCATCCTGGCACCGTGGGGACCTCCCTTGTCACTGGGGACCCTTTGTGACACCATGGGGACCTCCCATTGTCCTCAGGGCCCATTGTGACATTCAGGGGACCCCCCCCTTGTCCCCAGGGCCCATTGTGACTTCCCAGGACCCCCCATTGTCCCTAGGGCCCTTTGTGACATCCTGGGGATCCCTCCTTGTCCCCAGGGCACATTGTGACATCCTGGGGATCCCTCCTTGTCCCCAGGGCCCACTGTGACGTCCCAGGACCCCCCATTGTCCCCAGGGCCCATTGTGACATTCAGGGGACCGCCTTAGTCACTGGGGCCCATTATGACATCCCAGGACCCCACATTGTTCCCAGGGCCCATTGTGACATTCAGGGGACCGCCTTAGTCACTGGGGCCCATTATGACATCCCAGGACCCCACATTGTCCCCAGGGCCCATTGTGACATTCAGGGGTCCCCCCCTTGTCCCCAGGACCCATTGTGATGTCCCGGGACCCCCATTGTCCCCAGGGCCCATTGTGACACCTTGGGGACCCCCCTTGTCACTGGGGACCCATTGTGACACCATGGGAACCACCCCTTGTCCTCAGGGCCTATTGTGAACATCCTGGGGAGCCTCTTTGTCCCCAGGGCCCATTGTGACATCCTGGGGACCCCCTTTGTCCCCAGGGCCCATTGTGATGTCCCAAGACCCCACATTGTCCCCAGGGCCCATTGTGACATCCTGGGGAGCCTCTTTGTCCCCAGGGCCCATTGTGACATCCTGGGGACCCCCTTTGTCCCAAGGGCCCATTGTGATGTCCCAGGACCCCACATTGTCCCCAGGGCCCATTGTGACATCCCAGGACCCCCCATTGTCCCCAGGGCCCATTGTGACATCCTGGGGACCTCCCATTGTCCTCAGGGCCCATTGAGACATCCTGGGGACCCCCTTTGTCACTGGGGACCCATTGTGACATCCCAGGAACCCCATTGTGCCAAGGGCCCATTGTGACATCCTGGGGACCCCCCTTTGTCTCCAGGACGCATTGTGACACTGTGGGGACCTCATTAGTCCCCGGGGCCCATTGTGACATCCTAGGGACCTCCCTTTGTCCCCAGGGCTCATTGTGGCACCATGGAGACCCCCCCTTGTCACTGGGGACCCATTGTGACACCATGGAGACCCCCCCTTGTCCTCAGGGTCCATTGTGACATCCTGGGCACCCCCCATTGTCCCCAGGACCCATTGTGACATCCTGGCCACCCCCTTGCTCCCAGGGCCCATCGTGGCACCATGGGGACACCCCCTTTGTCCCCAGGGCCCATTGTAGCACCATGGGGACCGCGTTTGACCCCAGGGCCCATTGTGGCACCATGGCAACCACTTTTGTCCCCAGGGGCCATTGTGACATTCTAGGACCCCACTTTGTCCCCAGGGCCTATTGTGACACCATGGGGACCCCTCCTTGTCACTGGGGACCCATTGTGACACCATGGGGACCCCCCCTTGTCCTCAGGACTCATTTTCACATCCTGGGCACCCCCCATTGTCCCCAGGGCCCATTGTGACATCCTGGGGACCCTCATTGTCCCCAGGGCCCATTGTGACATCCCAGAACCTCCTATTGTCCCCAAGGCCCATTGTGACATCCTGGGGACCCCCATAGTCCCCAGGGCCCATTGTGACATTCCAGGACCCCCCATTGTCCCCAGGGCCCATTGTGACATCCTCGGCACCCCCTTGTCCGCAGGGCCCATTGTGACATTCAGGGGACCCCTCTTTGTCCCCAGGGCCCATTGTGACATCCTGGGGACCCCCCCTTGTCACTGGGGCCCATGGTGACGTCCCAGGACCCTCCATTGTCCCCAGGGCCCATTGTGACATCCTGGGGATCCCTCATTGTCCCCAGGGCCCATTGTGACATCCCAGAACCTCCTATTGTCCCCAAGGCCCATTGTGACATCCTGGGGACCCCCATAGTCCCCAGGGCCCATTGTGACATTCCAGGACCCCCCATTGTCCCCAGGGCCCATTGTGACATCCTCGGCACCCCCTTGTCCGCAGGGCCCATTGTGACATTCAGGGGACCCCTCTTTGTCCCCAGGGCCCATTGTGACATCCTGGGGACCCCCCCTTGTCACTGGGGCCCATGGTGACGTCCCAGGACCCCCCATTGTCCCCAGGGCCCATTGTGACATCCTGGGGATCCCTCCTTGTGCCCAGGGCCTATTGTGACGTCCCAGGACTCCCCATTGTCCCCAGGGCCCATTGTGACATTCAGGGCACCCCCTTGTCCCCAGGGCCCATTGTGACATTCCGGGGACGCCTCTTTGTACCCAGGGCACATTGTGACATCCTGGGGACCCCCCCTTGTCACTGGGGCCCATTGTGACGTCCCAGGACCCCCCATTGTCCCCAGGGCCCATTGTGACATCCTGGGGATCCCTCCTTGTCCCCAGGGCCCATTGTGACGTCCCAGGACCCCACATTGTACCCCAGGATCCATTGTGACATTCAGGGGACCCCCTTTGTCGCTGGGGCCCATTGTGACATCCCAGGACCCCACATTGTCCCCAGGACCCATTGTGACATCCTGGGGACCCCACTTGTCCCCAGGACCCATTGTGACACTATGGGGACCCCGCCTTGTTCCCAGGGCCCATTGTCACACCGTGGGTACCACCCTTGTCCGCAGGGCTCATTGTGACATCCCAGGACCCCCCATTGTCCCCAGGGCCCATTGTGACATTCAGGGGACCCCTCTTTGTCCCCAGGGCCCATTGTGACATCCTGGGGACCCCCTCTTGTCCCCAGGGCCCATTGTGATGTCCCAGGACACCCCATTGTCCCCAGGGCCCATTGTAACATCCTGGGGATCCCTCCTTGTCCCCAGGGCCCATTGTGACGTCCCAGGACCCCCCCATTGTCCCCAGGGCCCATTGTGACATTCAGGGGACCCCCTTTGTCACTGGGGCCCATTGTGACATCCCAGGACCCCACATTGTCCCCAGGGCCCATTGTGACATCCTGGGGACCCCTCTTTGTCCTTAGGACCCAGTGTGACGTCCCAGGACCCCGCATTGTCCCCAGAGCCCATTGTGACATCCTGGAGACCCCCGTTTTCCCCAGGACCCATTGTGACGTCCCAGGACCCGCCATTCTCCCCAGGGTTCATTGTTACATCCTGGGGACCCCCTTGTCCCCAGGACCCATCGTGACACCATGGGGACCCTCCTTGTCACTGGGGACCCATTGTGACACCATGGGGACCCCTCCTTGTCCTCAGGGCCCATTGTGACATCCTGGGCATCCCCCTTTGTCCCCCGGGACCATTGTAACACCGTGGGGACCCCCGTTGTCCCCAGGGCCTATTGTTACGTCCCAGGACCCCCCATTGTCCCCAGGGCCCATTGTGACACCTTGGGGACCCCCTTGTCACTGGGGACCCATTGTGACACCATGGGGACCACCCCTTGTCCTCAGGGCCTATTGTGAACCTCCTGGGGAACCTCCATTGTCCCCAGAGCCCATTGTGAGTTCCTGGGGACCCCCTTGTCCCCAGGTCCCATTGTGACATCCTGGGGAGCCTCTTTGTCCCTAGGGCCCATTGTGACATTCTGGGGACCCTCATTGTCTCCAGGGCCCATTGTGACATCCTGGGGACCTCCTTGTCCCCAGGACCCATCCTGGCACCGTGGGGACCTCCCTTGTCACTGGGGACCCTTTGTGACACCATGGGGACCTCCCATTGTCCTCAGGGCCCATTGTGACATTCAGGGGACCCCCCCTTGTCCCCAGGGCCCATTGTGACTTCCCAGGACCCCCCATTGTCCCTAGGGCCCTTTGTGACATCCTGGGGATCCCTCCTTGTCCCCAGGGCACATTGTGACATCCTGGGGATCCCTCCTTGTCCCCAGGGCCCATTGTGACGTCCCAGGACCCCCCATTGTCCCCAGGGCCCATTGTGACATTCAGGGGACCGCCTTAGTCACTGGGGCCCATTATGACATCCCAGGACCCCACATTGTCCCCAGGGCCCATTGTGACATTCAGGGGACCGCCTTAGTCACTGGGGCCCATTATGACATCCCAGGACCCCACATTGTCCCCAGGGCCCATTGTGACATTCAGGGGTCCCCCCCTTGTCCCCAGGACCCATTGTGATGTCCCGGGACCCCCATTGTCCCCAGGGCCCATTGTGACACCTTGGGGACCCCCCTTGTCACTGGGGACCCATTGTGACACCATGGGAACCACCCCTTGTCCTCAGGGCCTATTGTGAACATCCTGGGGAGCCTCTTTGTCCCCAGGGCCCATTGTGACATCCTGGGGACCCCCTTTGTCCCCAGGGCCCATTGTGATGTCCCAAGACCCCACATTGTCCCCAGGGCCCATTGTGACATCCTGGGGAGCCTCTTTGTCCCCAGGGCCCATTGTGACATCCTGGGGACCCCCTTTGTCCCCAGGGCCCATTGTGATGTCCCAGGACCCCACATTGTCCCCAGGGCCCATTGTGACATCCCAGGACCCCCCATTGTCCCCAGGGCCCATTGTGACATCCTGGGGACCTCCCATTGTCCTCAGGGCCCATTGAGACATCCTGGGGACCCACTTTGTCACTGGGGACCCATTGTGACATCCCAGGAACCCCATTGTGCCAAGGGCCCATTGTGACATCCTGGGGACCCCCCTTTGTCTCCAGGACGCATTGTGACACTGTGGGGACCTCATTAGTCCCCGGGGCCCATTGTGACATCCTAGGGACCTCCCTTTGTCCCCAGGGCTCATTGTGGCACCATGGAGACCCCCCCTTGTCACTGGGGACCCATTGTGACACCATGGAGACCCCCCCTTGTCCTCAGGGTCCATTGTGACATCCTGGGCACCCCCCATTGTCCCCAGGACCCATTGTGACATCCTGGCCACCCCCTTGCTCCCAGGGCCCATCGTGGCACCATGGGGACACCCCCTTTGTCCCCAGGGCCCATTGTAGCACCATGGGGACCGCGTTTGACCCCAGGGCCCATTGTGGCACCATGGCAACCACTTTTGTCCCCAGGGGCCATTGTGACATTCTAGGACCCCACTTTGTCCCCAGGGCCTATTGTGACACCATGGGGACCCCTCCTTGTCACTGGGGACCCATTGTGACACCATGGGGACCCCCCCTTGTCCTCAGGACTCATTTTCACATCCTGGGCACCCCCCATTGTCCCCAGGGCCCATTGTGACATCCTGGGGACCCTCATTGTCCCCAGGGCCCATTGTGACATCCCAGAACCTCCTATTGTCCCCAAGGCCCATTGTGACATCCTGGGGACCCCCATAGTCCCCAGGGCCCATTGTGACATTCCAGGACCCCCCATTGTCCCCAGGGCCCATTGTGACATCCTCGGCACCCCCTTGTCCCCAGGGCCCATTGTGACATTCAGGGGACCCCTCTTTGTCCCCAGGGCCCATTGTGACATCCTGGGGACCCCCCCTTGTCACTGGGGCCCATGGTGACGTCCCAGGACCCCCCATTGTCCCCAGGGCCCATTGTGACATCCTGGGGATCCCTCATTGTCCCCAGGGCCCATTGTGACATCCCAGAACCTCCTATTGTCCCCAAGGCCCATTGTGACATCCTGGGGACCCCCATAGTCCCCAGGGCCCATTGTGACATTCCAGGACCCCCCACTGTCCCCAGGGCCCATTGTGACATCCTCGGCACCCCCTTGTCCGCAGGGCCCATTGTGACATTCAGGGGACCCCTCTTTGTCCCCAGGGCCCATTGTGACATCCTGGGGACCCCCCCTTGTCACTGGGGCCCATGGTGACGTCCCAGGACCCCCCATTGTCCCCAGGGCCCATTGTGACATCCTGGGGATCCCTCCTTGTGCCCAGGGCCTATTGTGACGTCCCAGGACTCCCCATTGTCCCCAGGGCCCATTGTGACATTCAGGGCACCCCCTTGTCCCCAGGGCCCATTGTGACATTCCGGGGACGCCTCTTTGTACCCAGGGCACATTGTGACATCCTGGGGAACCCCCCTTGTCACTGGGGCCCATTGTGACGTCCCAGGACCCGCCATTGTCCCCAGGGCCCATTGTGACATCCTGGGGATCCCTCCTTGTCCCCAGGGCCCATTGTGACGTCCCAGGACCCCACATTGTACCCCAGGACCCATTGTGACATTCAGGGGATCCCCTTTGTCACTGGGGCCCATTGTGACATCCCAGGACCCCACATTGTCCCCAGGACCCATTGTGACATCCTGGGGACCCCACTTGTCCCCAGGACCCATTGTGACACTATGGGGACCCCGCCTTGTTCCCAGGGCCCATTGTCACACCGTGGGTACCACCCTTGTCCGCAGGGCTCATTGTGACATCCCAGGACCCCCCATTGTCCCCAGGGCCCATTGTGACATTCAGGGGACCCCTCTTTGTCCCCAGGGCCCATTGTAACATCCTGGGGATCCCTCCTTGTCCCCAGGGCCCATTGTGACGTCCCAGGACCCCCCCATTGTCCCCAGGGCCCATTGTGACATTCAGGGGACCCCCTTTGTCACTGGGGCCCATTGTGACATCCCAGGACCCCACATTGTCCCCAGGGCCCATTGTGACATCCTGGGGACCCCTCTTTGTCCTTAGGACCCAGTGTGACGTCCCAGGACCCCGCATTGTCCCCAGAGCCCATTGTGACATCCTGGAGACCCCCGTTTTCCCCAGGACCCATTGTGACGTCCCAGGACCCGCCATTCTCCCCAGGGTTCATTGTTACATCCTGGGGACCCCCTTGTCCCCAGGACCCATCGTGACACCATGGGGACCCTCCTTGTCACTGGGGACCCATTGTGACACCATGGGGACCCCTCCTTGTCCTCAGGGCCCATTGTGACATCCTGGGCATCCCCCTTTGTCCCCCGGGACCATTGTAACACCGTGGGGACCCCCTTTGTCCCCAGGGCCTATTGTTACGTCCCAGGACCCCCCATTGTCCCCAGGGCCCATTGTGACACCTTGGGGACCCCCTTGTCACTGGGGACCCATTGTGACACCATGGGGACCACCCGTTGTCCTCAGGGCCTATTGTGAACCTCCTGGGGAACCTCCATTGTCCCCAGAGCCCATTGTGAGTTCCTGGGGACCCCCTTGTCCCCAGGTCCCATTGTGACATCCTGGGGAGCCTCTTTGTCCCTAGGGCCCATTGTGACATTCTGGGGACCCTCATTGTCCCCAGGGCCCATTGTGACATCCTGGGGACCTCCTTGTCCCCAGGACCCATCCTGGCACCGTGGGGACCTCCCTTGTCACTGGGGACCCTTTGTGACACCATGGGGACCTCCCATTGTCCTCAGGGCCCATTGTGACATTCAGGGGACCCCCCCTTGTCCCCAGGGCCCATTGGGACTTCCCAGGACCCCCCATTGTCCTTAGGGCCCTTTGTGACATTCAGGGGATCCCTCCTTGTCCCCAGGGCACATTGTGACATCCTGGGGATCCCTCCTTGTCCCCAGGGCCCATTGTGACGTCCCAGGACCCCCCATTGTCCCCAGGGCCCATTGTGACATTCAGGGGACCGCCTTAGTCACTGGGGCCCATTATGACATCCCAGGACCCCACATTGTATCCAGGGCCCATTGTGACATTCAGGGGTCCCCCCCTTGTCCCCAGGACCCATTGTGATGTCCCAGGACCCCTCATTGTCCCCACGGCCCATTGTGACATCCTGGGTACCCCCCTTTGTCACTGGGGCTCATTGAGACATCGTGGGGACCAACTTTGTCCCCAGGGCCCATTGTGACATCCGAGGAGCCCACTTTGTCCCCAGGACCCATTTTGATATTGAGGGGAGCCACGTTTGTCCCCAGGGCCCATTGTGACACCATGGGTACCACCCTTGTCACTGGAGACCCATTGTGACACCATGGAGACCCCCGCTTGTCCTCAGGGTCCATTGTGACATCTTGGGCACCTCCCATTGACCCCAGGACCCATTGTGACACCATGGGGACCCCCCCTTGTCACTGGGGACCCATTGTGACACCATGGAGACCCCCGCTTGTCCTCAGGGTCCATTGTGACATCCTGGGCACCTCCCATTGTCCCCAGGACCCATTGTGACATCCTGGGGACCCCCTTGCTCCCAGGGCCCATTGTGGCACCATGGGGACATCCCCTTTATCCCCAGGGTCCATTGTGACATCCCAGGACCCCCCTTTGTCCCCAGGGCCCATTGTAGCACCATGGGGAGCCCCTTTGACCCCAGGGCCTATTGCGGCACCATGGCAACCCCTTTTGTCCCCAGGGCCCATTGTGACATTCTAGGACCCCGCTTTGTCCCCAGGGCCTATTGTGACACCATGGAGACCCCTCCTTGTCACTGGGGACCCATTGTGACACCATGGGGACCCCCCCTTGTCCTCAGGACTCATTTTCACATCCTGGGCACCCCCCATTGTCCCCAGGGCCCATTGTGACATCCTGGGGACCCTCATTGTCCCTAGGGCCCATTGTGACATCCCAGAACCTCCTATTGTCCCCAGGGCCCATTGTGACATCCTGGGGAACCCCATTGTCCCCAGGGCCCATTGTGACATTCCAGGACCCCCCATTGTCCCCAGGGCCCATTGTGACATCCTGGGGATCCCTGCTTGGCCCCAGGGCCCATTGTGACGTCTTAGGAACCCCTATTGTCCCCAGGGCCCATTGTGACATTCAGGGGACGCCTCTTTGTACCCAGGGCACATTGTGACATCCTGGGGACCCCCCCTTGTTCCCAGGGCCCATTGTGACATCCTGGGGACCCCACCTTGTCCCCAGGGCCCATTGTGACGTCCCAGGACCCCCCATTGTCCTCAGGACCCATTGTGACATCCTGGGGACCCCCTTTGTCACTGGGGCCATTGTGACATCCCAGGACCCCACATTGTCCCCAGGGCCCATTGTGACATCCTGGGGACCCCTCTTTGTCCTAAGGACCCAGTGTGACGTCCCAGGACCCCCCATTGTCCCCAGGGCCCATTGTGACATCCTGGGGATCCCTGCTTGGCCCCAGGGCCCATTGTGACGTCTTAGGAACCCCTATTGTCCCCAGGGCCCATTGTGACATTCAGGGGACGCCTCTTTGTACCCAGGGCACATTGTGACATCCTGGGGACCCCCCCTTGTTCCCAGGGCCCATTGTGACATCCTGGGGACCCCCCCTTGTCCCCAGGGCCCATTGTGACGTCCCAGGACCCCCCATTGTCCTCAGGGCCCATTGTGACATCCTGGGGACCCCCTTTGTCACTGGGGCCATTGTGACATCCCAGGACCCCACATTGTCCCCAGGGCCCATTGTGACATCCTGGGGACCCCCCCTTGTCCCCAGGGCCCATTGTGACGTCCCAGGGCCCCCCATTTTTCCCAGGGCCCATTGTGATGTCCTGGGGAGCCCCCTCTGTTCCCAGGGCTCATTGTGACTTTCAGGGTACCCCCCCTCGTCCCCAGGGCTGATTGTGACGTCCTAGGGCCCCTCTGGGTCCCCAGGGCCCATTGTGACACTTTAGAGACCCCTCTTTGTCCCCAGGGCCCATTGTGACATCCTCTGGACCCCCCCTTGTCCCCAGGACCCATTGTGATGTCCCAGGACCTCCCATTGTCCCCATGGTGTCACAATGTGTCCCCAGTGACAAGGAGGGTCCCCATGGTGTCACGATGGGTCCTGGGGACAAGGGGGTCCCCAGGATGTAACAATGGACCCTGGGGACAATGGGGGGTCCTGGGACGTCACAATGGGCCCTGGAGACAAAGGGGGTCTCCAGGATGTCACAATGTGCTCTGGGGACAATGCGGGGTCCTGGCATGTCACAATGGGCCCCAGTGACAAAGGGGGTCCCCATGGTGCCACAATGGGCCCTGGGGACAAAGGGGGTCTTCTGGATGTCACAATGGGCTCTGGGGACAAGGAGGGTCCCCAGGATGTCACAATGGGCCCTGCGGACAAAGGGGGGTGTCGATGGTGTCAAAATGGGCCCTGGGGACAAAGGGCGTCCCCAGGATGTCACAATGGGCCCTGGGGACAAACGGGGTCCCCACCATATCAGAATGGGCCCCTGGGACAAAGGGGGGTCCCGTGAATGTCACAATGGGCCCTAGGGACAAGGGGGTGCCGAGGAGGTCACAATGGGCCCTGGGGACAAGGAGGGATCCCCAGGATGTCACAATGGGCCCTGGGAACAATGTGGGGTCCTGGGACGTCACAATGGGCCCTGGGGACAAGGGGGGGTCCCCAGGATGTCACAATGGGCCCTGGGGACAATGTGGGGTCCTGGGATGTCACAATGGGCCCCAGTGACAAAGGGGCTCCCCTGAATGTCACAATGGGTCCTTAGGAGAATGGGGGTCCTGGGACGTCACAATGGGCCCTGGGGACAAGGAGGGATCCCCAGGATGTCACAATGGGCCCTGGGGACAAGGGGGGGTCACCAGGATGTCACAATGTGCCCTGGGTACAAAGAGGCGTCCCCTGAATGTCACAATGGGCCCTGGGGACAATAGGGGTTCCTAAGACGTCACAATGGGCCCTGGGGCCAAGCAGGGATCCCCAGGATGTCACAATGGGCCCTGGGGACAATGGGAGGTCCTGGGACGTCACAATGGGCCCCAGTGACAAGGGGGCATCCCCAGGATGTCACAATGGTCCCTGGGGACCAGGGGGGTCCTGCGATGTCACAATGGGTACTGGGGACAAAGGGGGTCCCCTGGATGTCACAATGGGCTCTGGGGACAAAGGGGATCCCCACAATATCAGAATGGGCCCTGGGGACAAAGGGGGGTCCTGGGATGTCACAATGAGCCCTGTGGACAAGGGTGGTACCCACGGTGTTACAATGGGCCCTGGGGACAAGGCGGGGTCCCCAGGATATCACAATGGGCCCTGGGGACAAAGAGGGGTCCCCTGAATGTCACAATGGGCCCTGGAGACAAGGGCAGGGTCCTGGGACGTCACAATGGGCCCTGGGGACAATGGGGGATCCCTAGGATGTCACAATGGGCCCTGGGGACTAATGAGGTCCCCACGGTGTCACAATATTTCCTGGAGACAAAGGGGGGGTCCCCAGGATGTCACAATGGGCCCTTGGGACAATGGGGTTCCTGGGATGTCACAATGGGTCCCCAGTGACAAAGGGGGTCCCCAGGATGTCTCAATGGGCCCTGAGAACAATGGGAGGTCCCCATGGTGTCACAATGGGTCCCCAGTGACAAGGGAGGTCTCCACGGTGCCAGGATGGGTCCTGGGGACAAGGAGGTCCCCAGAATGTCACAATGGGCTCTGGGGACAATGGAGGTTCCCCAGGATGTTCACAATAGGCCCTGAGGACAAGGGGTGGTCCCCATGCTGTCACAATGGGTCTCCAGTGACAAGGGGGTCCCCAAGGTGTCACAATGGGCCCTGGGGACAATGGGGGGTCCTGGGACGTGACAATAGGCCCTGGGGACAAGGGGATTCCCCACAGTGTCACAATAGGCCCTGGGGACAAAGGGGGTCCGCACGGTGTTACAATGGTCCCGGGGGACAAAGGGGGATGCCCAGGATGTCACAATGGGCCCTGAGGACAAGGGGGGGTCCCCATAGTGTCACAATGGGTCCCCAGTGACAAGGAGGGTCCCCATGGTGTCACGATGTGTCCTGGGGACAAGGGGGTCCCCAGGATGTCACAATGGGCTCTGGGGACAATGCGGGGTCCTGGGACGTCACAATGGGCCACAGTGACAAAGGGGGTCCCCAGGATGTCACAATGGGCCCTGGGGACAATGTGGGGTCCTGGGATGTCACAATGGGCCCCAGTGACAAAGGGGGTCCCCTGAATGTCACAATGGGCCCTGGGGACAATGGGGGGTCCTGGGACGTCACAATGGGCCCTGGGGACAAGGAGGGATCCCCAGGATGCCACAATGGGCCCTGGGGACAATGGGGGTTCCTGGGACGTCACAATGGGCCCTGGGGACAAGAGGGGGTCCCCAGGATGTCACAATGGGCCCTGGGGACAAAGAGGGGTCCCCTGAATTTCACAATGGGCCCTGGGGACAAGGGGGTGCCGAGGATGTCACAATAGGCCCTGGGGACAATGGGGGGTCCTGGGACATCACAATGGGTCCTGGGGACAAGGGGGGGTCCCCAGGATGTCACAATGGGCCCTGGGGACAAAGAGGGGTCTCTAAAGTGTCACAATGGGCCCTGGGGACACAGAGGGGCCCTAGGACGTCACAATCAGCCCTGGGGACAAGGGGCCGTACCCTGAAAGTCACAATGAGCCCTGGGAACAGAGGGGGCTCTCCAGGACATCACAATGGGCCCTGGGAACAATGTGGGGTCCTGGGACGTCACAATGGGCCCTGGGGACAAGGGGGGGTCCCCAGGATGTCACAATGGGCCCTGGGGACAATGTGGGGTCCTGGGATGTCACAATGGCCCCAGTGACAAAGGGGGTCCCCAGGATGTCACAATGGGTCTTGAGTACAATGGGGGGTCCTGGGACGCCACAATGGGCCCTGGGGACAAGGGGGGTTCCCCAGGATGTCACAATGGGCCCTGGGAACAAGGGGGGGTCCCCAGGATGTCACAATGTGCCCTGGGTACAAAGAGGCGTCCCCTGAATGTCACAATGGGCCCTGGGGACAATAGGGGTTCCTAAGACGTCACAATGGGCCCTGGGGCCAAGCAGGGATCCCCAGGATGTCACAATGGGCCCTGGGGACAATGGGGGGTCCTGGGACGTCACAATGGGCCCCAGTGACAAGGGGGCATCCCCAGGATGTCACAATGGTCCCTGGGGACCAGGCGGGTCCTGCGATGTCACAATGGGCCCTGGGGACAAAGGGGGTCCCCTGGATGTCACAATGGGCTCTGGGGACAAAGGGGATCCCCACGCTATCAGAATGGGCCCTGGGGACAAAGGGGGGTCCTGGGATGTCACAATGAGCCCTGCAGACAAGGGTGGTACCCACAGTGTCACAATGGGCCCTGGGGACAAGGGGGGGTCCTGGGACGTCACAATGGGCCCAGGGACAAGGGGGGGTCCCCAGGATGTCACAATGGGCCCTGGGGACAAGGGGGTGCCGAGGATGTCACAATGGGCCCTGGGGACAATGGGGGGTCCTGGAATGTCACAATGGGCCCTGGGCACAAAGGGCGGTCCCCAGGATGTCACAATGGGCCCTGGGGACAATGGGGGGTGCCCAGGATGTGAGAATGAGTCCTGAGGACAAGGGGGGATCCCCATGGTGTCACAGTGCGTCCCCAGTGACAAGGAGGGGTCCCCATGGTGTCACAATAGGCCCTGGGGACAACGTGGGGTCCTAGAATGTCACAATGGGCCCTGGGGACAATGGGGGGTCCTGGGATGTCACAATGAGCCCTGCGGACAAGGGTGGTACCCACAGTGTCACAGTGGGCTCTGGGCACAAGGCGGGGTCCCCATAGTATCACAATGGGTCCTGGGGACAAGTGGGGTCCCCAGGATGTCACAATGGGCCCTGGGGACAATGTGGGGTCCTGGAATTTCACTATGGGCCCCAGTGACAAAGGGGGTCCCCTGAATGTCACAATGGGTCCTGGGGAGAATGGGGGGTCCTGGGACGTCACAATGGGCCCTGGGGACAAGGAGGGATCCCCAGGATGTCACAATGGGTACTGGAGACAAAGGGGGGATCCCCATGGTGTCACAATGGGCCCAAGTGACAAGGAGGGTCCCCATGGTGCCACGATGGGTCCTGGGGACAAGGGCGTCCCCCAGATGTCACAATGGGCCCTGGGGACAATGGGGTTGCCCAGGATGTCACAATGGACCCTGGGGACAAAGGGGGGTACGCAGGATGTCACAATGGGCACTGGGGACAAAGGGGGGGTCCCCATGGTGTCACAATGGGCCCAAGTGACAAGGAGGGTCCCCACGGTGCCACGATGGGTCCTGGGGACAAGGGCGTTCCCCAGATGTCACAATGGGCCCTGGGGACAATGGGGTTGCCCAGGATGTCACAATGGGTCCTGGGGACAATGGGAGTCCCCAAGGTGTCAGAACGAGCCCTGGGGACAAAGTGGAATCCTGGAATGTCACAATGGCCCCCAGTGACAAAGGGGTTCCCCATGGTGCCACAATGGGCCCTGGGGACAAAAGGGGTCCCCAGGATTTCACAATAGCACTGGGGATAAAGGGGGGTCATGGGATGTCACAATGGGCCCCAGTGACAAAGGGGGTCCCCATGGTGCCACAATGGGCCCTGGGGACAAAGGGGGTCTTCTGGATGTCACAATGGGCCCTGGGGACAAGGAGGGTCCCCAGGATGTCACAATGGGCCCTGGGGACAAAGGGGGGTGTCGATGGTGTCAAAATGGGCCCTGGGGACAAAGGGCGTCCCCAGGATGTCACAATGGGCCCTGGGGACAAAGGGGGTCCCCACCATATCAGAATGGGCCCTGGGGACAAAGGGGGGTCCCGTGAATGTCACAATGGGTCCTAGAGACAAGGGGGTGCCGATGAGGTCACAATGGGCCCTGGGGACAATGGGGGGTCCTGGGACGTCACAATGGGCCCTGGGGACAATGGGGGGTCCTGAGACGTCACAATGGGCCCTGGGGACAAGAGGGGATCCCTAGGATGTCACAATGGGCCCTGGGGACTAATGAGGTCCCCACGGTGTCACAATATGTCCTGGAGACAAAGGGGGGTCCCCAGGATGTCACAATGGGCCCTTGGGACAATGGGGTTCCTGGGATGTCACAATGGGTCCCCAGTGACAAAGGGGGTCCCCAGGATGTCTCAATGGGCCCTGAGGACAATGGGAGGTCCCCATGGTGTCACAATGGGCCCTGGGGACAATGGGGGGTCCTGGGACGTGACAATAGGCCCTGGAGACAAGGGGGTTCCCCACAGTGTCACAATGGGCCCTGAGGACAAGGGGGGGTCCCCATGGTGTCACAATGGGTCCCCAGTGACAAGGAGGGTCCCCATGGTGTCACGATGGGTCCTGGGGACAAGTGGGGTCCCCAGGATGTAACAATGGGCCCTGGGGACAATGTGGGGTCCTGGAATTTCACTATGGGCCCCAGTGACAAAGGGGGTCCCCTGAATGTCACAATGGGTCCTGGGGAGAATGGGGGTCCTGGGACGTCACAATGGGCCCTGGGGACAAGGAGGGATCCCCAGGATGTCAGAATGGGTACTGGAGACAAAGGGGGGATCCCCATGGTGTCACAATGGGCCCAAGTGACAAGGAGGGTCCCCACGGTGCCACGATGGGTCCTGGGGACAAGGGCGTCCCCCAGATGTCACAATGGGCCCTGGGGACAATGGGGTTGCCCAGGATGTCACAATGGACCCTGGGGACAAAGCGGGGTACGCAGGATGTCACAATGGGCACTGGGGACAAAGGGGGGGTCCCCATGGTGTCACAATGGGCCCAAGTGACAAGGAGGGTCCCCACGGTGCCACGATGGGTCCTGGGGACAAGGGCGTTCCCCAGATGTCACAATGGGCCCTGGGGACAATGGGGTTGCCCAGGATGTCACAATGGGTCCTGGGGACAATGGGAGTCCCCAAGGTGTCAGAACGAGCCCTGGGGACAAAGTGGAATCCTGGAATGTCACAATGGCCCCCAGTGACAAAGGGGTTCCCCATGGTGCCACAATGGGCCCTGGGGACAAAAGGGGTCCCCAGGATTTCACAATAGCACTGGGGATAAAGGGGGGTCATGGGATGTCACAATGGGCCCCAGTGACAAAGGGGGTCCCCATGGTGCCACAATGGGCCCTGGGGACAAAGGGGGTTTTCTGGATGTCACAATGGGCCCTGGGGACAAGGAGGGTCCCCAGGATGTCACAATGGGCCCTGGGGACAAAGGGGGGTGTCGATGGTGGCAAAATGGGCCCTGGGGACAAAGGGCATCCCCAGGATGTCACAATGGGTCCTGGGGACAAAGGGGGTCCCCACCATATCAGAATGGGCCCTGGGGACAAAGGGGGGTCCCGTGAATGTCACAATGGGCCCTAGAGACAAGGAGGTGCCGATGAGGTCACAATGGGCCCTGGGGACAATGGTGGGTCCTGGGACGTCACAATGGGCCCTGGGGACAATGGGGGGTCCTGAGACGTCACAATGGGCCCTGGGGACAAGAGGGGATCCCTAGGATGTCACAATGGGCCCTGGGGACTAATGAGGTCCCCACGGTGTCACAATATGTCCTGGAGACAAAGGGGGGTCCCCAGGATGTCACAATGGGCCCTTGGGACAATGGGGTTCCTGGGATGTCACAATGGGTCCCCAGTGACAAAGGGGGTCCCCAGGATGTCTCAATGGGCCCTGAGGACAATGGGAGGTCCCCATGGTGTCACAATGGGCCCTGGGGACGATGGGGGGTCCTGGGACGTGACAATAGGCCCTGGAGACAAGGGGGTTCCCCACAGTGTCACAATGGGACCTGAGGACAAGGGGGGGTCCCCATGGTGTCGCAATGGGTCCCCAGTGACAAGGAGGGTCCCCATGGTGTCACGATGGGTCCTGGGGACACGGGGGTCCCCAGGATGTAACAATGGACCCTGGGGACAATGGGGGGTCCTGGGACGTCACAATGGGCCCTGGAGACAAAGGGGGTCTCCAGGATGTCACAATGGGCTCTGGGGACAATGCGGGGTCCTGGGACGTCACAATGGGCCCCAGTGACAAAGGGGGTCCCCAGGATGTCACAATGGGCCCTGGGGACAATGTGGGGTCCTGGGATGTCACAATGGGCCCTGGGGACAAAGAGGGGTCCCCTGAATGTCACAATGGGCCCTGGGGACAAGGGGGTGCCGAGGATGTCACAATGGGCCCTGGGGACAATGTGGGGTCCTGGGATGTCACAATGGGCCCCAGTGACAAAGGGGGTCCCCTGAATGTCACAATGGGCCCTGGGGACAAGAGGGGGTCCCCAGGATGTCACAATGGGCCCTGGGGACAAAGAGGGGTCCCCTGAATGTCACAATGGGCCCTGGGGACAAGGGGGTGCCGAGGATGTCACAATGGGCCCTGGGGACAAGGGGGGGTCCCCAGGATGTCACAATGGGCCCTGAGGACAAAGAGGGGTCTCTAAAGTGTCACAATGGGCCCTGGGGACACAGAGGGGCCCTAGGACGTCACAATCAGCCCTGGGGACAAGGGGGGGTACCCTGAAAGTCACAATGAGCCCTGGGAACAGAGGGGGCTCCCCAGGACATCACAATGGGCCCTGGGAACAATGGGGGGTCCTGGGACGTCACAATGGGCCCTGGGGACAAGGGGGGTCCCCAGGATGTCACAATGTGCCCTGGGGACAATGTAAGGTCCTGGGATGTCACAATGGGCCCCAGTGACAAAGGGGGTCCCCTGAATGTCACAATGGGTCCTGAGGACAATGGGGGGTCCTGGGACGTCACAATGGGCCCTGGGGACAAGGAGGGATCCCCAGGATGTCACAATGGGCCCTGGGGACAATGGGGGGTCCTGGGACGTCACAATGGGCCCTGGGGACAAGGGGGGGTCCCCAGGATGTCACAATGGGCCCTGGGGACAAGGGGGGGTCCCCAGGATGTCACAATGTGCCCTGGGGACAAAGAGGGGTCTCTAAAGTGTCACAAAGGGCCCTGGGGACACAGAGGGGCCTTAGGACGTCACAATCAGCCCTGGGGACAAGGGGGGGTACCCTGAAAGTCACAATGAGCCCTGGGAACAGAGGGGGCTCCCCAGGACATCACAATGGGCCCTGGGAACAATGGGGGGTCCTGGAACGTCACAATGGGCCCTGGGGACAAGGGGGGGTCCCCAGGATGTCACAATGGGCCCTGGGGACAATGTAAGGTCCTGGGATGTCACAATGGGCCCCAGTGACAAAGGGGGTCCCGAGGATGTCACAATGGGTCCTGAGGACAATGGGGGGTCCTGGGACGTCACAATGGGCCCTGGGGACAAGGAGGGATCCCCAGGATGTCACAATGGGCCCTGGGGACTAATGAGGTCCCCACGGAGTCACAATATGTCCTGGAGACAAAGGGGGGTCCCCAGGATGTCACAATGGGCCCTTGGGACAATGGGGTTCCTGGGATGTCACAATGGGTCCCCAGTGACAAAGGGGGTCCCCAGGATGTCTCAATGGGCCCTGAGGACAATGGGAGGTCCCCATGGTGTCACAATGGGCCCTGGGGACAATGGGGGGTCCTGGGACGTGACAATAGGCCCTGGAGACAAGGGGGTTCCCCACAGTGTCACAATGGGACCTGAGGACAAGGGGGGGTCCCCATGGTGTCGCAATGGGTCCCCAGTGACAAGGAGGGTCCCCATGGTGTCACGATGGGTCCTGGGGACACGGGGGTCCCCAGGATGTAACAATGGACCCTGGGGACAATGGGGGGTCCTGGGACGTCACAATGGGCCCTGGAGACAAAGGGGGTCTCCAGGATGTCACAATGGGCTCTGGGGACAATGCGGGGTCCTGGGACGTCACAATGGGCCCCAGTGACAAAGGGGGTCCCCAGGATGTCACAATGGGCCCTGGGGACAATGTGGGGTCCTGGGATGTCACAATGGGCCCTGGGGACAAAGAGGGGTCCCCTGAATGTCACAATGGGCCCTGGGGACAAGGGGGTGCCGAGGATGTCACAATGGGCCCTGGGGACAATGTGGGGTCCTGGGATGTCACAATGGGCCCCAGTGACAAAGGGGGTCCCCTGAATGTCACAATGGGCCCTGGGGACAATGGGGGGTCCTGGGACGTCACAATGGGCCCTGGGGACAAGAGGGGGTCCCCAGGATGTCACAATGGGCCCTGGGGACAAAGAGGGGTCCCCTGAATGTCACAATGGGCCCTGGGGACAAGGGGGTGCCGAGGATGTCACAATGGGCCCTGGGGACAAGGGGGGGTCCCCAGGATGTCACAATGGGCCCTGGGGACAAAGAGGGGTCTCTAAAGTGTCACAATGGGCCCTGGGGACACAGAGGGGCCCTAGGACGTCACAATCAGCCCTGGGGACAAGGGGGGGTACCCTGAAAGTCACAATGAGCCCTGGGAACAGAGGGGGCTCCCCAGGACATCACAATGGGCCCTGGGAACAATGGGGGGTCCTGGGACGTCACAATGGGCCCTGGGGACAAGGGGGGTCCCCAGGATGTCACAATGTGCCCTGGGGACAATGTAAGGTCCTGGGATGTCACAATGGGCCCCAGTGACAAAGGGGGTCCCCTGAATGTCACAATGGGTCCTGAGGACAATGGGGGGTCCTGGGACGTCACAATGGGCCCTGGGGACAAGGAGGGATCCCCAGGATGTCACAATGGGCCCTGGGGACAATGGGGGGTCCTGGGACGTCACAATGGGCCCTGGGGACAAGGGGGGGTCCCCAGGATGTCACAATGGGCCCTGGGGACAAGGGGGGGTCCCCAGGATGTCACAATGTGCCCTGGGGACAAAGAGGGGTCTCTAAAGTGTCACAAAGGGCCCTGGGGACACAGAGGGGCCTTAGAACGTCACAATCAGCCCTGGGGACAAGGGGGGGTACCCTGAAAGTCACAATGAGCCCTGGGAACAGAGGGGGCTCCCCAGGACATCACAATGGGCCCTGGGAACAATGGGGGGTCCTGGAACGTCACAATGGGCCCTGGGGACAAGGGGGGGTCCCCAGGATGTCACAATGGGCCCTGGGGACAATGTAAGGTCCTGGGATGTCACAATGGGCCCCAGTGACAAAGGGGGTCCCGAGGATGTCACAATGGGTCCTGAGGACAATGGGGGGTCCTGGGACGTCACAATGGGCCCTGGGGACAAGGAGGGATCCCCAGGATGTCACAATGGGCCCTGGGGACTAATGAGGTCCCCACGGAGTCACAATATGTCCTGGAGACAAAGGGGGGTCCCCAGGATGTCACAATGGGCCCTTGGGACAATGGGGTTCCTGGGATGTCACAATGGGTCCCCAGTGACAAAGGGGGTCCCCAGGATGTCTCAATGGGCCCTGAGGACAATGGGAGGTCCCCATGGTGTCACAATGGGCCCTGGGGACAATGGGGGGTCCTGGGACGTGACAATAGGCCCTGGAGACAAGGGGGTTCCCCACAGTGTCACAATGGGACCTGAGGACAAGGGGGGGTCCCCATGGTGTCGCAATGGGTCCCCAGTGACAAGGAGGGTCCCCATGGTGTCACGATGGGTCCTGGGGACACGGGGGTCCCCAGGATGTAACAATGGACCCTGGGGACAATGGGGGGTCCTGGGACGTCACAATGGGCCCTGGAGACAAAGGGGGTCTCCAGGATGTCACAATGGGCTCTGGGGACAATGCGGGGTCCTGGGACGTCACAATGGGCCCCAGTGACAAAGGGGGTCCCCAGGATGTCACAATGGGCCCTGGGGACAATGTGGGGTCCTGGGATGTCACAATGGGCCCTGGGGACAAAGAGGGGTCCCCTGAATGTCACAATGGGCCCTGGGGACAAGGGGGTGCCGAGGATGTCACAATGGGCCCTGGGGACAATGTGGGGTCCTGGGATGTCACAATGGGCCCCAGTGACAAAGGGGGTCCCCTGAATGTCACAATGGGCCCTGGGGACAATGGGGGGTCCTGGGACGTCACAATGGGCCCTGGGGACAAGAGGGGGTCCCCAGGATGTCACAATGGGCCCTGGGGACAAAGAGGGGTCCCCTGAATGTCACAATGGGCCCTGGGGACAAGGGGGTGCCGAGGATGTCACAATGGGCCCTGGGGACAAGGGGGGGTCCCCAGGATGTCACAATGGGCCCTGGGGACAAAGAGGGGTCTCTAAAGTGTCACAATGGGCCCTGGGGACACAGAGGGGCCCTAGGACGTCACAATCAGCCCTGGGGACAAGGGGGGGTACCCTGAAAGTCACAATGAGCCCTGGGAACAGAGGGGGCTCCCCAGGACATCACAATGGGCCCTGGGAACAATGGGGGGTCCTGGGACGTCACAATGGGCCCTGGGGACAAGGGGGGTCCCCAGGATGTCACAATGTGCCCTGGGGACAATGTAAGGTCCTGGGATGTCACAATGGGCCCCAGTGACAAAGGGGGTCCCCTGAATGTCACAATGGGTCCTGAGGACAATGGGGGGTCCTGGGACGTCACAATGGGCCCTGGGGACAAGGAGGGATCCCCAGGATGTCACAATGGGCCCTGGGGACAATGGGGGGTCCTGGGACGTCACAATGGGCCCTGGGGACAAGGGGGGGTCCCCAGGATGTCACAATGGGCCCTGGGGACAAGGGGGGGTCCCCAGGATGTCACAATGTGCCCTGGGGACAAAGAGGGGTCTCTAAAGTGTCACAAAGGGCCCTGGGGACACAGAGGGGCCTTAGGACGTCACAATCAGCCCTGGGGACAAGGGGGGGTACCCTGAAAGTCACAATGAGCCCTGGGAACAGAGGGGGCTCCCCAGGACATCACAATGGGCCCTGGGAACAATGGGGGGTCCTGGAACGTCACAATGGGCCCTGGGGACAAGGGGGGGTCGCCAGGATGTCACAATGGGCCCTGGGGACAATGTAAGGTCCTGGGATGTCACAATGGGCCCCAGTGACAAAGGGGGTCCCGAGGATGTCACAATGGGTCCTGAGGACAATGGGGGGTCCTGGGACGTCACAATGGGCCCTGGGGACAAGGAGGGATCCCCAGGATGTCACAATGGGCCCTGGGGACAAGGGGGGGTCCCCAGGATGTCACAATGTGCCCTGGGTACAAAGAGGCATCCCCTGAATGTCACAATGGGCCCTGGGGACAATAGGGGGTCCTAAGACGTCACAATGGGCCCTGGGGCCAAGCAGGGATCCCCAGGATGTCACAATGGGCCCTGGGGACAATGGGGGGTCCTGGGACGTCACAATGGGCCCCAGTGACAAGGGGGCATCCCCAGGATGTCACAATGGTCCCTGGGGACCAGGGGGGTCCTGCGATGTCACAATGGGCCCTGGGGACAAAGGGGGTCCCCTGGATGTCACAATGGGCTCTGGGGACAAAGGGGATCCCCACGGTATCAGAATGGGCCCTGGGGACAAAGGGGGGTCCTAGGATGTCACAATGAGCCTTGCGGACAAGGGTGGTACCCACGGTGTCACAGTGGGCCCTGGGAACAAGGGGGGGTCCCCATAGTGTCACAATGGGTCCTGGGGACAAGTGGGGTCCCCAGGATGTCACAATGGGTCCTGGGGACAAGTGAGGTCCCCAGGATGTCACAATGGGCCCCAGTGACAAAGGGGCCCCCTGAATGTCACAATCGGTCCTGGGGACAATGTGGGGTCCTGGGACGTCGCAATGGGCCCTGGGGACAAGGAGGGATCCCCAGGATGTCACAATGGGCGCTGGGGACAATGGGGGGTCCTGGGACGTCACAATGGGCCCCAGTCACAAGGGGGGGTCCCCAGGATGTCACAATGGGCCCTGGGGACAAAGAGGGGGCCCCTGAATGTCACAATGGGCCCTGGGGACAAGGGGGGGTCCTGGAATGTCACAATGGGCCCTGGGGACAATGGGGGTCCCCAGGATGTCAGAATGGGCCCTGGGGACAATAGGAGGTTCTGGGATGTCACAATGGGCCCTAGGGACAATGAGGGTCCCCAGGATGTCACAATGGGCCCTGGGGACAATGGGGGGTGCCCAGGATGTGAAAATGAGTCCTGAAGACAAGGGGGGGTCCCCATGGTGTCACAATGGTCCCCAGTGACAAGGAGGGGTCCCCATGGTGTCGCAATAGGCCCTGGGGACAAAGTGGGGTCCTAGAATGTCACAATGGGCCCTGGTGACAAAAGGGGTTGCCATGGTGCCGCAATAGGCCCTGGGGTCAAAGGGGCTCCCCATGGTGCTACAATGGGCCCTGGGGACAAAGGGGGGTCCTGGGATGTCACAATGGACCCTGGGGACAAAGGGGATGTCCCCATGGTGCCACAATGGGCCCTGGGAGCAAGGGGGTCCCCATGGTGTCACAATGGGTCCTGGGGTCAATGGGAGGTGCCCAAGATGTCACAATGGACCCTGAGGACAAGCGGGGGTCTCCATGGTGTCACAATGGGTCTCCAGTGACAAGGGTGGTACCCATGGTGTCACAATGGGCCCTGGGGACAAACGTGGCTCCCCTCAATATCAAAATGGGTCCTGGGGACAAAGTGGGCTCCTCGGATGTCACAATGGACACTGGGGACAACGGGAGGTCCTGGGACGTCACAATGGGCCCTGGGGACAAAGTTGGTCCCCACGATGTCTCAATGAGCCCCAGTGACAAAGGGGGGTACCCAGGATGTCACAATGGGCCGTGGGGACAATGAGGGGTCCTGGGACATCACAATGGGTCCTGGGGACAAGGGGGGGACCCCTGAATGTCACAATGGGCCCTGGAGACAAAGGGGGTCCCCAGGATGTTCACAATAGGCCCTGAGGACAAGGGGTGGTCCCCATGGTGTCACAATGGTTCCCCAGTGACAAGGGGCGTCCTCAAGTGTCACAATGGGCCCTGGGGACAATGGGGGTCCTGGGACGTAACAATAGGCCCTTGGGACAAGGGGGGTCCCCACGGTGTTACAATGGTCTCGGGGGACAAAGGGGGGTGCCCAGGATGTCAGAATGGGCCCTGAGGACAAGGGAGGCTCCCCATGGTGTCACGATGGGTCCTGGGGACAAGGGGGTCCCCAGGATGTAACAATGGACCCTGGGGACAATGGGGGGTCCTGGGACATCACAATGGGCCCTGGAGACTAAGGGGGTCTCCAGGATGTCACAATGGGCTCTGGGGACAATGGGGGGTCCTGGGACGTCACAATGGGTCCTGGGGACAAAGAGGGGTCCCCAGGATGTCACAATGGGCCCTGAGGACAATGGGGGGTCCTGGGATGTCACAATGGGCCCCAGTGACAAAGGGGGGTCCCCTGAATGTCACAATGGGCCCTGGGGACAACGGGAGGACCTGGGACGTCACAATGGGCCCTGGGGACAAAAGTGGTCCCCACGATGTCTCAATGAGCCCCAGTCACAAGTGGGGGTCCCCATGATGTCACAATGGGCCCTGGGGACAAGGAGGGGTCCTGGGACGTTACAATGGGCCCTGGGGACAAGGGGTTGGTCCCCTGAATGTCACAATGGCCCCTGGGGAGAAAGGGGGTCCCCAGGATGTCAAAATGGGCCATGGGGACAAAGTGGGGTTCTGGGATATCACAATGTGCCACAGTGACAAAGGGGGTCCTCATGGTGCCACAATGAGCCCTGGGGACAAAGGGAGGTCCCTAGGATGTCACAATGGGCCCCGGGGACTAATGAGGTCCCCACGGTGTCACAATGCGTCTTGGAGACAAAGAGGGGTCCCCTGGATGTCACAATGGGTCCCCAGTGACAAAGGGGGTCCCCAGGATGTCACAATGGGCCCTGGGGACAATGTGGGGTCCTGGGACGTCACAATGGGCCCTGGGGACAAAGGGGGTCCCCAGGATGTCACAATGGGCCCTGGGGACAAAGAGGCTCCCCAGGATGTTCACAATAGGCCCTGAGGACAAGGGGTGGTTCCCATGGTGTCACAATGGGTCCCCAGTGACAAGGGGGGTCCCCAAGGTGTCACAATGGGCCCTGGGGACAATGGGGGTCCCGGGACGGAATAATAGGCCCTGGGGACAAGGGGGGTCCCCACAGTGTCACAATGGGCCCTGGGGACAAAGGGGGTCCCCACGGTGTTACAATGGTCCCGGGGGACAAATGGGGGTGCCCATAATGTCACAATGGGCCCTGAGGACAAGGGGGGCTCCCCAGGGTGTCGGAATGGGTTCCCAGTGACAAGGAGTGTCCCCATGGTGTCACGATGGGTCCTGGGGACAAGGGGGTCCTGGGATGTCACAATGGGCCCTGGGGACAATGTGGGGTCCTGGGACGTCACAATGGGCCCTGGGGACAAAGGGGGTCCCCAGGATGTCACAATGGGCCCTGGGGAAAAAGAGGCTCCCCAGGATGTCACAATGGGACCTGGGGACAAGGGGGTCCCCAGGATCTCTCAATGGACTCTGGGGAAAATAGAGGTTCCCCAGGATGTTCACAATAGGCCCTGAGGACAAGGGGTGGTCCCCATGGTGTCACAATGGGTCCCCAGTGACAAGGGGGGTCCCCAAGGTGTCACAATGGGCCCTGGGGAAAATGGGGGGTCCTGGAACGTAACAATAGGCCCTGGGGAGAAGAGGGGTCCCCACAGTGTCACAATGGGCCCTGGGGACAAAGGGGGTCCCCACGGTGTTACAATGGTCCCGGGGGACAAAGTGGGGTGCCCAGGATGTCACAGTGGGCCCTGAGGAAAAGGGGGGCTCCCCATGGTGTCACAATGGGTCCCCAGTGACAAGGAGGGTCCCCATGGTGTCACGATGGGCCCTGGGGACAAGGGGGTCCCCAGGATGTAACAATGGACCCTGGGGACAATGAAGGGTCCTGGGGCGTCACAATGGGTCCTGGGGACAAGGAGGGATCTCCAGGATGTCACAATGGGCCGTGGGGACTATGGGGGGTCCTGGGACGTCACAATGGGCCCTGGGGACAAGGGGGCCTCGCCAGGATGTCACAAGGGGCCCTGGGGACAAAGAGGGGTCCCTACAGTGTCACAATGGGTCCTGGGGACACAGAGGGGTCCCCAGGATGTCACAATGGGCCCTGAGGACAATGGGGGGTCCTGGGATGTCACAATGGGCCCTGGGGACAAAGGGGGGTCCCCTGAATGTCACAATGGGCCCTGGGGACAACGGGAGGACCTGGGACGTCACAATGGGCCCTGGGGACAAAATTGGTCCCCACGATGTCTCAATGAGCCCCAGTGACAAATGGGGGTCCCCATGATGTCACAATGGGCCCTGGGGACAAGGAGGGGTCCTGGGACGTTACAATGGGCCCTGGGGACAAGGGGGGGTCCCCTGAATGTCACAATGGCCCCTGGGGAGAAAGGGGGTCCCCAGGATGTCAAAATGGGCCATGGGGACAAAGTGGGGTTCTGGGATATCACAATGTGCCACAGTGACAAAGGGGGTCCTCATGGTGCCACAATGAGCCCTGGCGACAAAGGGAGGTCCCTAGGATGTCACAATGGGCCCCGGGGACTAATGAGGTCCCCACGGTGTCACAATGCATCTTGGAGACAAAGAGGGGTCCCCTGGATGTCACAATGGGCCCTTGGGACAATGGGGTTCCTGGGATGTCACAATGGGTCCCCAGTGACAAAGGGGGTCCCCAGGATGTCTCAATGGGCACTGAGGACAATGGTAGGTCCCCAGGATGTCACAATGGGCCCTGGGGACAATGGGGGGTCCTGGGACGTCACAATGGGCCCTGGGGACAATGTGGGGTCCTGGGACATCACAATGGGCCCTGGGGACAAAGGGGATCCCCAGGATGTCACAATGGGCCCTGGGGACAAAGAGGCTCCCCAGGATGTTCACAATAGGCCCTGAGGACAAGGGGTGGTTCCCATGGTGTCACAATGGGTCCCCAGTGACAAGGGGGGTCCCCAAGGTGTCACAATGGGCCCTGGGGACAATGGGGTCCCGGGACGGAATAATAGGCCCTGGGGACAAGGGGGGTCCCCACAGTGTCACAATGGGCCCTGGGGACAAAGGGGGTCCCCACGGTGTTACAATGGTCCCGGGGGACAAATGGGGGTGCCCATAATGTCACAATGGGCCCTGAGGACAAGGGGGGCTCCCCAGGGTGTCGGAATGGGTCCCCAGTGACAAGGAGTGTCCCCATGGTGTCACGATGGGTCCTGGGGACAAGGGGGTCCTGGGATGTCACAATGGGCCCTGGGGACAATGTGGGGTCCTGGGACGTCACAATGGGCCCTGGGGACAAAGGGGGTCCCCAGGATGTCACAATGGACCCTGGGGAAAAAGAGGCTCCCCAGGATGTCACAATGGGACCTGGGGACAAGGGGTTCCCCAGGATCTCTCAATGGACTCTGGGGAAAATAGAGGTTCCCCAGGATGTTCACAATAGGCCCTGAGGACAAGGGGTGGTCCCCATGGTGTCACAATGGGTCCCCAGTGACAAGGGGGGTCCCCAAGGTGTCACAATGGGCCCTGGGGAAAATGGGGGGTCCTGGAACGTAACAATAGGCCCTGGGGAGAAGAGGGGTCCCCACAGTGTCACAATGGGCCCTGGGGACAAAGGGGGTCCCCATGGTGTTACAATGGTCCCGGGGGACAAAGTGGGGTGCCCAGGATGTCACAGTGGGCCCTGAGGAAAAGGGGGGCTCCCCATGGTGTCACAATGGGTCCCCAGTGACAAGGAGGGTCCCCATGGTGTCACGATGGGCCCTGGGGACAAGGGGGTCCCCAGGATGTAACAATGGACCCTGGGGACAATGGGGGGTCCTGGGGCGTCACAATGGGTCCTGGGGACAAGGAGGGATCTCCAGGATGTCACAATGGGCCGTGGGGACTATGGGGGGTCCTGTGACGTCACAATGGGCCCTGGGGACAAGGGGGCCTCGCCAGGATGTCACAAAGGGCCCTGGGGACAAAGAGGGGTCCCTACAGTGTCACAATGGGTCCTGGGGACACAGAGGGGCCCTAGGACCTCACAATCGGCCCTGGGGACAAAGGGGGTGTCCCCTGAAAGTCACAATGAGCCCGGGGAACAGAGGGGGTCCCCAGGATCTCACAATGGGCCCTGGGGACAAAGGGGGCTCCCCAGGATATCACAATGTGGCCTGAGGACAAGGGGAGGTCCCCATGGTGTTACAATGGGTCCCCAGCGACAAGGGGGTCCCCCATGGTGTCACAATGAGCCCTGGGGACAATGGGGGGGTCCTGGGATGTCACAATGGGCCCTGGGGACAAGGGGTTAGGGGGTTGTGTTAGGGGGTTGGAGGATTAGGTGGTGCAGGATTTGGGGGTGCAAGGCCAGGGGAGCAGGATTTTGCGGGGCCTGATTTGGGGCTACAGGGTCTGTGGTTGCAGGTTCCAGGGGTGCAGGATTTGGGGGTTCAGGGTTTAGGGGTGCAGTGGTTTGGAGTGCAGTGTTTTGGGGTGCAGGGTTTGGGGAAGGAGGATATAGGGGTGCAGGGTTTAGGGTGCAGGATCTTGGGGTGCAGGGGTTTGGGGTGGAGGGCTTGGTAGGGCAGGATTGGGGGTGGAAAGTTTAGGGGTAGGGCGGGGGGTGCAGGATTTGGGGGTGAAGGGGTTGTGAGGTGCAGGGTTCTGGGCTGCAGGGTTTGGGAGATCGTTACGTGGGGCTGGAGGATTTGGGGGTGCAGGGTTTGGAGCAGCAGGATCTGGGGGTGCAAGATTGGGGATAGCAGGGTTTTGGGGGAGCAGGGTTTAGGGGTCAGGCTTTAGGGGGACAGGGTTTGGGGGGCAGGGTTGGGAGGGATGATTTTGGGGTGCAGGGTTTAGGGCAGCACGATCTTGGGGTGAAAGGGTTTGGCGTGAAGGGTTGGGTAGGACAGGATTTGGGGTGCAGGTTTTTAGGGTGCAACTTGTGGGGGTCAGGATTTGGGGTACAGGGTTTGGGGGTGCAGGGTTTAGTGGTGCAGGGTTTGGGGGTGCAGGTCTTGGGGAGGCAGAATTGGGGGTGCAGGTTTTTGGAGTTCAGGGGTTTGGGGGTGCAGATTTTGGGTGTTCAGGACCTGGGGGTGCAGGATTTGGGGATGTAGGTTTGGGGTGCAGGGCTTAGGGTTTCAGTATCTTGGGTTGAAGAGGTTTGGGGTGAAGGGTTGTGTACGGCAGGATTTGGGGGTGCAGGGCTTTGGGCTGAATGTTTGGGGGTGCAGGGTTTGCATGTTTAGGAACTGGGGGTGCAGGATTCGGGTTTGCAGGTTTGGGGAATTTTGCGGTAAAGGATTTGGGGTGCAGGGTTGGGGGACGCAGGATCTGAGGGTGCAGCGTTTGGGGTGCAGAGTTAGGGGCTGCAGGATCTGGGGTGCAGGGTTTGGGGGGCACTGTTTTGGGGGGAAGGATTTGCGAGATGCAGGGTTTAAGGGTTTAGGATTTGGAGGTGTCGAATTTTGGGGTGCAGGAGGTGTGGGGTTTGGGGTTGCAGGATTGGGGGAGAATGGTTTGGGGGTGCAAGACTTGAGGGTGCAGGGTTTGGGGGTTTGGGACATGGGGCTGGAGGATTTGGGGGTGCAGGATTTGGGGTGCAGTGTGTGGGGGTGCAAGATCTGGGGGTGTACGAGCGTTGGGTGTGGGATTTGAAGGACAATGATTTGGGGGTGCAGGGATTGGGGGTGTAGGGTTTTGGGGTTGCTGCGTTTGGAGATTCGGGATGTGGAGGTCAAGGATTTAGGGGTACAAGGGCTGGTTGCAGGATTTGGGGGTACAGGGTTTGGTTGCAGGATTTGGGGTGCAGGGTTTGAAGTGCAGGGCTAAAGGGGCCAGAATTTGGAGGTGCAAGATTTGGTGGTCTGGGGTACTGGGCTGCAGGGTTTTGGGGTGCGGGATTTGGGGGTGCAGGTTCCATGTCTTTAGGAACTGGGCGGGGAGGGTTTCTTGGTGCGGACTTTTGAGTGCAAGTTTGAGGGGCCTTGATTTTGGGGTGCATGGTTCGGGGGGCAGGATTCCGGGTGTAAGGTTTTGAGGTGCAGGACTTGGGGTGCAGGTTTCACACGTTAAGGAACTGGGGCTGCAGAGGTTGGGGGTGCAGCGTTGTGGGCTGCAGGGTTGAAGGGTGCAGGATTTAGGGGTACAGGTTTTGGGGGTGCAGGAGCTGGGGGTGCAGGCTGTAGGGATCAGAATATGGGGGTGCAGGGTTCTGGGGTGCAGGATCTGGGTGAGCAGGCTGTTGGGGTACAGAACCTTGTAGTTCAGCGTTTAGAGGCAGGATTTGGGGGTGCAGGGCTTTGGGGTGAGGGGTCTGGGGTGAGGGGTTCAGGTGTTCAGCACCTGGGGGTGCAGGACCTGAGGGTTGGAGGATTTGGGGGTGCAGGGATTTCAGGGTGCAACTTGTGGGGTGCAGGGTTTTGGGTATAGGGTTTAGGGGTGCAGAGTTTTGGGGGGGAGGATTGGGGAAGCAGGGTTTTGGGGTGCAAGGTTCAGTGGTGCAGGATTCTGGGGGTGCAGGGTTTAGCGCCAGAATTGGGGGTGCAGGGTTTGGGATTGCAGGGTGTTGGGGGAAGGATCTGGGGGTACAAGATTGGGGGTAGCAGGGTTTCAGGGTCAGGCTTTAGGGGGACAGGGTTTGGGGGGCAGGGCTGGGAGGGATGATTTGGGGGTGCAGGGTTTAGGGCATCAGGATCTTGGGGTGAAGGGATTTGGGGTGAAGGGTGGGTAGGACAGGATTTGGGGGTGCAGGATTTTAAGGTGCAACTTGTGGGGGCAGGATTTGGGGTACAGGAGGTTGGGGGTGCAGGGTTTGGGGTGTAGGATTTAGTGGAGCAGAGAATGGGGGTGAAGGTCTTGTGGAGGCAGAATTGGGGGTGCAGGTCTTGGGGAGGCAGAATTGGGGGTGCAGATTTTGGCTGTTCAGGACCTGGGGGTGCAGGATTTGGGGATGTAGGTTTTGGGGGGTAGATTTTGGGGTGCTGGGTTCGGCACATGGGTCTGGAGGATTTGGGGGTGCAGGGTTAAGGGGTTTAGGATTTTGGGGTGCACAGTTTAGGGTGCACGTTCTGGGCATGTATGATTTCAGAGTGCAGGGCTTTGGGGTACAGGATTTGGGGTGCAGGGTTTTGGGGTCAGGATCTGGGGGTGCAGGGTGTTGGGGAGAAGGATTTGGGGGTGCAGCATTTTGAAGTGCAGGGTTTGGAGGAGGGAGGTTTTGGGGGCGAAGGATTTGGTGGTTCAGGTTTTGGGGGTGCAGTGTTAAGAGGGTGGAGGTTTAGGGGTGCAGGATTTGGGGGTTCAGGATGTGGGGGTGCACAGTATGGGAGGGAAGGATCTGGGGCTTCAGGATTTGGGGGTGCACTGTTGGGGGTGCAGGGTTTAGAAGTCAGGTCTAAGAGTGCAGCGTTTGGGGTGCAGACTGTGGGGTGCACAGGACTGGGGCACAGGATTTGGGGGTGCGGGGTTTCAGGGATCAGGATTTGGAGGTGTGGAGTTTTGGGGTGCAGGGGATGGGGTTGAAGGATCTGAGGGTGTAGGGTGGTGGGGGAAGGATTTGGGGGTGAGAGATTTGGGTGCAGGATTTGGGGGTTCAGTGTTTAGGGCAGCACAATCTTGGGGTGCAGGGGTTTGCAGTGAAAGGTTTGGCAGGCAGGATTTGGGGTGCAGGATTCTGGGGTGCTGGGTTTGGGGTACAGGATTTGGTGTTGCAGGGATGGGGTTGAAGGGCTTGGGTTTCCAGGCCTTTGAGGTGCAGGATTTGGAGGTGCAAGGTTTGGGAGGGAATTCTTTGGGGTGCAGGGTTTGGGGGCAGGGTTTAGGGGTGGAGGGTATAGGACGGAAGGATTTGGGAATGCAGGGTTTGGGGCGCAGGTTTCAGGGTTCAGGAAGGTAGGGAGGGCAGGATTAGGGGGTGCAAGGTTTCAGTTGTAGGGTTTAGGGGTGCAGAGTTCGGTAGGGCCGAATTTGGGGGTGCAGGGTTGGGGGTGCAGGGTTTGGGAAGACAGGATCGGGGGTGGAGGATTTGGGGGTGCAGGATTGAGGGGCAGGGTTTTGGTGCAGGGCTTGGGGTCAGGATCTGGGGTGCGGGTTTGGGAAGAGTATTTTGGGGTGCAGGATTTTGGGTGCCGTGTTTGCGGGGCAAATTTGGGGTGATCACTGCACCTTTTCCTTTCTCCAGGTGCAGAGCCCGTGCCTCACTTGGTTCTGTCTGCAAACAGCGCCCATCTCAGCTCGAATCCCCCTGCCCCTCTCACCCTGTGCAGCTCTTTGTGCGCTGAGCTCCGCACTCAGCACCAGCGGGTGCGGCTCCTCCTGAGGTATTGGGGGGAGGGGGCCGGGCCAAGGGCTGGTTTGAGGGGGCGGGGCTGAGGCGGCGAGCTGCGATTGGCCGGCCGGGCCGCAGCGGCCGTTCCCGCCTGAGCCTTGGGGCGGAGCCAGAGCGGGAGTGCGGGGGGGCGGCCGGGCCAGGAGCCGCCCGCAGAGCGCCCGGAGAGCGGGCTTCGGGGACTCTGCCCGGGAACGAGCGGCAGGAGGAGAGGAGACGGCCCCAGCGGTACCGGGTGAGCTTCTGGCTGGAGCCTGGGAGCTGTTCCTCCCAGCGAGGGCTGTCGGGCACTGAATGGGCTGCCCAGGGCAGGGCTGGAGCCGCCATCCCTGGAGGGGTTTCCACAGGAGCTCCTGAGGGCCGTGGGCAGTGCCGGGGGTTTGTGCTTGGACTCCAGCACCTTCAAGGTGTTTGACACCCAAAGGGATTCTGTGGCACACTCCATTTTCACATTGCAATGGAGCCCGGAGGTCCCAGCGGGGTTTGGATCAGCGTGTTCTGGAACATTCTCAGTGGTCGGGTCTGTGTGCAGAGTGTGGTGGGAACGAGAAGAGAGGAGATGGAGAGAACAGTGGGGAGGTGGAGGAGCAGGAGTGGAGGTGAATACCAGAGAGAGCGAGTGTGTGCGGATCAGCAGTGATCACCCCAAACCTGCCCCGCAGACACGGCACCCAAAATCCTGCACCCCAAAATACTCTTCCCAAACCTGCACCCCAGATCCTGACCCCAAGCCCTGCACCAAAACCCTGCCCCTCAATCCTGCACCCCCAAATCCTCCACCCCTGATCCTGTCTTCCCAAACCCTGCACCCCAAATCCTGCACCCCCAAATTCGGCCCTACCAAACTCTGCACCCCTAAACCCTACAACTGAAACCTTGCACCCCCTAATCCTGCCCTCCCTACCTTCCTGAACCCCAAAACCTGCACCCCAAACCTTGCATTCCCAAATCCTTCCGTCCTATACCCTCCACCCCTAAACCCTGCCCCCAAACCCTGCACCCCAAAGAATTCCCTCCCAAACCCTGCACCTCCAAATCCTGCACCTCAAAGGCCTGGAAACCCAAGCCCTTCAACCCCATCCCTGCAACACCAAATCCTGTACCCCAAACCCAGCACCCCAGAATCCTGCACCCCAAATCCTGCCTACCAAACCTTTCACTGCAAACCCCTGCACCCCAAGATTGTGCTGCCCTAAACACTGAACCCCCAAATCCTGCAGCCCCGGATCCTTGCCTGCCAAAACTCTGCATCTCCAAATCCTGCACCCCAAATCTCTCACCCCCACCACCCTGCACTCCCAGCCCCTGCACCCCAAAACTCCACACCTCCAAATCCTGAACCCTGAAACCTCGCACCCCCAAATCCTGAGCCCCAGTCCTGTGCACCCCACACTCTGCAACCTTAAATTTCCCAACAAGCCCCTGCACCCCAAACGCTGCACTCTTAGACCTGACTTCTAAACCCTGCACCCCCAAACAGTGCACCCCCAAATCCTGAACCCCCAGATCCTGAATTCCAGGATCTTGCACCCCCAGACCCTGCACCCCCAAATCAGACACACGAAAACTCTGCACCCCCAAATCTTGCACCTCTAAGCCTCCACCCCTTAACACTGCATCCCCAAATCTTTCACCCCAAAACCTCAACCCAGAACCCTGTACCCCAAAACCCTACACCTCCAAATCCTGAACCCTTAAACCCTGCACCCCCAGATCCTCCCCCCAAATGAATGAACCCCCAAAACCTACACCCCCAGATGCTGCTACCCCATACCCAGCACCCCAAACTCTGCACCCAGAAATCCTGCACTCTCATAACCCTGCACCTCAAACAATTCCCTCGACCCTGCACCCCCAGAACCTGTAACCCCAGTCGCTGCACCCCCAGGTCCTGTCCCCAAACTCTGCACTGCCAGATCCTGCCCCCCTAAACCCTTAAAGCCCAAATATTGTACCCTCAGATCCTTCCTCAACACCCTGCACCCCCAAATTCCCCACCGAAAACCTGCACCCCCAGATCCTGCACCACCAAGTTCTGTACCCTGAAACCCTGCACTGAAAATCCTGCCCCCTAACTCTGCACTTCCAAATCCTGCACCCCCAAATCCTGCATCCCTAAACCCTACACCCCCAAATCCTTCAACCCCCAAAGCCAATGCACTGCCAAACCCTGGACCCCCAGATACTGCACCCCAGAACCCTGCACGTTGAAATCCTGCACCCCCAAACCCTGCAGGCCAGAACCCTCTACCCGATATCCTGCCGCCCCACAACTTGCACCCCCCAAACCTGCAACCCCAAATACTGCACCCCAAATCCTGCATCTTGAAACCCTGCACCCCTAAATCCTTCCTCCCAAGCCATGATGCCCCAAAACCTGTAATACCAAATCCTGCACCCCTAAATTCAGCCCTACCATACTTTGCACCCCTGTAATTCAGCCCTACCAAACTTTGCACCCCTAAACCCTGAAATCTTACACCCCCTGATCCTGCCCTCCCAAATCCTGAGCCCTGCACCCCCAAAGCCTGCATTCCCAAACGCAGCACCCCCAGGTCCTGAACACCCAAACACTGCACCCCCAAATTAGGCAGCCCCAAACCCAGCACCCCAAAATCCTCCATTCACAAACTCTGCATCCCCCAAACCTGGACCCCCACATGTGCACCCCCAAAATCATGCCCCCCTGAAACGCTGCACTTCAAAACCCTGCACCCCTAAATCCTTCCCCCAAAACCCTGCCCCCCCAAACCCTACACCCCAAGGTCCTTCCCCCACCTCCTGGAACCCCAAACCCTGCACCCCAAAGAATTCCC